>NW_027492268.1:0-552429 GCF_021521415.1 Bidens hawaiensis | reverse complement strand
AGGAAGCTATGCGCACCAAGTTATACGCGCAGAACACTTAGTCAAAATGATCAGATTTAAGGAAATTGTCCCCGCCCAAAAGAGGGCGGTAGCGTGTTTCAGAAAACTTCTACTTTTTACTGAACACTGTCTAAAGCACTGAAAAAGCAAACTGTAAAAGTCAACTGCCAGCCACCCCCTCTCACCAACCACAGCCCTGCATGTCCTGTCCATATCAAATCAGAATCTTTAATCTACTTTTCTACTCTTTTTAATAAATAATAATAATTTCCATACTTTATCATCATTTCAAAAGATTACACTTCCCTAAAGCAAGGGATTATGTTCCCTTGAGTTTGCCTATAAATTTGTAGCCTAAATTATCACCCAAAACACACTTCAAAGAACTACAAACTTGCACTAATCTTTTCCCAAGCATCCGTTGTTTCCAGCTCCGATCCTGTTACTAGGTAAGCCGAGATTATAACCTTGAGATCTACTTTCCAACCCTTATATCTTGATCTTAATATATATATTTGTTATTTAATCGTATTCTAGACCTTCGATTCCGAGGCCAACACCAAGAAAACCCGAATCTCGATTAATCCCTTAACAAGAACCACAGGTGAGTCTCACAGCCCCTATTTTCACTGTTTTCACCATTTTAAACTGTTTTCGGGGCGAGGGACACGTATTTAAATAATGTTTTATCATGGTATATTTACAAGCTAAGCAAACGATTACGTGTTTAAGTTATGTTTCATGATGAACAATGCGAACAGTTATCTATGGTTTTTCGATGATAGTGCACCAGATTCGAGTAAGTGATCACTTTACCATTGGAACTCTAAGGGTAGGGACTGCTGGTTTGATCCGCCCACTCGTAGGGGTCGCACCTCTTACACAGACGAGTGCCTAGCACGGGGCAGTACTATGGGTTTGAGCCCGTTCGTAGAGGTCGCTCCTCTTACGCAGACGAGCGCCTTGTTTTCCGGCACAACGTCCGCGCGTAACCCGCGGGACGGTATTACAGCATATATTCGCTCGTAGTGGCAGCGCCACTTACACAGACGAGCACAGTTTTCCAGAAGTGTCCGCGCGTAACCCGCGGGACGGTATTACGTTATTTTAGCTCGTAGTGGCAGCGCCACTTACACAGACGAGCACAGTTCCCAGAAATGTTCGCGCGTAACCCGCGGAACGATTTTATCAGAATATGTTGATATAACTATGTTTTACCAAGCATGTGTTTAATGATGCTACCAGAATTATGTTTCAGAATGATTTGTATCAAGATTATGATGCAATACGATTTATCAAGTTACTAAAACTTGTGAACTCACTCAGTTTATACTGATTCAAATGTTTTTACGTGTCTTTCAGGAGATAACTAGGTAGCGCATGGAGTCACACTTAGAGCACCACACGCTGAACATCTAAAACAAGCTTTTTGGAAGATTTTGGTTTTATCCCCTCGATGCGCACGGTTACCCGCCGCGCAAGGGGATATGGCGAGAAAATCTTCAGTTTTTGTACTTGGATGTTTTTATGTAATACTTAAACAATGTAATGTATTTGTATTAAACTTCTCATGCGCAATAAAAATCTTTGAATGTTTTGCAATGGCCCGTGCTTAAGTATCAATCCCCACTCGCGCGCGCCCGGCTGTTTCCGCCGCTCAGGGCCGGGTGTGACAGGGTAAGGTTTGATAGTTTTCAACCTTTCCGAGTAAGCTTAGTCATTATTAACTTGTTTATGTGTGAATATGTTGTTTCGGGTAAGGTTTGATAGTTTTCAACCTTTCCGAGTACAAAACAGTTGATTATGTGTGAATATGTTGTTTCGGGTAAGGTTTGATAGTTTTCAACCTTTCCGAGTAAGCTTAGTCATTATTGACTTGTTTATGTGTGAATATGTTGTTTCGGGTAAGCTTTGATAGTTTTCAACATTTCCGAGTAAGCTTAGTCATTTTTTGACTTGTTTATGTGTGAATATGTTTTTTCGGGTAAGGTTTGATAGTTTTCAACCTTTCCGAGTAAGCTTAGTCATTTTTGACTTGTTTATGTGTGAATATGTTGTTTCGGGTAAGGTTTGATAGTTTTCAACCTTTCTGAGTAAGCTTAGTCATTATTGACTTGTTTATGTATGAATATGTATTTTCGGGTAAGGTTTGATAGTTTTCAACCTTTCCAAGTAAGCTTAGTCATTGTTGACTTGTTTATGTGTGAATATGTTATTTCGGGTAAGGTTTGATAGTTTTCAACCTTTCCGAGTAAGCTTAGTCATTATTGACTTGTTTATGTGTGAATATGTTGTTTCGGGTAAGGTTGATAGTTTTCAACCTTTCCGAGTAAGCTTAGTCATTATTGACTTGTTTATGTGTGAATATGTTGTTTCGGGTAAGGTTTGATAGTTGTCAACCTTTCTGAGTAAGATTAGTCATTTTTTTGACTTGTTTATGTTTGAATATGTTGTTTCGGGTAAGGTTTGATAGTTTTCAACCTTTCCGAGTAAGCTTAGTCATTTTTGACTTGGTTATGATTTTCGGGCATGCTTTGAAGTGTTTACACTTACCGAGTAGAGTACACTGTTGTACTTATTTCCCGAGCAAGCTTGAAATCTTGAGATGATTATGTGCTGTTATAGTTAGCTTTTAACAAGTAATTCTTGTTTCGGGCAATATATGCATGTTATTTTCTAATTATGATTCCAAGTAAACTTTGTGAACTTAAGTTAGTACATCGAGTGAGCTTTGAGTGAATATGTTGGTAGGAAAGGTTGTTAATCTTTCTGGGCACGCTTAGATGTTACTTGTTTAAGTCTGTCATTTTTCGGGTATGGTTTGACATGTTGAAATTCCTCGAGTAAGGGCATACCTGATGATTGAATATGTTTATCCTAGCAATCTTAGTGCTAACATAGGATTTTCGGGAAAGCTCTATGAAATTTTAGACTATAGCACACTTAAATGTTTATGTGTTTAATTTCATTCCGAGCATGCTCTGTGATATGTGTATGATTTCTTTGAAATTACAAGTGTTTTCGGGCAAACCTTGTTTTCCGAGCACACTTTATATTTCGGGCACACTTGTGTTCCTTCAATATACTTGGTAATTTCAAAACTTAACTTTCCGAGTACACTGTCTGCTAGAATTCATTTCCGGGCACACTTTGTATTATATGAAAGTTATTCGGGTATACTTTGAATAAGATTGTTATTTGAGCACACTATTCTCCAGAAAGATTGCTCGAGCACACTATGTTTTCAAGGATAGTTGAATGAATGTGTTACCTGAATATGTTAGTTAGTATGATAAAATTGATTATGATTCTTTTTAGGGTTCATGCTAGATAAGTTTTAATTTGAAATTGAGAAATCTATGTGGGGATCTTTATTGATTCCTAGTAAGGATGTTTATTTGATGATTATACTTGATTATTTGCCTTGTGATTAATTTCTCAAGAAATCGAGTATTTCGGGTAAACTTTCTTCATTATTGTCTTAACTTTATATTAATTTACTTGATCGAGCAAGGTTGATATATAGACGAATTCGGGCAAACTTTGTATATTCAAAAATGAAAATCCTCCAAGTAAAGTTTGACCGAGTAAGGTTTGTATGTGGAAGTATACCGAGTAGAATTTGGATATATTAATCTTTCGAGTAAGGTCTTATAAACTTAAATGAAATTAAATGTTTTTAATATATCAAGTGGATAATGTTACTGGTTGACAGCCAATAATTCACAAAATGACAAAAAGCATTTAAAACCCACTTTCAAAAAGGTATATAAGAGGGAGTTAGGCAAATTTTTCAACATTATTTCCCTCTCTCTCTCTCTCTCTTTCCACTGCAAAATACTTACACTCAAAGAAACCTCTCCGACTTCCTGAATTCTAAGTCGATCCTAACCCTAATTTTTATCAGCCCCTAATTCCGACTTGGTAAGCATTAATAACATGTGTTCCGATCTCGATTAGACTAAAATGGGCTGTAATTATGTATTTGATTACTGACACTCTGTTTATGTGTATAGGTTATAAATTTGTCGAAGAACAGGTTCTTGAAGATTTCTCCCTATCTTCTTCATTCTTATAACTTGAAATTATCTAAAGTACTGAACTTTATGACTGATTTCACTTTGAATATGTTTGTTTGTGTATTTCAGATATGGCAGACAACGAGCCGAAGTATGTTTTTGAGCCAAAGCACAATATGTGCGCATTACTTCAAGTGACACCAGAAAACGAACCAATGGCTCGAATGATATCTTGGATGGCACGGTCAAACATCAACTATGCACTTACTGAAAGCCCTATAATTTACAAAAATCACTCCTTGGATTTCTGGAGATCTGCAGAGTTGGTTGAAGATATAAATGGAAAAAGAATAGAGGCAATTGTGGCCAGACAGGAGATTCAGATCACAGAAGGAATGATCAGAAGGTGTTTAAGAATGAACGATGATGATCACAACCACATAAACTTCAATACAGCACATTTATTGAAGATTTTTGAAGAGACAATGGGATATCAAGGAAATGTCCATGATGGACAGTTTCAGAAGGGTATGTTTCCGATGCTGTACAGATTTTTAATACATCACATTATTCATGGATTTGCTCCGAGGAAGGGATCATGGACTCTAATGAGTCATGATTTAGCAAATGCCACAGTTGGGATAATCTTTTATCTGCCCTTCAACTTTTCCAAGATGATTATTGAGGGATTAGTAGGGATACTAAAGAAACCAGAAAGAAAGAGATTTTTACAGTACCCAAGATTCCTGCAGATCATATTCAACAGAGAATTACAAGATTTACCAACAGTTGGATACACACATCAGTTGCAAGACTCTGATGCTTACAAAAGAATCAAGAAATATGGTGTCTCCAATACCTTTGATTCAAATGTTCCTTTTGAAATTTTACCTTGGTTGCTAAACCATGATTTGGCTATAATGCCTGTGCCTGAGCTGAGCTCAGAGGAGGAAGAAGGGGGTGATGATGAGAGTGATGAAGGTGATTCTGATGATGATAATGTTGATGGAGATGAAGGTGGAGATGGTTTAGAATTGGAGATTATGTCCCATGAACAGGGAGAGCAAAGAGAAGAACTTAAACAACCAATTCCAACACTACCACACTTACCACCACCAACCCCACCACATCAAACACCACCTCAAACCCTTACCCTAGACCAACCTGAAACTTCCACACATCAATCACCACCACCACAGACACCACCAACTCAGAGCATAAACCAATCAGAACCAATCATTTCTAGCCCACCTCAAACACCTACCACCAACCAACCTGAATTTGAACCATCTCCTACATCAGAACCTACAAGTCCACATATTGATACATTCCAAAGAAATATTGAGTTGATGTTGGAGAATGATGAGTTGAGAAGAAAGGTTAAGGAGGTTATGGATGAGAATGTTGTGTTGAAAAGAAGGAATGAAGAGGTAACTAATGAAAATGTGATGCTGTTGATGAAGTTAACTGAGGCTGAAATGAAAATTCAAACCCTGATGTAGGAGGTTGAGAAGACCTCATCTGCCCCAAAACAGGGGGAGAAAATCAATGATACTGATGTAAGTATGACAGATGTTGAAAGTGTTGATAATGTTGATGCTTTGAAGATGATCATGAACAATTATGATGATAGTGATGAGAATGATGAGGAAGTGAGAGGAGAAGAGACCAATGATACTGAAAAAGAAAAGTTAAATGATGAAGAGATTGTGCTTACAAAAGAATTGACTGAGATTGTGGATGAGGAAATGACTGTTGAGAATACTGATTTGAATGCTACTACTGAGGAACTGGAAAACACTGAGCCAGAAGATGATCAAGAGGCTAGTTCCAAGAGAGCAGAGCATGATTCTGAACTAGAACAACTGTTCAAAAAAATTGATGAACATGAAACTTCTGATGAAGAGCAGTTGAGAAAAAGGAAGGAAAAGGGTAAAGGTATAGCAACAGAGGAAGAACCTGAACCTGTTGTGTATGCTGAGAAAGATATAACTTTTAAAGATGATGCTTCTGCTGCTGCTCTTGAAGATCAAGAAAGAATAATAAAAGAAACTATGGAGAGGGAGAAAATAGCCCTAGCTCTAACTCCGGAAGAGATTGCAGAGCAAGAAGAACTGATCAGACAAGCCAACCTTGAAAAAGAACTAGCTGAAGATGAGGCTGAACAAGAAGTTATAGAAGAACTGATTAAGATGAGCAGAGTTGAGAAAGTAGACAACTCTTTGGCTTTGGTAGTAAGCATGTTTCAACCTAAAAGTCAAACATCTGAAACTGCTGCTGAACCAGCCACTGGTATAATTCCTGGAGAGGAGATTGGTGAGTCAATTGCCTCAAAGGCTGCCAAGAAATGGGCTGAACAGGTGAGAGAGGATATAAGGAAGAATCCTACTGACAACTGGTCAGAAAGGATAAAAGTACCTGAAACTTTTCCAAGATTTGACAAAACATATCAGAGAAGAAAAAGGGCAGCTGAACAGACTGATAATAAAGCAAGTCCCATAAGGGCAACACCCTTGCAAACACTAAGACCTGATGAACATATGCAAGGTGTCCCTGATATAACAACTAGAGATGAAGCAGATCATCCAGCTCCTGATGAACCAAAGATAGATGCTATGAATGAGCTGACAGAAGAAGAAGATGACTCTGAGAACTCTAATGATGACAATGATGATAATCCTGATAAGAATGAAGGGAGAGTTGGTACAAGCACCAATGTTATGTCCCCACAAGTTGAGATGACTGATACACACAGGGCAAACATTGAAATACGTTTGGAAGAAGCCAAAAGGCTGATTGAGAAGAAGAACAAAGATAGCAAGAAGCACAAAGATTATCTGAGAAAACATGGCTACTCTAAGAAAGATTTAGAACATTTCTCTGTTGACCAACTGGAAGAGTTGTACATTAGTGAAAGAGAGAAAGTTGTAGAGAGATGTGTTAGAGAAAATGAGGAACTTGAACTGGAAGAGTTGAAAAGAAAATTTAATGGAATGTGTGGATATTTGTTGGAAAAAGGCATGAAAACTGAAATTGTAAAGAACTTGGATAAAAAGACAGTTGTGGATCAGTATAACAGAAGAAAAAGAAAAGAAAATTCTAAAAGGGTCCAAACTGAGAGCTCAATTCAAACTGAAGCACCTGATGAGCCATCAAAGAAGAAAAGAAGAATTCAGACAATAAGGGAAAAAGAAAAGGAACAAGTCAAACATGTTGAAATCCCTATCTATCAAGAAGAAGTGAAACCTGAACCAGAAAATGAACCATTCATGCCTTGGGATAATGAGGAAATGATAAACATCCTAAGGAACATAATGATAAATAAGAAAGGGATGACTGAAGCAGACTTTAATGTATTGGAGAAAGAGGATTTGAAGACTCTTTTCTATCTTCAAAAAGATGAATGGGAAAAGGAATTGAGAGAAGGAGAAAATACACGATACTATGCCGATGGTAGGTTTGTACCTGCTGGATTGGCAAGAACTCCAGGAATGATTAAGATGTTGATTGAACTTGAAGCTGCTGGGCAGGATATCGTTGAATTGGCCAACCTTCCTACTGAGATGGTGGAAGCTATCTATGTTAAGACTTTCAACTTGGGACCTCAAAAGCCCAAGAAGTTGATTCCTGTCAGACCTCCATTTCATCAAAGATTTCCTACAGGAAGAGGTCAAGGTGGAAGAGGAGAATCAAGTGGCTCTGTGCAACAAAGATCATATGGACCACAGTCGGATGTGGATCTACCAAGAGAGCTTTACTATGATTCTGTTACTGACTGTCTAAAAGTTATTATGGAGAGCAGACAGTTAAGGGAGATTGTAGTCAGAAGTGACTTCCGTGATTATAATGAAGAACAATTAAGAAGAATGGATTCTCTACACCTGTATAACTTCAGAGATAGAAACCGATCTGCAGGAAGACAGATGAATGACTTATCAAAATACCTTCATGAACAGGCTGGTGATGGATTCAAGTTTTTAAAAGAAAAGAGAAGTTGGAGAATGATTCAACTCCACAGATCAAAAAGGTCAGAGAAGTTAAAGAGAATGGACAGGGCTGAACTGAACTACCAAATAAGTGTCCGAGATCAGAATCCACTGTCCAACATGAATACGTGTATAAACTTGGGAAGAAGAATGAGAAGGCCAAACTATACAGTACAGAAGAACGGTGTCATTGCTGAAGTGGAATACAAATAAGACACTGGTCATTATGTGTTGATGAACTCTGATGGAAAAGCTTTGGCGATAATCAAGAAGGATGCAGATCTGACATGCTTACACAATGATGATCTTATAGATATAAGAGACTTGGTGATACCAGAAGGACACACTCACTACCAAGTGCTCAATATCTTCAGAGAAAGAGCTGCATCAGTAATACAGTTAAGAAGACAAGCAGCCTACAATGAAAGGAAAAGACATAATAGATAGAATAGGCTTTGCTATGTAATGTCTTCGGACAACTTTTGATTATGTAATTTTGCTTATGTAATTTGATTATGAAATTTGACTTTTAATTTGATGTGTATTTTTGCTAAGTGTAAGTAACCATAGAGTGTTTTGGGCCAGCTGAGGTGTTCCAATCTAGGGGGAGATTGTTGGGTCAAACGTTTGACCCAAATGGGGAGATTTGACCTAAACGAAGAATATGGAAGATTGGAATCTTCTCAACCTCCTCAGAAACTGCTAAGTATTGAATCCGAGCACACCTTGGGTTCCGAGCAAGCTTTTACTTAGCCGAGTACGAGATTTTGCCTCCCGGGCAAGGTTTACTTCAAATAGTCTTCTTAAGTGAATATCCGGGCAAGGTATGCTATTTAGTGCATTTCCGAGTAAGAATCACTGATTTGGTATCTCCGAGCAAGGTTCACTTTGTCAAGCAGATTTGTTCTTCAAGACCAAGTATTTTACTCCTCCGAGTAAGGTTTGGTCAACCAAGTCCATGAAGCCAAGTGATTGGAAGACCGGGCAAGGTATTTATCAATAAGTATGGTCCGAGTATACTTGATGAGTTAAGGGAATATTTCTAAGTTATATCGAGTAAGGTTCAGCTCAAGCAAGGTACAGTGATTCCCGAGTACACTTTGCTAATAAGTTATTCAATGACAAAGAGCCGAACGGGATTATAGAAGAACAGGGTTGCTCGTAAGGAGTTGTCGGGCAAAGTCTGATAAATTCAAGAAGACAGAAGTCTACTCGGTGAATATTTTACTTGGTAAAATATTCTGTAAGTAAAGTCTACCCGGAAACTGATCCCGAGTACACTTCTATATTTACCAAGTCTGAAGGAAGGCCGAGTACACTGCGTACTCGGAGACTGAAGTTTAATGAAAAGCCTACCCGGAAGACTTGTTTTACACTTAGCTTATTTTAGAATATGTAATTTGAATATGTATTATCGGATAGGGTTTCTAGAAGGAATGACAGCTGTCCTAGGTTGGCAGGCCTATAAATAGAATATTTAGGGCACGCCGCCGAGAGACAACGATGAGGCACGACACATAATACGGATAAGACCGACACAATTAATTGAGAGAATATTGTGTGACGGTTGTCTTAGGATTCCGAGAAAACCCTAAATCGATTATCCTTTTGTATGATTAATATTATATAAATGGAAATCTTTTGAGTGAATCCTGAGTGTGTCTTCTATCTTTGATTATTCATTGCAACCGTATGTTTGTTATTGATTCCGCCTTTAACAAACGGATATCTTTCTAAATATAGTAACCCGTCATTAACTCTCTTGTTAACACGATTAATCTGTGTGAGTTATGACATGATTTGAGTAAGATCCGGCTGAAATCCAAGGGGACCGACAACTGTTTAAAGAACGATAAAATCCTGAATCATATAATTTTTCAGTAATATTGACTTTCAAGTAGTCAAAATTAGATATTTTTGTAAACATGAAATTAAAGTTTCTCTTGCAGTGGTGACATATTTTCTATGGTATCAATAACTTTCTTTAATACTCATGCTTTAGATTTTATACATAAGTTATTTTTCTTGCAAGCATATGCACACCTTGAAAATGTCCTCAGCAATAAAGTTCTATACCCATGGGGAGTTGACAATAAAAATGTTGGAAGAAAAGTTATTGCTATTGGTTCATGTCTACTTGAAAATCTGGACTCTGTGGCAAAGAAGACCTTAGTGGTGAGCAAATTAAACAACATGTTCAGTTGGTCTTTTGTTTCATTTAATTGTGTATGCCGAATTACTTCTTTATATGATGCAACAAACAAATGTGATTCAGTGGACTTTGTATTGTTTTTAACTGTCGAATGGTGTTGGTGCTCTTTCAGAAATTATCAACAACTTTGTTAAGACGTTATTTAGCGGCGACAGTGGCTCATGAACCTATTGATTTGGGTGAGTTTATATTGCATTAGAATTAGTTTATCTACTTTATTTAAATATAAAATCATATCAAAATCATGGCAATTTTGCATAGTTTTGTTTAATAAATTCACCAAGTATATGGCTCGATTACATTTGTTCAAGCATGACGGGCTTAAAAAGGATATTAACGAGTAGTGCACCGGAATTTATATTGACGGTTGTAGTTGAAGAACGCATGGACAGCCTCATAGGTATGTTCTTACTGCTTAACTATATCATTTTTCAGACACAATCCTTCTCTTACAAGGTATCAGTTCACACAACTTTTAATGTTTAATTGTGATTCATGTAAAATTCATAAATTGGTATATTGATCTGATATGTTATTGTGTAGAAACTTGGGCAATGTAAGGGTGGAGGAAGCGAAGCCTAAAGCATGGGATGCAAAATTGTTTCTGGCGGCTTGATTTGTGTTATCGGAGGAATTGCTTTAAGTGTACTTGATGACCTTTTAATTTATCACACTTGTAGCATGTATTATTATTATTATTATTATTATTATTAATAATAACAATAATAATAATATTATTATTATTGTTATTATTATTATTATTATTAACAATTACTATTAAGGGTTGGTGTGTCGATCTTAATGAAAGCTACATTTTTTTATAACATATGTAATGGTAGACGGTTGGTCAGGAGTTGCTGCACAGATCTTAAGATTGGTTCCTTTGATTGTTTTTCACTTGAAAAACGTGTTTCTTGTAAAGACTGAAAAGGTCCGAGAAGAGGCAATGGATGCCGGTTCCTTAACTTGGGTCGTATCTGAGACCCAAATACAGTTGTACTTTCTGCTTGGATTAGTCTACTCTACTGTCACTCCTGTATTACTAACCTTCATTGTAGTCTTTTTTGCCTTTGCCTTTCTGGTTTTCCGCCATCTGGTAAAATGTTCCACCATTCCTTATATTTCTTCAAAACCAAAACTATAATTAGCGTTGTCCACGAGCCAAGCTGAGCCAGGGAAAGCTCGTGTTTGGCTTGGTTTTAAAGTTTGATAGTTTTTGTTAGGGGTATGCATGACTGAATCAGAAGGGTTTGGGCGCCGAAAATTTGTTTTTTGAGCTTTTGAAAACCATATAGTTTTGCCGGTACCCTGGTTATGGTGCACGCATATAATGTATTAATGTGTAGGGTCCTGGGCCCTTGGATGGGCAAAAGTGAAATTGTACTAATTTTGACGTTATTTTACTAATTTTGTGAAAATAATGTTAAAAGTGGCGGGAGGTTAATCAGGCATATGGCCGAAAGACAAAGGTACATACACAAATTAGTCGGTATGTGCCTTATGTACACGGCTTTATGCAAAACTACTATCGAGTCGGGGGTCTCACCGGAAGCAGCCTCTCTATTCCTATGGGGTAGAGGTAAGGTTGTCTACATCTTACCCTCCTCAGAACCTACCATTGCTTTGCTATTGGTGAGATTTACTGAATACGATGATTTGCTCTTAAACTATGGTGTGAATTATAAATTATGCTTAATTGGAATCTGGTAAATGATACTTTGCTAAGAAGAAGAAGAAGATGACGATGATGATGACGATGATGATGATGACGATGATGATGATGATGATGATGATGATGACGATGATGATGATGATGATGATGATGTTAACTTGTAGTACCTTTAGTTGGTCTTGTTTAGAGCTTTAGTAAAACCAAAAATGAAAAAAAAAACACAAACGACCTAACCCAAAAGTGCTAAAGGTGTGTTGATAGAAACGACCGGACTCGAAAGTGCTAAAGGTGTGTTGATAGAAACGACCTGACCCGAAAGTGCTAAAGGCGTGTTGGTAGAAATCAGAATGCCGAAAAAAGTGAACCCACTAAACTAAATTCCTGGATCCGTCACTAAAAATTTTCCCCCATTTCTTTAACAATGTTAAGAATCTGGAAATTGGATAGGAAACCAAAACTCTAGACATCGAAAACATATTCTTCTTATCTAATGAAATAATCATATCCGCTCAAAGGTTTAAATCATTTTTAAACAATAAAGTCGAAATATTAAGGGGGTGTTTGGGATTCCTTATTTTAGCTCCTTATAGCTTATGACTTATGGGTTATAAGTTATAAGTTGTTTGGAAAAGTTAGGTTTTGTGAGTGCATAAAGTATAAGTTACAACTTTATAACTTACACCTTATGCCTTAAATAAGGTATAAGGAGGTAAAATAAGGAATCCCAAACACCCCCTAAGATATGATTATATTTTTATATAATTGGAATAATTGTGAAGCGCTATGGAGAAACTATAAATTTTTTTGCTACTTTTCCTACTAACAACACGTATCTTTCCATTTCTTTAGATACAAAAATGACACATTGACAAAGAAGGTAGCCAAATATCTCGCACTCAAGACCCTCTTGGTAGCGGGAATGGGTGTGTAATGCATGTGCTCTCAAGCAATGTCATTATTCATATCCATTCTACAAGAATGATTTAAAGTTAAGTTACCTTTTCTTGACAACTTACAAATTGTATTTTATTGTTAACAAATCCTATTACAACTTGGATTTTGTCGGTAACAATTTTAATGTATTTAATGTGTCCCGCAGCAACGCATTAGCACAAATATTAGTTATATAATTATGAGTGTAAATTCTTCCTATGAAAGGAAGTAAGTACAGGAAGATATAACAACTCGGGTTTTCCAAATCTTTATTACCTGATAATATTATCGATATTCGAGATAATATTATTTTATTAATATTTTGTTATAATATAAAGTTTTACAAATATTTATTTAAGTATTTTAAGTTTTTTTATATAATTAAATCATATTATAAAACTTTGATAATAAAATTAATAATAAATCTATTAATATTAAAGTTTCGTTAGAATGTACCTGATCATCGAATAACGAACCTCTATCTAGTTTTAGCTTCATTATTCCATTCATATTTATTCCTCAACTATTGTTACTTAAGATTTCTAGACGATAACTTCCGTAGAGCGTAACACTTGTTTACTACCGTTCTTACCGCATTCGTTTATCTCTTGCTTATTGCTAAGGTGAGTAATCACTCCCCTATTTTACTTATTTTAAACCTTTTCGGGGACATGTGCGTATCTTATATATTTAACTGTTATCTAGTATTCAAAACCGAAACTGTTAATCCTAGTGTGTATATCGGTTTATGAATAACTTGCTATTTGCTTACTTGCTTTATTTGAACGTTATTTTCTTACTTCGGCAACCAATTTCCATTTTTATGGCAACGGTTTAGTCCTTGCTTGGTAACCAGTGTCCATTTATATGGATTGGTTGAGCCCTTTCTTTATTGTTTGATTGATTGTTTATGTGATATGGCTTAACTTTTTTTTTCTCACAGGAACAGTTTGCATCTTTCTTTATTTATTATATGTTATTATTGTTGTGTCTTAAACTGTTGTTTTACTCACTCAACATGTGTTGTTGACAAATCTTTATATTTTATACGCATATGCAGGTTATCGTAAAAATTTAATGCAAGTTGGTGAAGACTTAGTGAAGAATTAAGTTAGAAGAATATTTTAATCAAGATTGTTAGAAATATAAATTTGTATTGTTGTATTTATGAATTATGTACTTGTTTGTATTTTATTTATCTGAAAATTGAATTAAATTAATAGATATTGTCATTTAAATATTGCATGATAGTACCTTGAGAGCTGTAGCAATCAGTCCACGCCTCAGCATTTCCGCCGTATGTTGGGGTGTGACTGATTGATATCAGAGCCGAAGGTTTAAGATAGATCGTTAGTGGTGCCTTAGTAACATGCTTAGGAGCCCTATACATGCTTATTCATTTACCTGATGTTTTCTATTTGATTGTATACAGCTTACGTACTTACTTGCTAGATTAAGTATTTATTTAACTTTTTAAATAATGATTGTTTATTATTATATTGTTATGCATACACACACACACAACTCTGAGGCTATGCCTCAACCTTCAAAGAAAATTTTTCGTAAATATTTTAAATCAAGTAGATTACTTTTACTTTGGGAAATTCCTTAATAATTCCCTAGTTTTGTTTTTACTCTTTAACCTTAAGGCTAGGTAGTACGACAAGTTCCTCTAGGCCAAAGCGGAACACATTTGCCATACGACCGACACCTTAGGTTGATTTTAAACCGAATTCATAGTGATTCGTGGCTAAATTCGGTTTTCCCGATTATTGTGTTTCGTTATTTAAATGGTTAGTTGGGTGGAAAATCCATGGAACCCATGGGCACTCCTACTATCTATTTCTCACTTTGTTTTATGTTTTTGTTAGAGTCATCATACGTGGTGATTCACGAGATACTCCAACTACCCAAATTTTATTTTGTTAGTTTGTTATTTGGTTTGGTCGGTTAAAACGTCATGTAACGCTCATCGGGCCCACAAAATTTATTGTATTTTTAATTCGTTAATTAGTTGAGACAAACAAAATGCCATGTAGCGCTCATGGGATGTCCAACTCAGTTGCTTTTATTCGTTAGTTTCGTTGGGCCATTTAAACTGCCATGGAAAGCTCATGGGAGACCGACACACAATTTATATTTCGTTATTTTATTGTAAAGTTAACTTAATCAAATAATAATCTAAATTTTAAACTGACTTATATCCCCGTGTAGTCATCACACATTAATCATATTGACTACATCATCTAATAAATATATACGCAATGTACCCCCTCATCTTATAATATTTTACTTTTAATCCTTATGACGCAAATCTCCTTACTTCTTAAGGCAACGTTATTATAAGTTATCTACATAATTAAACATTTTATTACTCTATTGTTTTCCTCAACTTATCCTTCATCTTATAAATCTTTATTTTTTGTCCTCATAGAATGTCTCATCTAAGAAACCACCGTCGTCCTCGACATCAATAATTTAGTTCTCATGACTACCGTGTGCATAGCCAAGGAGTTAACTGCCGCGACCTCTAAAATATAAACTCAAATTCAAAACATTAACACAACCAATTCAAACTTGTTCATTAACTTCCTAGATAGAAATCTTAACTCATTTACCCCTACTCATCCTCATAACAACAACAACGACGACGACGACGACAACAAGCGCAAGTCTAATCATAAAAATTATGCGGTTAATCAAATCAATCATCAGTCTCGACAAAATCAAAGTATCCCGAGCAAGAAACTCTCCATCGGTATTCACTCGTTATACCTCACTAGTAACTTTCATCATTCGACTCAATACTCATGTTGTTTTTGCATCCAATGTAATCGCTTCGATTATCCTTACATATACTTTCCCTACATCGCCTAATGCACAAGTCTTCCCGCAATAGCCTACCCCTTGTGCTCAACCTAACATCCTACTACACTTCCCAGCAAGTCCAAACCTATCGATCCCTTGTCCTTCAAGCTCCTCTCGTCAAGCAAGATCATTCAAACGTAATGCAAACTTATTAGATTCCGCACTCGCAAGCTAAAGTTAACCAAGCCTACTCTAACCAAACAACCCTCTTACATACCGTTCGAGCTTCAGTTACCCAATCGATGTCGGATCAATCAAGACTGCTCAAGCCCTCATGGATCAGATCATCCAAGACGCTTAACTTTTAATGTTCCAAGTCATGCGCAACTAAAGATTTAAACTACAAGAAGACTAAGCCGCTCATCGTATTCTATCTTACTTGAATTTGACTTTTCTGAAATTCTATCGACTATTTAATAAATTTTGAATTAACGTTTTATGAAATGTTGAAGTACCAATTAAGATTTTCTATTATTATGGCTCTCGAGTAAACTTTAAAATTATTGAAGGGTTTTTTTATAATATTTCGCCATTTTAAATAACCAAACTATAAATTTTTGTATATTTAAAGACATCTCACTTAAACTCATTTCCCTAAAAGATTTCTATTCTTGAAACTATAGTTTCAGACATTTTTGTAAATCCACATGATGGGATGAATCATGGGGACCATCCGACGATCTAAATAATTATGGTCCGGAACATAATTATCGAAATCATCGCATGGAAATCATGATGCGTAAGATTGTGTGACATACTATAGAATTGAAAATGGTTGGGATAACGGTACAAATGTAAAAATGATAAGGACATGGTGGATACGCCGCTGGTACATCCTATATATAAGTGCGCTTATCGGATTTGCATTTTGAGCATTGTTTTAACTATTCAAAGTTCTGTGCTATGATAAGTTTTTTATTTTATTTTAAAATTTTCTTTTCCTCAAACTTTAACGGTTTTGTTATAATTTCCTTTAATTTCGGGACGAAATTCCATAAAGTATGAGAGACTGTAACAACTCGGGTTTTCCAAATCTGTATTACCCGACCCGTTTTATATTCGGGAAATTTTATCGATATTCGAGATAATATTATTTTATTAATATTTTGTTATAATTATCATTATAGTATTATTATTTATAATATTAATAACAAAACTTTGGAAAATGTGCATTTTTGACCCAAAGCTAAACTTTAACCTCATAGTGTACCCACTTTTAAAGTTGAGGGACTTATATGCAAATTAATAATATAATATACTTTATAAGATTCTTAACCCTAAAAGCTGATCCAACTGGGTACCCATACCTGGATCCGTTTATCCATTTCATACCCGTTTATATATCTTGATCAATAGTTATTATAATCAAAATTGATTTATGATTCGTTGATCTTATACAATAACCGGCCTACCGACATGTTTAATTAAAGAAACAAGATCATACAATATACGTATTTCTCGTTATATCTAACCGTCTTTAACCCGTTTTCAATATACATGTAATTAATCATAAAAATTCTATTAAACTTACACATAGTATCCTCTTACCAGCGCCAACATTACCCATATGTGTAATTACGTTTTAAAGATCTGTTGTATCATGTTTTTTATCTTCTTCGAGCCGTCTGCAAGGGATTATAATTAACCCGTGTATAATCGGCTTTAAAGGTAACGAATTATATAGTTCTGCTCGTATTGATGTTAAATTCAAAAGCCCTATCATTGACTGACCGATCAATGAGCAGATTATGCATTTGATAATCTAGGGTTCTTATACTAAATCTTGAATTGAGGCTGTCCGTTTAAATATTAGCGAATGTCGTATATGTAACATATAACACACCAGCCCAGTTGGCTGGTATGTGGTGTGGTTAAGACTTCCAGCCGCTGGGGGCGCGGGTACGAGCTTCCCCAGCCCCAGTTCATTTGGATTTTTGTTAAAAATCTTGTTCTTTTATCATATTACTTCAATAATTAAGATTATAAATGTTATAAAACCTTAATTAATTCATATCTTGTTAAAAACCGACATTTTAACTTGTCACGTTTTCAAATTTTGGGTTAAAACCATGTGTGTGTGTACTTTAGTTATTAAAATTTGTTAAATGTTTTAATTTATTACAAAAAGAGTTTAAACTTAATATGTGTATATCATGTAAATTCACGTATTAAAAATATAGTCTAAGTATTTTATAAAAAGATCATATTTTATATAAATATTATTATTTATTATTTATTATTTATTATTGATCATTTATTATATATTATTTACAATATGTATTTAAAATAAATCTTTATTAAATAATAAAAATACATATAAATACACCAAACATATTTATAGTTTTAAACATTTAAAACAAACCTCTTTATATAAACAATAAAGATTTATTAATATTTATTTAAGTACTTTAAGTATTTTATATAATTAAATCATATTATAAAACTTTGTTAATAAAATTAATAATAAATCTATTAATATTAAACTTTCGTTAGAATGTACCCAATCATCGAATACCGAACCTCTATCTAGTTTTAGCTTCATTATTCCATTCATATTTATTCCTCAACTATTGTTACTTAAGATTTCTCGCCGATAACTTCCGGAGAGCGTAACACTTGTTTACTACCGTTTTTACCGCATTCGTTTATCTCTTTCTTATTGCTAAGGTGAGTAATCACTCCCCTATTTTACTTATTTTAAACCTTTTTTGGGGACATGTGCGTATCTTATTTAACTATTATCTAGTATTCAAAACCGCAACTGTTAATCCTTGTATGCATATCGGTTTATGCCTAACTTGCTATTTGCTTACTTGCTTTATTTGAACGCTATTTACTTACTTCGGCAACCAATTTCCATTTTTATGGCAACGGTTTAGTCCTTGCTTGGTAACCAGTGTCCATTTATATGGATTGGTTAAGCCATTTCTTTATTGTTTGATTGATTGTTTATGTGATATGGCTTAACTTTTTTTTCTCACAAGAACAGTTTGCATCTTTATTTATTTATTATATGTTATTATTGTTGTGTCTTAAACTGTTGTTTTACTCACTCAACATGTGTTGTTGACAAATCTTTCTATTTTATACGCATATGCAGGTTAATGTAAAAATTTAATGCTGGTTGGTGAAGACTTAGTGAAGAATTAAGTTAGAAGAATATTTTAATCAAGATAATTAGAAATATAAATTTATATTGTTGTATTTATGAATTATGTACTTGTTTGTATTTGATTTATCTGAAAAATGAATTAAATTAATATATATTGTCATTTAAATATTGCATTATAGTACCTTGAGAGCTGTAGCAATTACTCCACGCCCCGGCATTTCCGCTGTAGGTTGGCGTGTGACAAAAGACACGTATCTCTATCATGCATCACTCATAATTCAAATCTACCCTATGTATATATATATGGAGTAAACTCACATGGAAAATAAAACTTTTTTGTGAAATTTAAAAACTCTTCACAACAAATAAATTAACACGCCAGAGAAGTTTAGAGGGAGAGCAAGCCATGTATAGTAAGTTATTATATATTTTCACGACTAGTATTATTTTGTTGTTGTTATTATTAAGCGACCTATTATGCCATTAGGTTAAGGAATACAATCAAGTGTTAAGGTTATGGACAAGTGATTATCAGAGAAATAAAAATGTGAGTACGCCCAACCTTTTTAATATCATGTCCATAACCTTAACACTTAGATTATGGAGAGTTATCCATATGTAAAGAGTTAGAAAAGTATTTACATGAGGGTTGGTTCAAATCCTCTAAAACGTTTTGATACAAGGTAATATTAGGCACTCAGGCTAAAATACACATGCGTCTAGATCCTTACATATATGTACTGTAGTGGGCACACTATAGTCATACTGGCCATGGGGTGCATAACCGTCCTAAAGTGGTTTGTGCGTATGTTTAGTTCCGATGAGATGGGATTGAGACCCACTAAGTCGTTGAACACTATTGGTGTTGTGTAATAACGAATTATGAAAATCTTTTATTGACTTAGCGTTATTCACCCGTATATAGCTAACGTATTTTAAAAATGTTTTCAGGTAACAAGGAGTAAAGTATAGAAGTGGATACGCCAGTGGAAATAGAATATCGCATGGCATAGAATATAGCTGATGGCTCAACAAATTTTGTAACAAGGCATATATATAAACTTGTTTATAAAGCAAGAAATTTTGTAAAAACAAAAAGGTTATTTAATTCCCTATGTTATGAAAGTAAATATTTTATTTAACATTTTCCGTTGCCTAACAAAACTTTGATAAATTGATAGAACCGGTACCAACTATAGGTTACACGGCTATGCCCTGAGGCCGGGTGTGACACCAGGAACATTTCCGAGCAATACCAAGCAGAACCTGAAGGGATTCGCGAAGGCTGTGATGACGAGGAGTGGTGCTGGGACACATAGCGAGCCCGTGATTTAGGAGGCGACGAGAGGAGTCATTGAGGATCCTGCAGTTGATGGAGAGGAGCAGGTGGATGAGGAGATTTAGTTGGAGTTTCGGCCGGCCAAGGTGCCTCAGAGGCGCAACCCAGAAAGTGCAGCACAGGCCGAGGACCAGCAGTTACCCAGCACACCAGCGAGAGTCTATAAACCTAGATTTCAATACCCAGGAGACTCCGTAGGGATAGAGATGAGGAGCAGAACCCCAAATTTCTTGATCTTTTGAAGCAGCTTCACCTTAACATTTCATTCCTTGAGGCACTCACTCAAATGCCGAAATATGCAAAGTTCCTTAAGGATATTCTTTCGGATAAGGAGAAGTTAGTTGAGGTCTTTTCCATCCCATTAAGTGCTAGTTGCTCTGTAGTCTTGCAGAGAAAGTTACCAGAGAAAATGTCTGATCCTGGGAGTTTCACGATTCCCTGCATCTTGAGTGATGATACGGTAGTTTATGCGCTGGCGAATATTGGTGCCGGTATTAATCTCACGCCGTATTCAGTGTATCGCAAGTTGGGTTTAGGCGAGCCGAGGCCTACCAGGATGAGTATCCAACTTGCTGATCGTTCTGTGAATTACCCCCGAGGTGTGGTCGAGAAAATGCTTATTCGTGTCGACAAGTTCATCTTCCCGATGGACTTTGTCATCTTGGACATGAGCGATGATGATAGTGTCCCACTTATCTTTGGCCGACCATTACTTGACATTGCACAGGCGTTGATTGACGTCTGCGAGGATAAGTTGATTTTGAGAGTTGGGGATGAGAACGTCACCTTTGACGTTCGACAGTCACTGAAACACCTCAAATCTGCTGATGGCTCCTTATACTTCATCGATACCATCATGGACATGTTGGGGAGTTTTTTTACCGAAACTGTGGAGGATCTGCCTCCGACACCCATATTCTCGATACGGAGATTCCGGAGATTGACATGGTTGCCATGACCGATCAGTCCTTGGATGACGACACGGATTCACATGGCCCTGAATCTGGGGTGTCTGCTGAAATCGTACGAGACGATCCGATGGACCTACCTTCCATCAAGAGTCCTCTTTCTTCCTTAGAGCTTAAGGACTTACCTGCCCACCTGGAGTATGCATTTTTAGATGAAGAAAGGAAGTTTCCAGTTATTATTGCATATGATTTGACGGAGGTTGAGAAGAGGAAGATGTTAAGGGTGCTACGAGAGCACAAGGAGGGGATTGCATGGAAGATTATCGAAACTGAGGGTATCAACCCTTCGTTTTGCACTCATTAAATCCTCATGGAGGATCATTTCAAAACTGTCGTTCAACCGCAAAGGCGACTTAATCCGAAAATGCAGGAGGTTGTGAAGAAGGAGATCATTAAACTCCTTGATGCGGGGATCATTTTCCTAATTTCTGATAGTGCTTGGGTGAGTGCAGTTCAAGTGGTTCCTAAAAAGGGTGGCATGATTGTCGTCACCAATGAGAGGAACAAGCTCATTCCCGCTAGGACTGTGACTGGATGGAGGGTCTGCATCGACTATCGCAGACTGAATGATGCCACTAGGAAAGACCACTTTCTTTTACCCTTCATTGATCATATGTTGGAGTGTTCAGTAGGTCAGCAGTACTACTGCTTCTTAGATGGTTTTTCCGGGTATTTCTAGGTTTCGATAGCTCCCGATGACCAGGAGAAAACCACATTTACCTGTCCTTACGGAATGTTTGCCTATAGATGTATGCCATTCGGATTGTGTAACGCTCCAGCCACATTTCAAAGATGCATGGTTGCTATTTTCCATGACATGATCGAGGACTCCATGGAGGTGTTCATGGATAATTTTTCTGTATTTGGGAGTTCCTTTGATCATTGCCTTTATAATCTTGAGAGGATGATAGCCCGCTGCGTTGACACCAACCTAGCCCTTAAATGGGAGAAGTGTCATTTCATGGTATGCGAGGGCATTGTGTTGGGGCATCGGATTTCGAGTGCAGGGATAGAGGTTGACCGAGCAAAGTTCGAGACCATTTCTAATCTTCCCCCGCCCACTTCTGTGAGATCCATCCAGAGTTTTCTAGGCCATGTCGGGT
This sequence comes from Bidens hawaiensis, assembly GCF_021521415.1. Taxonomy (NCBI): domain Eukaryota; kingdom Viridiplantae; phylum Streptophyta; class Magnoliopsida; order Asterales; family Asteraceae; genus Bidens; species Bidens hawaiensis. Next base: position 530,217 of record NW_027492268.1, on the reverse strand, counting down.
TCTACCGCCGCTTCATCAAAGATTTTTCTAAGATTGTGAGACCCATGACCAAACTTTTGGAGAAGGATGCTCCATTTATTTTTTCTGAGCAGTGTATCGAGGTGTTTGATCATTTAAAAGACAAACTCGTTAGCGCCCCGATCATGATTGCTCCCGATTGGTCATTACCATTCGAGTTGATGTGTGACACGAGCGACTTCGCAGTCGGAGCGGTTCTTGGACTACGGAAGGATAAAAACTTCCATCCGATTTACTACGCTAGCCGGACCTAAAATGGTGCACAGAAGAGTTATACCACCACCGAGAAAGAGCTTTTAGCTGTGGTGTTTGCATTCGATAAATTTAGGTCCTGTCTAGTTTTGTCCAAGACGATTGTGTACACGGCCATGCTACTATTCGATATCTTTTCAGCAAGGAGGATGCTAAGCCTCGTCTTATCTGATTGATCCTGTTGCTTCAAGAGTTTGATATTGAGATCTGTCATATAAAGGGGATCGAGAATGTGGCGGCCAATCATCTTTCGTGTCTAGAGGGAGCAGAGTTAGGAGATTCGGGGGGTCAAGATCGACGATTGTTTTCCGACAGAGAGCCTCATGTTTGTTACAGCACAAGAGGAGGATTTTCCATGGTTAGCTAACTTCGCGAACTATCTTGCGGATGGGTACCTCCCGGAGATGGCTCACCAGCAAAAGAAGAAATTATCTGCTGATGTTAATTTCTACGTATAGGAAAACCCGTATCTTTTCTGTGTCGGTGCTGATCAGTTGATTAGGAGGTGTGTAGATTCTAAGGAGGGATGGAAGATTTTGAGTCGTTTTCATATAGGATCGGCAGGAGGTCACCATGGTGCGAGTTCGACTGCGAAGAAGGTGTTTGATTCTGGTTTTTATTGGCCTTCAGTTTTTAAGGACGCGCATGCGTTTGTGGAGAGTTGTGATCGTTTCTAGCGTGTCGGCAACATCTCGTCGCAAAATGAAATGCCCCAAAATGCTATTCAGGTTTGTAAGGTTTTCGATGTGTGGGACATCGATTTCATGGAACCGTTTCCATCTTTGCATGGGAACAAGTACATACTCGTGGCTGTCGATTATGTTTCAAAGTGGGTTAATGCCAAGGCTTTGCCCACGAATGATGCCCAAATAGTAGTCCGTTTTCTTAAGAGTCTTTTTTCTCGTTTTGGCGTCCCGAAAGCCTTGAGAAGGCGTTGCAGCGCTATGGGGTCACCCATCGGCTTGCAACCGCCTAGCACCCATAGACTAGTGGGCAGGTGAAAGTGAGTAATAGGGGAATCAAACGTATTCTTGAGAAAACGGTTGGTTCGAATCGTCGGGATTAGTCCGACAAATTGGATGACGCTTTGTGGGCCTTTCGAACAGCCTACAAAACTCCGACCGGTTTCACGCCGTTTTGGATGATATATGGGAAGGCTTGTCATCTTCCTGTTGAGTTGGAGCACCGTGCTTCATGGGCCCTTCAGAGGGTTAATCTTGATTTGTCTGCCGCAGAGGGTGCTCGTTTCCATCAGTTGCATGAGTTAGAGGTGCTCTGGGATCATGCGTACGCGCAGTCGTTTGTATATAAAGAGAAGACGAAGGAACTACATGATAGAAAGTTGAAGGGCGATAAGCAGTTCAAGTGTGGGGATCTCGTTTTATTGTATAACTCTCGGTTGAGGTTATTCCTGGGAAAGTTGAAATCCTAATGGTTGGGATCGTTCACAATCACTGAGGTATTCCCGTATGGCACTATTTAAATACATGATAAGAGCGGGAATTTTAAGGTGAATGGTCACAAGTTGAAGCACTACATAGGCGAGCTGGTTGCTGATCAGACAGTCGATGTGTTCTACTTGACTCACTCACCGAGGCGTAGACGTGTCGGATGCATCACTCGGGAGACGGCCTGAGTTGTAGAGTGTGTATTATGATTTTCTTTATTATCTATTTTATTTATTTTATTTTTGTTAGTTATAAAAAAATAAAAATAAATAAATAGAAATAAAAATATTTAAAAAATACAAAAAATAAAAAAACAAAAAAATTTGTTTATTTCTTATGATTTGTTTTCTGTTTTGTACGCCGCTACATGCGAGCGAGTTTGAGTTATTCAATGTATTATTATGCGCATGGTAGCTCTGATGGCGTTTTGGAACTGATTATCCTGATTTGCGCCCGCTAGTGAAATGCTAAACTATCGTACGATTGATACACAGCTGGTGAACATTATGCATATAAACCAGGGGAGTAACCCGTTCTCTGTTTTATTCTTGAAAATTTTAAGTTTTATTTATATTTTATTTTATTTCTTTTCCTTGTTCTCATCGAGGACGATTTCGTTTTAAGTGTGGGGATGGGAGTTTATTTTACTTAATTGTAGAAAAACAATAATTAAAAAAATTAATAATAACATTTTTGCACTCTTTCTCTGAAAATTAGGTCGGTCACTTAAGTTTGAGGGACATATACTTGTATATGTTTGGTCATGTTATCTACTTGTAGATATATAGGATAGCCATTTACCTGAAAACTGAAAGTGACTGGGTGACTGTTGTGTGTTTTGTTTAATTCTTTCGCTGAAAATTATGTCGGTTACTTAAGTTCGATGGACATATACTTGTATATGTTTGGTACTGTTATCTACCTGTAGACATATGGGATAGCCATTTACCTGAAACTGAAAGTGACTGGGGTGACTGAATGTTTTATATATTAAAAAATGTCCCTTGAAATTTGTGTTTTTAATTGCTTAATTATCTCACCTTTTATCATCTTTTTAATTGCTTAATTATCTAATAAATAATGATTTTAGCTTGTTTTAACAAGATCTTACAAAGTTTTATATCTTTCGTGGGTTGCGGGTTTTAAAGAGAAAAGGATCGGGTTTTTGAAGACGAAAAAGGCATTTATGATCAATTTTTATAGATCAAACTCAAGGCCCGACCCAAGCCCACTAGGGGAAAGCCTTACATGCTTATTATTTATAAAATATCAAAAAAAGAAAAAAAAAACCCTAACTCGCCACCTAGAGGCTGATCCGCAGCAACTAGCACAAGGGAGAAATTTATTTTTCAAGCTTCTTGAGATCAAGGGAAGAAGAAGGAAGCCAAGGTGACTCAGGACAGCGGCTAGGGGTCGATTTGCATCACATATCTCAGCCCCATACAAGAGTATAACATACATATTCTTTGTTTTCTTGTTTATGATTCATAACTCTTTTGATTTTATTCTTTAAAGTGAATTGTTTTGTAATTGAGTTGAGGATTAAATTGTGTATGATCATAATTGATTGTTGGATGATTTTGATTATGTTTTTGGTGATTAATATGATGTTTAATTTGAGTTATAGCTGCTGTCCAAAAATTATGCTTGGCTAAACTTCTTAGTTATACCTAGGTTTGATGATTATTGTTCGGTTTTAATGAGTTGAATGGATTGTTTGGTTAATATGACTTGAGTAGATATTGAAAGTTTGGTTTAATGATGAATTAGGTTGTGTTTAGTGGCTTCCATATTATTGATATTATCTCATAATCTCGTGCTTCCATTAATTGAATTGGTTTTGATTGATAGTTTCATGTTCAAGTCTTTACTTTGTGTTTAGAGTTTGTTTGCGGTAGGTACAACCATAGGGTTTTGTTGAGATTGTTAATTGATATAATTCAACAGGTAAACTTAGAGACCGAGAGGTGATAGGAAGTAAATTCGTCTCATAGCCTTTGCTTGTTAGGATTAGGATTGCGCGAAAGCGAGTTTGGTTCTTGTTGAGTTTGGGTTAGTGAGCGATTAGTTGGTCTAGTTTGCGTTAAACCAAATTGTTCATCTATCCTTGGTTGTGTAGTATTCATTTCCATTAGGTTCGTGTGTCGGTGAGTCCGAGGGGAGAGTCAACATTAGAACACCTTAGTATTTGTTTATCGGTTTGTCCTTAAAATTAATTAAGTGTAAGTTAGGGTTTGTTAGTGAGACCGAGAGGTGATCTAGTTTTGTTGAGCGAACCTTAGTTTTGTCATCTTTTGTACCGGTGTCGTGAGATCATTCAATTCATTTGCTTGTTAGACCATCTATTTGAGTCTTGCCTAGGTAGACGTTTTCTCCATTGTTAGTTAAGTCTCTAAATTCGGAAAGTTTTGTCTGTCAGTTCTGTTAGTCTAGTTAATTAATTTAGTTAAAGTAATTTAGGTCAAGTAGTTAATTATTAAAAATCATTAAAAATATTATTCTTAGGAAGGTCTTGTCTGGGGTTTAGTGATCATAGGTGTTTTAACGTGTCCTTGTGTTCGATACTCGGACTTCTTAGGTCTATGCTACTTGTGATCGGTACACTTTCTGGTTGTGTGTGGTATTGTTAGGAATTTCCATTTTAAAAATTAAAGCTTAGTTGTGAGTTCCGTAAAAAGAAACACTCATTTGACACATATCATTGTTTGATCTTGAGAAGTTAATTAATTTAGTTAAAGTAATTAAGGTCAAGTAGTTTAATTATTAAAAATCAATTAAAAATATTATTCTTAGAAAGGTCTTGTCTGGAGTTTAGTGATCATAGGCGTTTTAACATGTCCTTGTGTTCGATACTCGGACTTCTTAGGTCTATACTACTTGTGATCGGTACACTTTCTGGTTGTGTGTGGTATTGTTAGGAATTTCCGTTTTAAAAATTAAAGCTTAGTTGTGAGTTCCGTAAAAAGAAACACTATTTGCACACATCATTGTTTGATCTAGAGAAGTTAATCAAATCTTTCAAGGCCTACCTTGAAGACATTGATGAAAATTCTTATAGAACTAGTGTTCCTAAAGCAACTTCTGAAAAGAAAATTAACTTAGAAAAATTATGGTCTAAATTTAATGAAGATCATGAGTTCTCTTTTAACAGGTAGATTATAGAAGAAAATGAAGATGACATTGAGAAAAATTAACAATTTGAAAATCCTCAAGATCAAGAAAAACATGAGTTGGCTGATGAACAAGTAAGTGAACAACAAGATCAATACCAAAATGAAAGACAATCAAGATTTGAAACTTTGTTTCAAAACTTAAACATTGAAAATGATGTTGCATCAACATCAACTCAGAATGTTGAAGAAGCCACAAGGAACAATGAACTACCAAATTTAAGCATACTTGATCTCAATGACTCAAATATTGATTCTAATTTATCTTCTAATAAAATCATCTAAACTTCTTATGTTGAAAGAAATCATCCTGCTGAAAACATAATTTGTGACTTGCATGAAAGGGTGACCAGAAGTGCATCAGAAACTGCAAACATTTGTTTGTACTCCTGTTTTCTATCTCAAATAAAACCTAAGAACATTGTTCAAGATTTGAAGGACAATAAGCAATGCAGGAAGAGTTAGCTCAGTTCAGAAATTTGCAAGTTTAGTCTGGGAACTTGTTGACAGGACAAGAGGAAAATTTGCAATTGGTACCAAGTGTGTTTTCAGAAACAAGAAGGATGAAAGAGGAATTGTCATGAAAAACAAGGCAATATTTGTCGCATTCCCGTATCAAAAGTTCAGGTGATTCCTAATACTAGGATGATAAGTGGTTGAATTAAACCCTTTGCCCTTGGAATCCCCGTAAATATAGTTAACCTCCTTGGGATCCTCATCATCATCATCATAAAACTCGGGGCAATTTTCTGCCTTGTGCCTGAACTCACCACAATCCTCACACACTCGGGGCAATTTTCTGTACCCAGTCAGTTCACATTCCAACTCGGTTATCCGTTCAGAGTCACTCGTGACTGACTTTACTGACCTGGTAGTAGTCTGGTTTCTTCGTCTTTCTGCTGCTGCTTCTGACTTAGAGTCTTTACACATCAATTCTAGAAAAATCTCAGTCATCTTCCTCAGGTTGGTTTAACAATTGACCATTACATGAGACCTTTAAAGGTTTTCTATCTTCGTAAGTCAACTCGTCAACAAAGCACTTCACTAATTCCCACAACTGAATCTGATGGTGTGGGCATTTTCTAATCATATCTTTGAATCAGGTAAATGCCTCATAAAAAACAGCTCACCCAATAACTGTGAAAAATGTCGAATCTCAACTCAGGCCTCGTTTGTCTTCGACTATGAATAATACTCATTAAGAAACACCTGTTACATCTCGGCCCAGTTACCAATATTGTGCATGGATAGCGAGTTAAACCAGTGTTTTGCTTTATCTTTCAATGAAAGTTGGAATAACTGCAACCGAACCTCACCCTGGTCATACGTACCATCACCAATCGACCCGCAAATAGACGAAAAGTCGGACAAACGTGAATACGGGTCCTAAGAATCCATCCCGTGAAAATTCAGAACGATGTTAACGTACGACGGTCGAGACTTAAACGTTAGTTGTCCCGAAACTAGCACCTGTGGTACAATCAGGGATGCTCCGTCTGAAATAGCCGGTATGAACCGACCGTTAACACCCTGAACAGGGGCCACATAATTCCTCCTTCGCCCCCCCCCCCCCCCCCCGGGGACCTCCTTTATTAAATTGAATACCCTGACCTCTGTCAACTCTGTCAACCCTTTCGGCTATGTTAACTCTATTTCTCCCAATTCCAAATTTACCCATGTTTCGGTTTACCAGTGCTTCTACCTCTTCATCCCAATTTTCATTACCCTCGATTATTGGTTTTTATCCATAATTATATCTTAGTCGCCAATCCTCCCCATTATTAACTTCAACACTGTGGCAAGTATCAATCCATTCCACTTCTTCTGCATCCTCTATATGGATACTAACATAATCCTCATCATGGTTAGTCTGAACTCTACGTCTAGGGGTATTATGAGGAGCTGATTATCGGACCTTATCAATGTTTTGGTTTCGGTTTTGGTTTCTAGATAGGCGGGTTGAATTATTTGGATTCTGTTGTTGGTTGGAATTTATAGGCGGAAGTTGGTCATCTACGGGTTGGTAATCATTGTTCGGGTTGAAAAAATTATTTTCTGGTAATGGGTTTGGATCTTGGTTCTGGTTTTGATTTTGGTTCTGGTTTTGATTCTGGTTCTAATTTTGATTCTTGCTCTGAGGTTGGCCTTCCATTTCTGATCCTCTTTCTGAGCTAGATTCTGCTGGGCTAATCTCTCAATGTTGGGCTCGAAAATAAGTGGTGACTACATGCCCGAATGGCAGGTGTGCATAAACCTGTTACCTGCACAAACAACACACCCCGCGTAAAATGGAAAAATAAAATATAAACTAACACTAAAATAAAATAAAACTAAACTTAAAACTAAAATAAACAATAAAATCAAATAACACGAAAAACACTAAGCGTACTAACTCCCCGGCAACGGCGCCATTTTGATGGTAGATTGTCGCTATCTAGTCAAAAACAATTAAATCAAGTTTCTAATCACCTAAGCAAGCTATGGCAAGTAGGATTTCGAACCACGAGGAGTATGTGGTCAGTGAAACGTGTAATCAATTTCTAATATTATAAAGTAATGAATTGTAGTGCTGATCACACAAGCAAATAGTTTGGTTTTAATACTTATTAACAAATTTAACAAATTAACAAAATCAAATCACACATGGGGTTTAAGTATGCAAACAAACAGTAATCTCATGCAACAAACAGATTAACTATCGTTGATTAACACAGTCTGATTAACGAGCAAAACCTTATGCATCAACAATCGCTAACACACGGCACTGGTTATCAAACGGTCCCTGCCAGTGTGACTCAACTAAGGGCAATTGTATGCTTCTTTGTATTCAACTAATCAAAAGCAATCCTATAAGCAATTAATATATCAACCGACAAACTAATCGTTCTGATCAACGTAAACTTAAATCGACTTAATGCAATGTTCAATACTAAACATCAATACTCATAGATTAATCAACAATAATTACAAAGTGTATGTTCTTAGTACATGAGAAAACTGAAAATAATACAAACTTTACATCCTTGGTATGATTCGAAGGGATTGGCCAAGCCTTGACATCACAGGCTCTTCAGTTATAATGATATGGAACATGTATGTGATCTCGGGATGAATTGATATGATGGAATTGACCTCTCTCTGCTCTAGAAACTGCCTGGAATCAGTTAGTTACGAATAGGGTCGTCAAAAACATATTTTAATCAAACCCTAACATTTCCCGTTTTTCCCACCCATCGTAGTACGCGATGGGGACTTCTGGGGTACATCGCGTATCGCGATGGACCAAAGTCAACACACAAATTATTTAATCCCATCTCGATACGTGATGGGTCTTCAATATCTCCCATCGTGTACCGCTATGAGAGTCTTCACCATCAGCAACAGTATTTTGCATTGTTTTGCGTGTCGGACGTCCCAGGTCTTCATCACGTGCCTCAACAGGTCCAAATTAACTAGTTTAAACATTTGTGATCTGAAATGCAATATACACGTATGAAGTATCGAAGTTCACATAATAAACGATTAAAACTAGTAAATAAACGAACTTAAGTATATAAAAATTAACTAACCATCAATGCACAAGATAGATTCACTTTTTAATATACGTGATATTGCATGAAAACAAATCTCGGTTCAATGATTATGACAACTTTTAGCACAGTACAAAATCTGGAAATCTAGACCACTTTGTGAGGCTGGACGGATATGTCTATATATATAGCCAATACCATATTTGTCGTATATGTCATATACATCGTATATGTACATATACATCGTATATGTTCATATCCGTTGGATATAACTTATATGCCCACTAAACATTAAAACCTATTTCCAACACTGTTTTCAATATAAATACAAGATCCTATAATTAGACTTTATGTTTTAACACAAGTGTCAAGCTTATGGAAGCTTTATGCATGTTGTGATTAGCACAAGGACTGGCATAGTTTATGTTGTGGATAAGTTGAGAAAATATGCTAGTATTAATAGTGCTCAACACTAGCAAGCAGTAAACAGATTGCTTAAGTACCTTATAGAAACCATGAACTATGGTTTGTGTAATTCAAGATTTTCCTTCAGTTTTAGAAAGATATTATGATGCAATATGTATAACTAAGTGGAAGTGTATTCTCTATTCAAAGGAGGTTTAATTTCTTTTGTAATTTAGGAACGAATTTGCATCGTTTGACAATGGAACATGAGTTTCTAGCATTTTCAACAACTGATAAAGTGGTTAAATGGCTAAGAAATTGGTATGAAATTCCATTGTAGTCAAGCCGATATCACCAAGATCTATCAGGTGTGATAGTGTTGACTAAGGGTTATAGTCACGTGTATAATGAAAATTCTAAACGGTTATTTACTTATTATACATAACATGATTCATGAGCTCATCAAGTAAGTTGTGATAACTGTTGAGTTTGTAATAATGAGGATAATTTGGCTCATAAGAGTTATGAAGAGATCTCGTAAGCAAACCAGCTATGGGGATGGGCTTAAGTCCATTTTAATAACTTATGACAAGACACACAATTCCCATCTAATACAATTTTAGATGATGAATTCAATGTGGCAAACTTTTCATAACGATATTGGAACACATTAATATAATCATCCCAAGGTACGTGCCCGCGAGATAAAGTAGGCTTAAGTATACATTCTTAATAGTTTATTGATAAATTGCAGTGCGGGTACAAGAATAATGAACTACCCGTAAGAATATGAAGTTTATCCACTTCAAGAAGATTTGAACTTGAGCTTTGATATATTCTATGAAGGATTGGGACACAGGCTAGTAAAATATCATATCAAGTGGAATTTGGATTTGGAAGCGCATGTGTGTTTACCTACAAGTATTAAAAATGGATAACTTGGGTTAAATCCATAGTGACACCCAAGATATTCCAATATTTATAACGCGTAAATACTAAGATGAAAATTCAATCCATATGACATGTTCATTTATGCATAGTGTTTGTGTTTATGTGGGGATGGTAGTTAATCGTGGATATCACTAAAATGGGGAGGATTGTTGGTTATTTTAGTATTATTGGATTAACTTGTCGATCGAAAAAATAACTTTAAGAGATGGGTGACGCGGGAGTGTGGGCTCAATATTATTCTAATGTTATTTGGGCCTTATCATTGGATTTTATGCTTATGTTTTAGTGATTATTTACTTGGCTTAAGTGTAAAGTTAAATGAGCTTATAATTAATTGCTTTGATCAATAATTAATTGGTTTTTATAAAGATTGGCTGATGGTCTATTCCTATATATTCTTTCACTCGATCATACTTATACATAACGGAAAGAATACAATTACTTCTTTTGTTCTTCATCTCCAACATAAAATCTATCAAATTTCAATTGTAATAGAGAAATCTTTGTCTTATCTGATAAATAATTTGGGTGTAACCTCCAAATATGTTTATCTTAAAGTGATTTACGATTCATAGATTAATCCAGGTTGCTATTTCATCATACTTTCGCATACAAGATTAGCAGGTTTATTTGTTTGTTCAATTGATTTCTTGGTTATAGACCACAATGTATACAAGAGATTGTTAATGATGTAATTCGTTTTCAAATTAAAAGGATATTGAAAAGTTTGGTAATGTGTAACAATTAAGATTCAAAGAAAAAAGTCAAGTCACATCGCCTATCTTGTTCTCTGTTATTTGTGCGGATAAAAGATAGATGCTTGGGTTCTGATTTATATTAACAAAATTAAGTCAAAAAAATAATCATAAAAATGGTAAACATAGAAAGATACTACTATGATGATGACGGCGATGAGGATAAACAAGATGATATGACGGTCTCTCACTAGGAATATGTATCCTTACGTTCAGTGGTAAAGTCAAAACAAATTTCCTACATATTCGAGAATTTTTTGCTATGAGAACATGATTCGAACGCGCACCATCTCATTACGACTAAACAACGAAGCCGGGAGTAGAAGGAGGGACTTGAAACCTCAATCGAGTAGAAGCCTCTAAAGGTAAAGCCATAACAAGGAGACAAGAAAACATTCATCAAAATTAATCATTACAAAATTTTTAAATTTTTTTTTAAACGGCTTATATGGATTACTGGTTAGCCACTGAACCACCCGATTATCTCAATTACACTCTCATAATGAAACTTACCACATGTGAGAAAAAAAACCACTAGCTCAACCTAAAACCATTATTTTTTGTTGTAGCAAGGACTTGAACCCGAAATCTTCTCGTTTAAAAATGAAATCTTTGAATGTCATACCTCAGCCACTTAATCACTTATGTTTGAAATCACCGGCGGTGTTGGTTAGTTCATATCGACCACCAATATCTAATAACTTAAAATATCTATACAATATATAATGCATCACTTAAGGGTAAATTAAGTCGTTTTACAAGTAATAAAGCACAATAGTACAACTTTAAACAAGAGCAAGAAAATCATTATAACATTAAAACTCATGTGTTTTTTAATTTATTTTAAAATAGTTAAATTTTTTCCACCTCAATTAGTCAATTGTAATCAACAAATATAATTTATAATTACAATTATTTCCCTTTACCTTTACCTTTACACATATTTTACTTATATTTTCAATTATATTCCATGACTTTTAAACGTTTATAACTTTTTCATATGTTAATAAAAAAAATTTAAAATAGTACCATAAAAACGAGTATATTTTTTCTCTTTAATTTGAGTATGGTATTGTTATAGTTTTTCCAGTTAAATAAAACATTTTGCGTATGGGTGTTTGTGATATGGTTTTAATGGTTTTCAAGTTAAACCATGAACTTAACGTTTTTTCGTCGTCGAAAACCGAAAGAGAACCATTGAAAATTGAAAACGACTGGCCAAAAGATAAAAAAAGTCAACCGTGAAATCAAATTAATGATCAGTTTGAATGGTTTTATGGTTTCAAACCAAACAATAAGCACTCGTAAACTTGATACATGATTACAAAGTCTATATTTCCCGTTGTATCGCGCGGGCGTAGAAATAATATTTATAAAAATAAGGTAAAGAGATTTTTAGTATAACAATATCTTTGCCATTAAAAAAATAAAATATAAAAAAAAAACATAACCAACGAACAAAATGATCAACACTTCCATTTTTCAGTTTTCATTAGAATAATAAAAATGTACAATCATCAACAATAATAAAATTTAAAAGAATATCAAGCACAGTTAGAAAAAAAAAGAATATCAAGCAGCCTTTACTCAAGGTGATCATGGGGTCTAATAGACATGAAAATGGCAGCATATTGCCGGAGCATACGGTTGCTGCCACCATCCTCCGCGGCCACATGATTCACCGTTCGCCCCCTTCTCACAACATACCGTCTCCAAGCTAGTTGTATATTCACCGCAGCCCAAGTCCTCCAGTTAGACGAGTAATATCTCACGGTTCGTTTCAACCTGTCATTGGCAAATTTGTAGCGAAAATGATCAGTCACATAACGAAGATGATTAGCATCGAGCCCGAACGCTTCAGTGGGCTCGATACATGTGAATGTTGCGGATGATGTTGGAAGCCTGTTTATAAATGGCCTGCGGAGGCACCATGATAGAAGCTCGTCGCCTAAGTAGCCTCCTGGATTCAGTATACTCGTTGCAACAACTCCTTTACTTAGGTTTTGGCTACTTTTAACATGTCCTTGAACTATAAACACCATTCTTTGAACCGGATCACCTTCCCGAATGATCTATGATTCAAGATACTCAAATTAGTAAAATAATTGTAAAGTTCACGATGCCATCAACCGAAAATTGGCCAACCTGTGATGTGATCAGTTCATTTTTCTAAACCATTTATACATAACAGAAAATATGATACCTTTTCGTTCTTTGAGAATACTAGTGGTTTAACACGGTCACATATGTTGTCAAGTATCAGATCGTCTAAATTGTGGAATAATGGTACCTAAAAAGTTAAAAACAACAATGCATATGGGCTCATGAATAAGTAATGAATCAAACTACTTTGAAAGTTCGTTATATACCATTCGTATGAGCTCTAGACATAGAAAACGCTTGATGTCGCGTCTGAGCCCTTCAGGTAAGTCCTTAATTAACTCCATTTCGTCTTCACCTCCCAACAACGCCCAACTTTGGCGTTCATAATGACGAACTCTTTGTCTAATAAGTGATGGTAATTGTCTTCTCCTCATCCACCATTCCATGTCACGAATTCTTAGTTGCAATTTCCTCTTCTTCGCCATAACGGCTTGCAAGAACACCTTCATTATGTTAAAAACATTTTATCCCAGTTGGAATAATGCCAATCAAGACCACCATTAAAAATAACAGAACCAATATATGAGTTTCAGTTAGCTAAAAAGATATATGTCTAAACGTAAATGTTACATGCATGTATTTCGGCTTAGCAAGATCAAAGAGAGACAAGAATGTACCTGTATATTACCGATTAATAATGTGAAGAGCATCAATCCGCTTAAGACGACACAAATACTAAATATCACTTCAACCCATTGACTTGTGGGCTCGAGATCATTTCCAAATGTACTAAGGCTCATGAGACCCCAAAAGATGGGATATAGAATCTTGACCGTGAGCGAATTGCTAGAAATAACAGGAAGTGCCCATGCATAAATGCCATACTCGTATGGGCCATTCACATCTAAGCACAATGGCGTTTTAGCCAAACTGGTGGTTGATTTTCCAGCACAACGGTCACCAAATGCCCCCTCAGGCAACAAAAATTGGTAGCAAACCTCATCGGCACAAGACAAAGTTAGATTGCAGGTGTTTTTCTTGTTGCATTGTTGCCTTAGGCACAAAACCACCCTTTGTATTGCCAAAACATACCAACATCCACCCGCAACCTATCATTATAAATAGTTTACAAATTGGATTTTAATAATGTTATTTTTTATAGGTGGCCGATAACAATCTCTACTCATAAAATATTTGTAACTGGTCCCACCTTTCACACAATTAATTTTATTGGGCCTTCGTTAAAAAAACTTGGCGCCGTTAAGTTATTTTCCAAATTTCAAAGTGACAAATTAGGGCTTTTGATCGGAATGAGGATACGAGCTAATTGATGTAAAACTTACCTCAAAACATTGATCCAAACGACAAAATGGTGCTTCAATTCGAGTGTAATTTAAACTTCCAATTAACAAAAATCAAGCCGTTTGGAGCACCGTTTCGAAGTAACTTTCACATTAATCGACCCGTATCTTCATTCTGATCAAGAGCCCTAACATATCAGTTGAAATTTGATAAAAAAAATTTAACAGTGTTAAGCTTTTTTTAATAGTGATCTAATGAAAACAATTGGTGTGAAGGGCGGGGCCGATGGTGGCTAGCTATTTTCTTATATGAGATTATTATCGACCAACAGCAAAAATGTTGGATTATTAAAATCCTATTTGCCTAAATAATTTAAAAATAACTAATTTAAAGAGTGATTTGCATGCACAAACCCTGTTGAATAAATCTGGCATACGAGCTCAAGAATTTGTGTTTGGACTACAATGGAGTTCGTTAGCCAAGAAAACCGACCAATTTTGTTACCAAAGACAATGTGTGATCAAGTTTAAGTAGAGGTCACATAAATACTTCTACGTATTAAATGCCACATGTGATGGAAGGATAAAAAGTGAATTATGCGATTACTTAAAATGTATTAGGTATAGCATAAAAGCAATTGATAAATATGTCTGTACGTAGTTCTTATAGCATGTCGTTTAAAATAGTTTTATATCGAACGGCCATGCTTATATATAGGCGCATACAATACATAACAAAGAGCTTGTTTTCCTCTCAAAACATGAGCACTACGTGTGATCGTGTATGTTACTTGAATCTATGTTATAGACTTATATATTGGCCAAATTGATAAAGGAGTCTACTTACGTGCGAAGCAATGAAGTAAGCAATGAGATTAAGGGCAAAGCCCCACCAAATGGTTCCGAAGATGTACCCGGTGACTTTCGCCATCCTTCTCATCAGCGAGATTGAGTGGTAGACTTTGGGTAGGAATTGGAAGATGAAAACGAACAATAGCGTTGTCATTATTGCCTTTATCCGTTCCTCGCGTATTAATTTTGGTACCACTAACCAAAATATAACCTGTAAGGAAAGTAGACAGCCACATGTCAATGTCAGTGTTTATGTATGTTAAATTGTTAATAAGCCAAATTTTTATAGGTATAAAAAATTTATTGAAAACATCAATAAAAAGATATTAAAGTTTAATGGTTACAGATGTATTTGATAAAAAGCGTATTTGATATTAAATAAAATAAACCAAAACAAAAACAGCACAAAAGAAACAAAATTAAAAGAAATTTTAAAACGTTTGTTATAACTCTAATTTTGTTCTTACGTTTTTTTAAATTAATGTAAATCAAAACAATACATACCACTAAATTCATATTTGTTGCCTAAACCCTCCTCAATTAAAGTAACTATATTTTTTTTATTTATATCTTACGTTTGTTTAAATTAATGTAAATCAAAAGAATACATATAGTGATAGTGATAGTGAGGAGTCGGAAAAAAACATGATTCTGGTTAGACACTTGGGTCGAGTCAGTTTTGTTGGGGGTTAGGTGTCCAAAACTATTTTCTTTAGAAAAATTTAAGAGGTGTTTAGTTAGCTGGTCGTTTATTTATTTTTGATGGGTGGATTTACAGGTGTTGGGATTGATCTATGGAGTCGTTTGGTTTGGAAGAAATTGAGGATTTAAAAGGCTTTTAACAAATTTGCCTAAGGGATTTCACTTAGTTCAGGGCTGGTCTAACGATTTTGGTGGCTTAAAGTGAGTAAAAAAATCGATGGCCTTCTCTAAGAAATTTATTGTTGTACTTTCAAAAAAAATTCATCCCGCTTCACATTCAATTATATGAATAGGTTAAATTTTTAACTAAAATAGCTTCAATTCTCTTTAGATACTCTATTTTATAATATAGCCTAGTACATGATTTTTTTTCTTTAAAAAATACTAACAATAATTTAAATATGTTGGAACACGTCATGATACAACTTGATAGAAGAATACCTAAAAACATCATGATACAACTTGATAGGAGAATACTTGATGCATTAGCAAAAAGAAATACTTCAGCTCGCTCGTTACATCGTCTGATTTGTGGGGAGGTTGAGGAGTCGGCAGAACATGTGTCTGTGTCTTGCGGCATTGTACAATTTTTATGGTATGTGATTAAGCAATGGTGTAAGATATCCGTTTTCTTCTTATTTAGTTTTCGAGATTTGTTGGAGTTTCATAAGGTTTCAAAGTTCTCTAAGGAAAAAGTGAGTAATTTTCAAGCGATTTGTATGATTTCATCTTGGAGTTTGTGAAAAAGGAAAAATGACTTAATGTATAATGGAAGGTCGATTCTTAACTCAATTTTGGTGGAAGAAATAAATACAGAATTACAAATTTTGTCCTTTAAACATAGCTGATTTACGAATCAGGTCCTTTAAAAAGTTTACTTTCATGCGGTGTCCCTTATATGATATGTTTCTTTGCTTTTCGTCCTTTAGACTAACTGTCATCCAATTTCTCCGTTAAATTCTGGCATGTGAGGGCGTTTTAGTCTTTTTACCCTTTAAAGGACTATTATTAAATATTGTATTTTATTAAGCCATATATGTAATTTTTGTAGATGGGACCCACTGGACAACCATTTCTGAATCCGGACCAACCCCATCTTCTTCTGCATTCAAAGGTTTGGTTCCTAAATATTCATCAAGCACAAGATCCGTCCTCAATTAAAGAACAAGACCAAAAATCCACAACCCCTAAACCTTAAATAAAGTAATATCAACACTCAGAGCGATTACTTCAACGACGAACACCTTGATTCCGACACTCCGTAAATCTCATATTTCCCCTTTCTTTCACTATGTGGAACGAAAACAACCACTACGCCGCCGCCGATGCTTAATCTAGAACCACCACCGCTACCCTCGACGGCCGACACCCGTACCCCCTCTTGATTTGATTGCATACCTGGCCAACACCTATTCAAATCCCACAAGAAGTCATTGCCGCCGCCACCGATATCCCATCGAAATTCATCAGTCATTAAGATTTTCCATCGATCTGCTGTTGGTGCTCAAACATTCTGCCGCATGTGTTTGATGCCGGAAACGGCGTGGCCGGTGATAATGTGCTCAGATATAATGTGGCCGGAGAAGGTGTGGTGGTTTCCGGCAACAGATAGAGAGAGAGAGAGAGAGCGATTAGGTTAATTGTGGTGGCTGTGAATTCCGACGGTGGAGGTGGTTGTGGAATTAGACGTGATGGTGGCGGTGTCTTCTATGGTCTGACTTTTTGCTTAGGTTAAGGACTTTAATAGTTTTCTTATTTAATTTAAATATTAATATTGTATTTTATAATATATATTAATATTTTTATATTATAAGTACGAAATTCCCTTTATACCCTCATGTGTTAGGCGCATGCAAGGATTTAACGGAGAAATTGGATGACAGTTAGTGTAAATGACGAAAAGCAAAGAAACATATCATATAAAGGACACCGCTTGAAAGTAAACTTTTTAAAGGACTTGATCCGTAAATTAGCTATGTTTAAAGGACAAAATTTGTAATTCTGTCAGAAATAAAAGTACTTGCTTCTCTTTAGGTAAAGAATAGGGTGGACAAATGCGAGCTTTCTTGGAATGATTGATGTCGGTTCCAGACTTCCTGTAATAACTTTTTCGGGTGGGTTTGGTGCGGGTGTTTGTTACTTTCTTTTGTGTTTTTTTTATGGTTCTTATTTGTACTTTTGGTATGTCTAGCATCTCGCTAGTTTAATATATATTTTTGTTAGTCGTTAGAAATAAAAAATACATATTACTAAAATCCTCCTCAATTATATTTTTATATATTTATAATAACTGATATAATTATTAAAATTTGAGAATCTTTAAGAAAAACAAAACAATCGAATTATTAGAACATTTTATATATTATAAATGTGAACATATATTTATAATGATATATTATTTAAAGATAATATATTAAAATATATCACTTTAAATAATTAATGTAAAACGAAAATTGAAAACAACATATAAAATTGTAAATCAGGCCGTAACATACCTCTTTAATACCAGCTAACTTTAATTTATTTTTAAAATTAACTTTGGGATTTCAAATTGAATTGTAATTTATTTAGTAATTTGTCTTGTTTTATCTTATTTGTCTATTTAAAAAAATGAATAAACTTTAATTAATGATAAGAAAAGTCTTTACAGCTTGGGAATAAATAATGATTTAAATAAATGAAATATTAATTGCTGTGTAATGTGATAATGTGATTGGAAAAAAAGTATTATGTTTTCAGAAAAATCCTTTTGTAAATGAAAAACTTAAACATCATTTCACTTAAAATCGCTTTCTATGATTACAAATGTATGAAGTTATCTTTTTCATTACATTACCTCAAAAATAATTAGGCTTTATTCATTTATCATTGAAAAAATAATAAACACTTTAGGAAACAATTTACCAACAAACTTTCAAGAATGCTCGTGAGTCATTTTGAGTGTTTTTCTAGATGATTCAAAAAACCTTACTAAAAAATGATAACTTTGCAACCAACTCAACTGACACACGTACATATCAATTTCATTCAACCAAATTATATAGAAAATTTTCGTTTATATTTAATTGTCAATACTTTTTGACATAATAATAAACAAAACAATTGTTTGCTTCGATTCATGTGAAACGTTTTATCTATTTTATTTCCTTTTCTTTTTTTCTTTTTTGAACATTTGTGCTTTTAATTGTTTTTTTTCGATTTTAACGGAATTGTGTCCGGGTTTACCGTTTAAGAAAATGGCCCATCCAGCAGTCTACAAACATATTTTTTTCTCATGTTATGTATCGAGTGGTGTTAGAAATTATCACGTCTAGTTTCAACTCACTGGTAATTAAACTGGGTAATTATTATAAATTATAATTTATTAACTACACATTTTTTAACAATTAATTCGGATCACTAACCGATCACTTAGTCACCTGATTATTTTCATTCCACTCTCATGAGAAAACTAATCTCTATATGTGATAAACCTCATGGTTTAATTTAAAATCTCTATTTTTTTAATCTTAAATTAGACTTGAATCTAACACCTTTCATTTTTAGATTATATAGTTTTTGAATGCCTTACTCTAAACAACTAGACTAGAAATCGTCAGCTATTAACTACTACATATTCATATTTGGGGAAATTCACAAAATAAGCGTTTAAGAAAACGTTTTGTAGGTTTTAGGTGTCATTTGCAAGAAATTCTCAAATTAGGTATTATAATCTAGTCGTGACGAGTAGTTTGTATGACCAATTAAAATTTGACACGTGTTTTTAAACTAACCGTAACGAGACGATTTACTAACCATTTACTCGTCACAACTAAATAAGTTTTATGCCTCGTAATCAACGTTCAAACGTGATTCATAAGTTCTTTATTCGCGACGAGTAGATTGTAAGGTCAAACTAGTCGCAACAAGTTAACTACTAATAAACTACTCGTGTGGGGAATGTAAACCTGGTAAACTAGTCGTCGCTACTAAATGACTTATGAATTACTCGTGGTCGTTGATTACGAGGCATGAAACTTATTTAGTCGTGACGAGCAAATGATTAGTGAACCTAGTCGTTACGGTTAGTTTAAAGGCACATGGCAAATTATAACTGGTTCTATAAACTACTCGTGTGTAATCATAAACTACCCATCACGACTAGTTTATAATACCTATTTTATAAATTTCTTGCAAATGACACCTAAAACTTGAAAAACGTTTTTATAAACTTTATTTTAGGAATTTTCCCTCATATTTGTCATTGGGAAAAAACAAGAACATTCAGGATATTTTATATAATAAATTCACCAAGTCAAATGATTGCATGTGAAATAACTGGATGAAAGTGATAACCTGTGGGACCGGAAGTATGACAAGCATGTCATACCAAAAGCCTTTAAGTGACCTGACATAATGCGAACAGATAGCCTGTGGGTCCCAGACAAGCTTCCCACAGCCAACCACAAGTGACTCACGTGACACGTAAGCCGTCCGGAACTGCAACCACATGTGCACAACATGCAGACTGTCCACCATCGTCCGGAGCACGGCCACCACCGCCGCCAGTGCACCGTCCATGTACAAACACGGCACACCACCACGCCCAATTGACAACGTATAGAAGAAAAGTGGGTCCACAGCCAACGCCACCCCTCGGGCTAGTAAGAAGAACCGGTTCCATCTCTGGACTCGTTTGCTACGAGGGTCGTATACGAACCCGCGTGGGCGGTGTATCGGGGGATTGGTTGAGGGATTCGGGATGATTTTGGAGTCGGGGCGGTTACGGATTGGGACGAGGGAAGACCCCGCGGAGGCTTCCCACTCGGGTTGGTTGGCGTTGTCGCATCGGGTCGAGTGGAAGACGGGGACGCCTACTTGGGTGCACGCGTAGCACTCGGTGGTGTTCGAGATGGGATCGTCGTCTTCGAGCTCGTCCGTGCTGTCGGAAGGCTTCTTCCGGTTACGGAATGTTTTGAATATGGATGGCATTTTGGAAGGAGGAACTATAGAGTAAAAGTTGATCTATATATATATATATATATTCCATATTGCAACGTGTATTATATTGAATACATTAATATTTGGTTTTAATCACATGCTTTAACAGGTTCAAAGAATGTAATGTCATATTGCTATAGTACGGAGTAATAAAAAAAATGTTATATTAAAAAAAATTACAATGTAATCTGTTGAAACGTATGATCGTAAAATGTGAATTTAAAAGGATCAACTTTGACGTGGTATTTATAAATTTGTATTAGTAAGTTAGTTCTTAAAGCACTTTTTACCGGTTGTGTATTAATATTTTTTATGTAGTTAATGAATGTTAACTAAGTTAAAGTGTTTAGCCTTTTAAAAATCCTTTAAAAATAGTTAAGTTATCCTACGTTAGTAAAGGCTCTTGTTTTTAGGACTAAAGACTTAGTTGAAACATTGGGTTGGGATAGTAGATTATTTTTTGGACTAGTTTAGGATTAAGAGTAGATTATATAGAGTGTGTAACGTTTTAAAAAAAAGAAAAAAAAACTAAATTGTAAATATAAATAAAGAAAAATTTCTAAGGCTAAGGGTAGTGAGACTTTGTTGAGCCCTAAGTGATCCAATATATTTGTGCCACGTAGGCGCTGATGTGCCACAGGATCAAGGCCCTCAACCAAGCCCCAGAAGGTGTAGTGGTCCAGGTGATCCGGGACTTGATTGATTTTATTTATTTTGTTATACACACAAACACAAATTAAAATACTTCATTAAAACATAAATAAAAAGAAAAATAAAAAATACATATAAATAGTGTTTTTATTTTTGTGTTGTCAATTTCTTTCAAATACGTTCTTTTCCTTCCTTCATTAGCGCTTGGTCGTACGGCGGTAGGTGGTTAAAGTCTTTGGCTAGAAAAACCAAACTCTTGACACGGTTTCTTTTGTGTCGAGCTTCACAAATCGAGAGTAGGCCACTTGACAATTCCTTAATTTCTTTTTATAGTCGTCATCAACAACCGTTTTTTTCCCATGATCACTACCCGGAAGGCGGCTACAACCTTGGTATTTCAAATGACATTCGGACAAGTTTAGGTCGAATTCAATTTGATTCTCCGACCCGCTCGAAGAGACGTATGTGCCGGACGCACAAGTTTTTGTACGTTTTGCCTCATCGCCCACGTCCTCCGCACATAGTTCAATCCATTTCAAGCACTTTCTTAACACCTCCCACAAGTAGTCCTCGTCAAACGTCTTCACCACCCCGTACCTCCTCAGTACCTCTTGTTTCCATTCATCACAAGTGAATCGATAAACCGCGAGATCATCGGGCCCACTCGGCCGCATTCGATTAGCAATGTGGTTATGTATGTTGGTAAATAACCATACATATTTACGAGTATCGGTCCACCGACCCGATATCATATTATCGGTACGAGCCCTACTCCCCACTTGATCATAAAACATTCCCGAACCTTGGCCCAAAAAACTCGAGCTCTTTGAAAGCCGGCTACAAAATAAATAACAAAAAATGTAATAAGTACACACAAAACTTAAAAGATATATTAAACAATAAAATTCACGAAATAATTTACCCGCGTTCCGATCTTGGGATATTTTAATCCAAGCTTTCTCCAACGCAAGTTTCTCTTTTTTAGACCACGGAGTAGACTGCCGCTTCTCCGGTGCCGAAGAACCATCCGCTTCGCCGGTTTTCTTCCCCTTCTTTTGTGTGATTGTTTTTGCCGGCTTCTCCGGTGCCGACTCCTGTTGTGTTTCCGGGTCCGAAAAATCGGGTTGTGACATATCCATGAACACTTGAAACGATTCTTCGTCCATGTAGTTCAATCCCTCCGGAAATTGAGTGTCGTTGTTGTTGATATTACCGTAACCCGAGCCCGACATGGTTTGTAACTTGAGAGATTCTTAAATTATTTAGAGAGAAATGTATTGTGTGTTATTGTTATAAAATGAGGTAGTTATTTATAATGGGTTTGCAATAAAAAAAATTAAAATAGCCAACGGCTATTTTTTTTAAACCAAAACCTCCAACGGCTATATAAGCCCCGCGGTCCCAGCCACGGGGCTCAATCGCGCCCCGGCTCACTTGAGGGGTGTAGTGGTGTTCGCGAGCCACATCAGCAGCCGCGCCCTCGTTCACCCCCATTACCCTCAACATAAAAGAACCATTAAAGCAGAGAGAAAATTAAATGATTTATTAATCTTCAATATTTCGGAAATGGATCAAGAGATTTGTACTAGGGCGACGGGATATAAAAAGACTTGAATCTCGTCGGGTTCGTCCAAATTTAAAGTGAATCTCGTCTTTCCCATTCAAATTTTAAATATTGAGAATTTTTTTTTTCTTTTCCACTAACATTTTTTCTCTCTCCTTCAACATCTCTATTTTTCATCATCATCATCATCATCATCTTTTAAGTCATCATCTCCGGTGAGTTTTGGTTTTCGACAAGTCCGAGGAGAAAGATTTCGATGAAAATAGCGTGACTTCTTCGTTAATTTCGTCATCTTCATCACTGCTACAGAAATCATAGTAATAATTATCGGTCACCGATGAGAAATCTTGGAACTTGACCGTTTTCCGTTGATGAGTTTTCGTTTTTTTTGTCGGTGATGAAGAAAAAGAAGATGATGATGAAGACGAGGAAGAAATAAAAAAGAAGGGGTTGAATGAGAGAGAAAAAAGTGAAATATGATAAAAAATTTCTCAAAATTTGAACTCGAAAAACGAAATTATTTAAAATTTGAACAGAAAAGACGAGGTTCACTATTAATTTGGACTGAGCAAAAAAGATTCAAATCTTTTTGAATCCTGTGACTCTAGTTTAAATTTCTTGGTCCATTTTAAGAATATTAATGATTAGTGGGCCATTTCAAATTTATCCTCTTCAAATAGTACATTTAAAAATTTTTCCCTTATAAATAGATACACAAAATTAATAATGAAAGTCTGAAACTTAGATTTTTTTTTCAATGCCACTTATTTTTGTTTTTCATTATTTAAAATTTTGTATTTGTATCATTCAAACCATTAAACGAAATTAAATAGTTGGAGACATAAAAATCACTCATAAAAATAATTAGTATCATTATTATTCTTTTATAAACATTTTAACGAATTTAACTTTGAACTTATTGATATTTGGGGACTTAAATTAATAGAATATTTTAAGTAAAATTAAAGGTTTATTTAGAAAATTAATAATTATATTTATGTTAACATTATGTGGTTAATGATATAATAAAGAAAATATTCTTATAATAGGTATTTATGAAAAAGAATTTCAAGTTTTAAACACATTTCTATACAATTCCAAAATTATGTATTATAAACTAGTCGGGGCGAATAAGTTATTAAACGAAACGAGTGGTTTACAGAACCAATAAAAACACGTCATGTGGTCATAAATGTAACATCCGACGTTTCTTAAATAATAAATAAAGAAATATTATTATTTATTTACGCATAATTAAATGACGATAAATATATAATAAAATAACGTAAATGATGATAGGCTTTAATAGTGTTGGACTTAAAAATGAATCATGGACTAGTGAGCTAATGGGCCTAAGGTCCATACTTAAGGAGTATATATATACCCCTTAAACCCTTAAACGCTTGCCACTTTTCATTATCAACACACACTCCCAAATCTCTTAGAAATTTTGAAAATTGCCAAGAAAGATCAAGATTGTTTATTATCACTATAATAACAAGAGATCATCAAGCTTAACTCGAGCAAAATCTAAACCAAGATTCGGTTCGTTTAAGGTACGCGTCATTTTAAAGATCGTTCATTTGATATTGGTTCTTCATGAAAATTGGTAGAACCTTAGATCGGGATCTAAGGGTTAATAAAATTATAAACTTGACGTTAAAATATGAACCTATTCAATTCGGCTCATTTAGTATTCTAGATCTAGCCAAACCGGGCTTTAAAATCGATAAAGGCTTAAACTTTATCATAAACAAGCTAGATCTTGGTTAAGTGTAATGATGGAAACAATATTATGTTAAATAGAAATAAAACTAGAAATAATAGTAATAATAGATAAATTACGTGATAACAATAATAATGTAGGCTGCATCGCAGCATGATAATAATGATATAATAACAGTAATAATAATACTAATAATAATAATAATAATAATAATAACAAAGGTGACATATGCAGCATCATAACAAGAATGAAATAATAATAATAATAATAATAATAATAATAATAATAAATACCAAAGCAGCAGCTTCTCAACACTATAACAATGAATAGCAGCAGGGAGACCTGAGTGTAATAATAAAAGGAAGTTGAATGAAGAATATAAGACATCCAAGCTGAGTGGTGGAGTGGTTAAGCCGCGGGAGTGAGAGTGGAATTTCCCGGGTTTGAATCCTGGCCATCCCAACTCCTTTTGTGATTTGGGAAAGTCAATTGAACATGGTTCGATTAGAATGTGGATGGTTTGACTAGAGTGGATGGTTTGATTTGAAGAGTTCATTTGAATAGAAATGTTCATTTTTGTGATTTGGAAAAGTCAATTGAACCTGGTTCGATTAGAATGGATGGTTTGACTAGAATGGATGGTTTGATTTGAAGAGTTCATTTGAATAGAAATGTTCATTCGATTAGAGGGTCCGATCCGATTAGACTAACACCCAGTTCAAATCTGGTTGGGCTATGGCTCTAATGGACCTGCTCTAGTCAAGCCCATGGACTGAATTAACCTATTCCCTAATTAACTCAAGTGCGTTCAACATAATAAACTAACCTCATCAACTTCGTTAAGTCCTATTAATTTTTTATGGACAAGTTCGTCGACGAATGAAAGATATATATGTTTATATATCTATATATATATTCCGCGAAAATTTTTAATTAACTCAATATTTAGAATTGTGTTTATGAGTAAATCCAACGCCAAAGTAGGGCACTGGGACCGGGACCTTACAAGTTGGTATCAGAGCATAAGTTCGAGAGAAATAAGCATTCTACATGCTTAGACTCGAACAGAGAATGGTATATAAGTAAGAAAAGAAAGAAGATGCCAGTTCAAGAAAGCCATGTGTCACTCAAGCAAGTTAAGTAAAGGTAAAGTACATGATTAATTTCATGTGTAATGTAAGAATGTGTAAGGAAGTTAGCTTAATTGCTACAGATAGAAGTATATGATTATATGAACTGTTTTATTGTCTAACTGTTAAAAGTAAAACTAGCATAAGTGGACTCACAACGGAAAGTGTACAGGACACGGTGAGTAACGTGATCAGCTAATCATAGCTGGCCACTGTTATTACCTGATAGCGTTACTATCATTGTACTTAACAGTTCTTTAAATGATGACGTTTGTGTTTCCTTTCTTATAGAATACGAATGGCGGGCTCTAGGAACGTTCTCGGACTAGGAGGTCGCACGGGACGCCGTGGTAGGCCGCGTTTTAACCTGATACCTTCTGGAGAACCAGCTACCAACACAAGGGAAGAAGGAGGTGAAACTGAGCGAGATCAGAGTAACAATGAAGGGTATCAACTAGATCCTGCTGTACAAGCTTCCATTGTTCAAGCTGTAGCTGCTGCAGTGAAGAATTTGAATCCTAGTGGGTCTGCTGAAAGCCATGCAAGGACTGCTGAGAAGATAGGAGAGAGTGGTAAGAAGGCTGAGGATAATGAAAAAGGTTACTCGAGTGAAGTTCGATATGTGAAAATTGGTGAAGGGAAGAGGGGCCGAGGTACGTGCAACTATAAGTCATTCAAGGGTTGTGACCGCCAAAGTTGACTGGTTCAGGGGATGAAATCGTTACTCTTCAGTGGATAACCACAATGGACAAGGTTATCCAAATTAGCAAGTGTCGTCCCGATCAAGCGGTGGGTTATGCCACCCAGTCGTTTGGTGATAAGACTATGTTCTGGTGGGAGACAGTGGAACAGAGAAAGACCCGAGAAGAGATTAAGGCAATGAGATGGGATGACCTGAAGGAATTGATTATGAAGCGGTTTTGTGCTGATGCTGAGGTCGAGAGGGCTGAGATGAAGTTTCTGAATCTGAGTGCGGGTAAAGTGACACACCGCGAGTACACCACTGAATTCAACCGCATGCCTAGGTTGATTCCTGGTATGATGAACACTGAAGTGAAAAGAATCAAGTGCTACATCAGAGGTTTTCCACAGAATGTCCGCATTTTAATCAGGGCTAGTAGACATGCTACTTTCGACTCCGCTGTTGAACTCGCAGAGATGGTTTACAACGACCTGGCTGTGGACGATGTGGTGGTGGAAGTAAAGAAAGATAAGAAATGGGTCAATCATGCTAAACGACCCGGTACTCAGTTGTGGAACTCTTGGGGTAAGAGACAGAAAGTGTGGGAAAAGAAGTCGTGCAAGACTTGTAGTAAAATGCACGGTGGGGGATTGCAAGTGGGGTAGGAGTTCAGATGTTTGTCACAAATGTGGGAAAGCTCATGGTGAGGAGTGTACACATGGGTCTAATGTGTGCTATAAGTGCGGGAAGGCAGGGCATTATGCTCATGAGTGAAGTGCAAAGCCCGCGCGTTACAAATGTGGTAAACAGGTCATATGGCAAGGGAGTGCGCAGACGGTGAAGCTGGAGGAAGTGGAAAGAAGGATGCTGATCAATCCAGGCCAAGGACCAGAGCTTACGTGTTGACTCAGGAGCAAGCCAAGCAGATCCCATATGTTGTCACAAGTACGCTTCTAGTAAACGGTATTTCTGCTTCAGTATTGTTTGATTCAAGTGCGAATAGAAGTTTTGTAGCTACGTCATTTAGTAAGTTAGCAAAAATGAATTGTTGTCGTGTATCTGAAACTTCAATAGTAGAAACCGCTAGTGAAACGCTAGTTAGGATAATGAGAATGGTTATAGATTGTAAGATAGCGTTAGAGGGACGTGAGTTCCCTGTTACCTTGTACGTTATGACCTTAGGAGGATTTTATGTGCTTTTGGGAATGAATTGGTTATCTAAGTTTGAGGCTCAGATAGTATGTAAGAGTAGGTTGATAAAGTTAAAGTCCTTGGATGGTGGTACAGTGACGGTTTATGGTGATAAAGAAAGTTCAGGGTTTAATGTCATTTCGATGATAAAAGCCGAAGGATTGTTGAGGCGAGGATGCGGTGCCTACCTGGCGTATGTTGTCAAAGCTACGCCCAAGAAGAAAGAAGTGAAAGATGTTCCTGTTGTGTGCGAATACCCAGAAGTGTTCCCTGAGAACCTTCCGGGGTTGCCACCGAAGCGTGAGGTAGAATCCCAGATAGACTTAATACTAGGAGCACAACCCTTTGCGAAAGCACCTTATCACCTGGCACCGTCCGAGATGTAGGAATTGATGTCCCAACTACAAGAACTCCTCAACAAAGGTTTTATAAGGCCGAGTGTTTCCCCGTGGGGTGCACCGATATTGTTTGTGCATAGACTATCGCGAGTTGAATAAACTTACGGTGAAGAACAGATACCTGTTGCCACGGATTGATGATTTGTTTGATCAACTACAAGGTTCGAGTTGGTTCTCACTAATAGACCTTAGATCAGGTGATCATCAACTGAAGGTGAAAGAGGCAGACATCCCTAAGACAACATTTCGGTCTAACGAATGCTCTCGCGACATTTATGGATATGATGAATAGGGTATGTCGGCCGATGTTAGACAAATAAGCTATCGTGTTCGTTGATGATATATTGATTTATTCGAAGAGCGAGTCATATCACGTTGAGCATCTAAGGGAAGTATTGGAGATATTGAAGAAAAAGAAACTGTATGCTAAGTTTTCGAAGTGCGCATTCTGGTTGCGAGATGTGCAATTTCTAGGTCACGTAATTAATCCTGAAGGGATTACTGTGGACCCATATAAGATTGAGGCGATAATGAATTGGAAGACTTCGCAAAGCCCGACTGATATACGCAGCTTCCTAGGGTTGGCTGGCTATTATAGGAGATTCATCGAGGGGTTCTCCAAGATAGCCGCACCGTTGACCGGTATTACCCGAAAGTCTGTACGTACCAGGATGAGGATTTTGAGGAATTGAAGAAAATGCTCACACAAGCTTCAATCCTTACTCTACCATATGGTGATGAGGATTTGGTTGTTTGTTCCGATGCTTCGCATCATAGATTAGGTTGCGTGTTAATGCAAGGTGATAGCTTATGCGTCTAGACAGTTGAAGGTTCACGAGAGTACCTACCCGACAGATGACCTAAAGCTAGCAACAGTAGTGCATGCTCTCAAGATATGTAGACATTATCTGTATGGTACTAAATGTACTATTTATGTACTATTTATACAGATCATAAGAGTTTAAAGTACTTCTTCGAGCAAAAAGAGTTGAACATGAGACAGAGGAGATGGTTAGAGTTGATCAAGGACTACGACTGTGATATCAAATACTATCCTGGTAAGGCTAATGTGGTTGCTGACGCGCTAAGCCATAAGAATGAAGAAGTCATTGCAACCGTGAATTCATATAAGTTGATTATTAACTCAGATCTCTTTGAAGAGATTATCAAGGTGCAGTCGGAGGTGCTTATAGATGAAGGGCTAATGAAGAAGGAAAGAATCTTCATACAACAAGATGAGCTAATGGACAACACTCATGGTGTGAAGGCTAAGTTTGACCGTATGTGGATTCCACGCCATGAAGATCCTAGAGGTCGAATCCGAGATGAGGCTCATAAGTCAATATACTCGATTCATCCGGGATCCACCAAGATGTATCAAGACTTGAAGAGAGACTACTGGTGGCCGGGTATGAAGAACGATGTAGTAGATTATGTTAGTAAGTGATTAACTTGCTTGCAAGTCAAAGAAGAGCACCATAAACCTTACGGGAAGATGCAGCCTCTAGAGATACCCGAATGGAAATAGGAACATATCACCATGGATTTCATAACTGTGATACCCCGCTAAACAGCTCATTTTCCGTACAATGCTTAATAGTGATTTTTGTAAGTTAATTCATACTTGATTAAATTTTGTTAAGTTTAATCACAAGTCTAGCATAAGCACATATGCACGATACATTGCATATAAGTAATTTGTTTTAATTTAAATTACTCGAACTTTTGGAATTTGTTCGATAAATGCGGACGTTAGTGATAATTTAGAATGGCTCGAATATATAGTTAAACAAACCATGATGTTTGCATTCTGTGTTACACAATTATATTTTACAATTAGTTTTATAGAATATAGACAAAAAACACGAAACAAATTAAGAGCATTTGGTAATAATCTTAAGAATTTAGGTTGTACCATCACTACATCAACGTACGAACATTCACAAGCGAAGTTAACACATAAAACAGATATCCAAATATGTATACGTGAACACATATTAAAGGACTCATCAACACACATATACATATATATCTAAGTATGTATACTAAATATATATATATATATATATATATATATATATATATATATATATTGAATAAGATTCTATATAAATTAATATATATCACGAAGTTAAATGGGGATGAAGGTAAAGATGATTGTTTCATCTTTGGTTTTGGTGTTTTCAAAACTCTTTGAAATGTGAATGTGTAACTCACGTTTTCCTTCACAAGAAAAGATATCATGGCATATTTTGTCCATACAAATCAAACTAATAAAACGTTAAATCTTTATCCCATACTTCATTCATAAAAAGAGAGAGAGAGAGAGAGAGAGAGAGAGAGAGAGAAACAATAGCACACTTTTTCTAGTCCTCTTATCCAAAATCCACGGTAAGCCACTCCCATAGGCCATCACCATACTTCTTTGATTTGAACTTGTACCAACCTCACACTCAACCTCCATCTTTCCCATGAGTATTTTAAAAGAGAAACTATGCATGCTTCTAGATATATATACATTATTTATGATTTTGGATCAAGTGTTGATCAGTTTCTATAATCGATGATATAATGTAAACAAGGAAATATGTAATACCTGATAATCCAGTGATGTTTGAGATTGACATCTTCTTAATCTGATCGAGTTCCCCTTTAGGGTGTATGGTTAGGATGAAGATTAGGTGTTCTTGATGAACACGATTTGAGAGAGAGAGGTAGGGGATGATTCTTATGGTGTTATTATTCATCATTAGTTATTAACCTCTCTAATAAGCTCTCTATATATACACCCAAGGGGAAACCCTATTAATGTTAGTAAGGGTAATTCCGTCCATCAAGGATTTACCAGTTATAAACATAAGGTTATTTAGGTCAATGATCAATAATAAGATAAATAACTATAAGGGCCATATATAAATATATATAAAATATATTTATTCTAACATTCTCCCACTTGGCCTAGTAATTATTTATTATGAGCATTAGATTAGTCTGATCAGAGGTTAATACTCATTTTAGTTCTAAACCCAAATTGCAGCAGAGAAATACAGTCGTTGAATCAATATTCGACTCAGGACCCCCATTAATCATACTACAACTCAAATTTAAAACCTAACTTTAGGATCAAATTGACAAATAAGCCCTTACCGTTGATTTGTATAATTAGTGTCTATACGTCTTTAGGCATGCATGAACGTATTTAGAGACAAAACAAATTTTCAACGTATGAGGAAAAATTAATAATTAATCATTCATAGTACGATACGTAGTTGCGCTTGGTCATTGGTAAAACCCGTCTCTATTATTGGCCATTTAGGAGACTTATGGGTGACAGACCTTTAATTAGTGGATCCATAAGCATATCATGAATGCATTCGATACAAAAGTTTAGTTTCCTCTATTTGTTCTTAAGTCATAAGCGAACAATAATTTAGACTTGTATCGAATTCTAATGCAGCTCCGCTTGAACTGTCACTGTTCAAGAAATAAGGGTAGCTGACTTTATCACAATAAGTCTTCAATATTGGATTTATATGAAGTTAATAAATTATGAGTCAACTGATAAAGTTTTCCAACAACATTTAGTGACACGTTGCGTTATGATCAGCAACATATTATGTCATTATAACTTAGGTCGTTGTTATCAGTTAGTTAGGACTCCTTCATGAGATAGTAATGTCTGCTGACATAAGGATATACCCAGAAGTTGACAAAGTTAGAATATTAGTAGTCAACCGTTTTTTAGTTCTCACTTCTTCTTCTTTAAATTATTGTGTCTCGTTTCTTAGAGATATTGTGATATTTTATCAGATGCTTCATAATAGAAATAATTAGTCTAGTGTTTAGCAATGTGACCAATATCTAAACGAGTATAGATTTGAACCTTCTTAAGGCATCTAATTAATGATGCATAAGGAAATAATCTCATTTATCCTATTAGCCTCTAAAGGAGAGCAATATTGTATGTTACAAGTGTAAGGACCCGTTTCATGTAAAACATATAAAACTAATGAGTCTATCTCGGTGTATTTTGATAACTATTAAATAAGAGGTATCTCCGAGATTGATTAGGTCAAGATATGCGTTAACAATACTTTGACTCATGTAACATATACTTGTAAAAAGAATGTCATCTATATAAGGACAAGTTTACATTAGTTGCTCCCACTCATCTTGAGGTAGGTAAATCAATCCACTTAGTTCTTGATGAAGAGAGTTGCATTATGATTTCATTATTGATTCTTGCATCAACCCATACATGGATTTTATTGACTTACAAACTAAGTGTTCTTAACCTTCAGTTTAGAACTTACAGGTTATTTTACGAACATGTAGGCCAGTGTTAGGGAAAGTTGTTTTAATGTTCATGTAATGTAGCTCTAAATTATTATAAGCTACTAGAACAGTGATGATCCTCAAAGTAACCTTTTGTAAGACAAGGAACTAGGTTCTTTGATAATTTATTCCCTCTTGAGTATACCTTTATCAATCAATCATACCTTTAGTGTATTAACGTTATTCATTCAGATTTAGTTTAGTAATGACTACCTTTTAGGTAATTCAACCAAATCCCAAACGTTATACTATTTTAGAAGATTGATTGATACTAATGGTTTAATTAGAAGAGGTAGGATCATTAAACCTTCCAAAATCCATTTAATCTTTAGTCAGGTAGGGTACATAATCATCAAAGTTAGTAGGCCTTTGAGACCTAGATGACCTCCTGAGTTGATTATTGGGTTTATAAGGAGTTTCATATTTTCAGGTATATTAGGAGCAATATTAGTTTCTAAGTATGTAAGAGTTGGTGCAGTATGGTGTACAAGAGGTGTAATCGGAGTTAAAGTAAGCGACAATCTCTCCCCCCGCGTCTTGTACTTAGCCAAGTTATGATAAGGACTTTTACTGCTCCTACTGACCTTAGAAATATGTAAGAATTCAGCATGCTTAGGGTCAACATCAGAAGACCAATAAATTCTAATTGAGGATTATATTAATTAGTCTTGGTAAGAAATCTAAGTTTTCCCATATTTAGGTATCCAACAAAATTTGTTAGGAGTAGCATTAAATGTTAAGGAGACAAGATATAATGGAGCAGTGTCTTATACAAGGGATGTTTTATGAGGTAGATTAAGTTGTTTCTCCCCCATCTCTTGCATATAAGGACACTCAGTGCTCCCACTGATCTTTTAGGCCTCTAAAACTCCATACAAGTTTTGGCGATTCATGTCATAGGAAACTTTCATACAGTTTAGACTTGATTTCCTTATTGTCCATATTTCATAAGAAATTTTAAGGACATATTTAGAGGGAATACTGATAAGTATATATGAATTGATTTCTTTAAAGAACTTGTCCAGTAGGAAACAGATTAGATACAAGTTGATATTCTTCTAAGCTCCACTAATAGCAGTGAATTTTAACTTATGGTGGACCTCACTTACTCCCTTTATCCAGTTTATATTTAGGGCATTTAACACATGCTTTCAAATCACTAAGAATGAGATTTTATGGCAATTCATCCTTTGTCAACCGAGTCATGATTTCTCATGAAAATTTTGGTCTTAATGGATGAAGTACGTAAGTCTCATTTATCTTTTGTTAAATTCTCATTTCTATGATAACAAAAGGTTGTGAAATTTGTAGCATCGCTTAGTTTTATCTTATAAGGTTTCTATTCAGATAATAACGACCGATAATATGATAGTTTTAGTTAGTAGTGACTTTGTTTTGGTCATTTAAAACCTTATAACTGTCAAAATGTAGCTTTAGTATTGATACTAAATTCTGAGTAAACTCTAGAATGTTTAAGGTATCATAAAGCTTAATACAAAACAGCTTTTATGGTTCTTACAACCTTAACATTAAATGAGTCACTGACTCTCATCTTAATTATTATCGATTTCTGATAAGGAAACGTATAAAACTAAACTCAACTAACATGTGTTAATAGGGATATTAATATTAGTGGAGTTAAATATCATTAATTGGTAACTACCTTTCTTAGCCAACTGTTCCCTTGAGGTATGGATAGTCTCTTTGCTCGTGCCTAGTCTAATGGCATGATTTTGCAGTGAGACTTTCCCTTTGAGAACTTAGAGCTGGAAGCAGTACTTGTATTTTGTTTCAAGACTTTAGAACTATCCTCTTTTAAGGTTTAGTGGTAATAAGGTGAATAACATTTGATTTTCAATTTTAGGCATTCCTTTTCCTGTACATATATTGCTAGCAACACACTCAGTTTCCTTTAGTACTTCTGAGTGTTATAGTTGATTCTTAAGGCATCTAATTGTACTGGTGGAAAAGTAATACACTGAAAAGACTTCATTAAGTTCCATGTATAAGCTCTCAGTTTATGGGTCATGGAATTAAATATTAGGATGTATTCACAAATGCCAATTAACCTTTTTATTTAGAATTAGAGTGTTTTGCATGCATCTTAGGAATTGTTTTGATTCTATTATTTCCATAGAAAAAAAAAAAAAAAAACGTTAGTCTTAGGAATTTTAGAATCCGTAATTGCTCACCTGATAGGAATCATGTAAGGAGTTCTTGATTATCATAAGAGACATATTTATTTATCCCACTGATTATGCTCAAGTGTTTTTCTGTAATACTTTTATCAGAATGAGCAGTAAGAATTTCAAGTCTTTAAGGATAATCAAGACTCAAAAGGGCAAATTTTATAAGACCCTTTTAGAAGCAAAACTCTTCTTAGGTTTTGTAATAAGAGTGGATGATTTAGGTTTGAGATTCAAACTTTATAGAAGAATTTTAGAGTGATTTATGTTATGGGTAATCTAATAAGGCAGACTGAAATTAGGATCATTAATGAAGGATCATTAATGTAAGGATCATTATGAAGATGTGATAATTTTAAGTATAACACCAAAATTAATTTTATTATACTTAAATAAAATAGATCACCGTTGGGCAGAAAATGTATTATTTAAGTATAAAATTCTTGTGCGAAAATAATTGTAACAAATCACCGTTGGGCAGAATTGGAACAATCAAGTTGTTATGCACAAGGTAAGTTTGCAATACATAAATGTAACAAATCACCGTTGGGCAGAATTGAGACATTTAAGGTATTTAAGGCAAAGTTAATGTCATTTGAGTATCTAGCAATTTTAGGATACTCATCTTTTAGATGACTATGCTTAGTTAGACTAAAACAACTTTGTTAAGCTACCACATCACCATTGGGCAGAAGTGAACTCATGAAGTGTTGTTTAAGTTAAGCAAAACTAAAGTCATGCGAATGTCTGATAATGTTAGGACATACACTTTTAAGTGACATACTTAATTAGACTTAAATAACAATATTAGGTTACACATCACCGTTGGGCAGAAGTGAACTATAAGTGTTATTTAAGTTAAGTAATTTAACGGAGCAGGGCCCCTTAATCAGTTAGGTTATATATAAGGGTTTCTGATCATTTCGCAACATGTAAGATATAAGTAAAGTTGCGATTTCTTCGAAGTGATGTTGCGAATTTGGTTAGGGGATTTTAGATGTTGCGAACAGTGCAGTCATAAGTAATGTTGCGATTGATGTTTTATAAGAGATGTTGCGAATGATGTTGTTATGAGAGATGTTGCGAATGGAGTTGTTGTGATGTAATCAGCATTGTTGCGATTTAAAGCACTCACAACATAATTGTTGCGATTAAGAGTACTCGCAACATCCTGTGATTTTATGGGCTGATCGCAACATCAATAGGTAATACTCGCAACATCTTGCAAAATTAGCTCGTCGCAACATCTTAAGTAATACTCGCAACATCTTAAGGTTCGCAACATTAGTGACTTTTCGCAACATATGTCCCTTCGCAACATTCTGTGATGCTAGGTTCTGATCGCAACATAATTAGTGGACATTCGCAACATGTTACTCGCAAGATAATATGTAATTCTCGCAACATCATGCGATTTCGCAACATTTCATTTGTTGCGATTAGAGTCCAGTTGTTGTGAATAGATGCCTTGATTCGCAACATTAGCAGAATTCGAAAAGAATAATCAACCTGATAACCTTTTCCTAATTTTAAGGGATTTGGGAGATTCTGTTATAAAGTTTTAGATTATCTCAAAATTTAATAAGATTTCAAAATTATATCTTTTATCTTATTTAAAAGATTTTGAAATTAAACTTAGAGATAATATTATCTCTTTAAAGTTTTAGATTATCTATAATTTTAATAAGATTTCAAAATTATATCTTTTATTTTATATTAAAGATTTTGAAATTAAACTTAGAGATAATATTATTTCTTTAAAGTTTTAGATTATCTCTAATTTTAATAAGATTTCAAAATTATATCTTTTATTTTATTTAAAAGATTTTGAAATTAAACTTGGAGATAATATTATCTCTTTAACAGATTTCATTTTCCCAAGTTAATCCTAATTAAGGTTAGTTTTCGAAAATTATGATGTTCTTCAAGAACATCTTCGAAAAAAAAAAAAAAAAACAAGAACAGTTTCAAGAATTTTACGAAACTGTTTTCGATTATATTATCAGATTTAATACTGGAATCGAAATCTGAAAGTTTTGTAAAACAGATTTCGAAAATAATCAGGTTTTTATAATGAACAGGTTTTAATCAGACCTAACAATTCGTTAGAAGTAATACGAACATCAGATCCAATCAGTTTTATGATGATGATCAAAACCGTAAACATAAGGGTTTTAATCAAAAACTCGTTTCCTATTTTAATTCCAGTTTTTATGGACATCGAAGAAATTGATTAATCAACATCATGCTCTGATACCACATGTTGATCAGTTTCTATAATCGATGATATAATGTAAACAAGGAAATATGTAATACCTGATAATCCAGTGATGTTTGAGATTGACATCTTCTTAATCTGATCGAGTTCCCCTTTAGGGTGTATGGTTAGGATGGAGATTAGGTGTTCTTGATGAACACGATTTGAGAGAGAGAGGTAGGGGATGATTCTTATGGTGTTATTATTCATCATTAGTTATTAACCTCTCTAATAAGCTCTCTATATATACACCCAAGGGGAAACCCTATTAATG
Organism: Bidens hawaiensis; assembly: GCF_021521415.1. Taxonomy (NCBI): domain Eukaryota; kingdom Viridiplantae; phylum Streptophyta; class Magnoliopsida; order Asterales; family Asteraceae; genus Bidens; species Bidens hawaiensis. Next base: position 493,356 of record NW_027492268.1, on the reverse strand, counting down.
TTAGTAAGGGTAATTCCGTCCATCAAGGATTTACCAGTTATAAACATAAGGTTATTTAGGTCAATGATCAATAATAAGATAAATAATTATAAGGGCCATATATAAATATATATAAAATATATTTATTCTAACATCAAGCTCTTAACCAAAAATAAATAAATAAACGTTACAAAACAAACATCAATCACCCAATATATATATATTTGCTTCTTGTGTGTCGGCATCACCAAACTCCACCCATGTTTACATTTTTGCTCCACTACAAGTACTACAAAATATCATCAACCATCACTAGATCTCGTTCTCCCTCCCTCTTGTTCTCTTCTCTGCAACGAGCTCCACCACCCTACCAGTATCCACGGTAGTGGTGCGCAACCAGCCACCACCACCCTACACCACCAGCAAGCCACTTTCTTCCATCACCAACACCCCTCCGCTCCATCTCCACAGTCCCTAGCTCTCTCTGTCTCTCCGTGAGGCCACCCTAACACCACCACAACACATCAGCAACCTCATTCTCTTCGGCCACCATACTACCACCACAACGCCGTCAGTACACCACCAGTTTGTAGCATCAAACCCGACCTGGACACCATACGGTTCACTATATTAGACCCGAAGTCTACCCAAAACACCTTTTGGTCTCATCCTGTCGGTTTTCAAACTAAAGAAACAACTAGGAACGTGAAGTTGGCGGGCCGAGCATTATGATGTGGGAATTACTAGCTCAAGTTTTCTTGTTTAATTATCCTAAACGAACCCGAATTTAGAGCATTGTGAGCTAATCTTTTCTAAAACTATCTTTTCATGTTTATAAAGAGAGTTTATGCTAGCTCTAACACCCAACAATCAAAATGCTAACTAATATGTTTAATGATGCTAAAATTTAGGCTTAAACGTGGTAAGTATGAGTTTGGTTAAGATTTGAAAGGGTTATAAAAATATGATCTAAAAACATGTAAAGGGTGATTATGTACAAGATTATTGTAAAATATGGTGTTTACATGTTTGTTAAAATGGTTTTCTTCATACAAAATAAAGATTATGAAAGATGAGCTTAAATTATGATTACAAACTCTAAAAAAAATATATCATATAATCTCATGTGTTAAAAAGTTGGAGTTCGCACAAAAATAAATTATATCCAGGTTATATTTTATTAGAAAGATGGAAAAATAAACTTATATACAAGTATTTAGATTTCAATATATAAAGATAAACGAGTACACACGGTTTACAATTGAAGAATAAACACGTACCGTTAAAAGTCCAAAAACATTTTATAGAAATAAATAGAAATGGATTTTTATAAGTGTTTATGTTAAAAATGCTTGTTGTGATTTTAAATAAAAACTATACGTAATCTATCATTGAAGACGACAAACATTATTGACAAAGAAAGGAAGAAACGAACTTAACGAAATACACGTGAAATGTAGAAAACGATAGTTGTGTCAAGGCGGTGATTTGAACATAAAGATATAATTTGAATATATAAATATATATACATATGACGTAAAAATAATAATTTTTACAAGTTAAACGATCAAAACGGCATATAAAGTCGGTTGGGAGATTTCGAACATATATATATATATATATATTGTGCTTTACTACAAGTATTAATCGTAACTTAACAAAATATCACTTAGAAATAAATATAATTTTTTTATATTTATTATCCGACCAAGCGAATCGTTTATGTCTAATTGAAAGCGACACGAATAAGAATTATATTCTTATTATGTATTTAAGTATGTATAAACTTATTATATATATTTGTTATGCAACCGATAAAGTATTGATAGTTAAATGGCATGAATTTGTCACGAATATTACGAGGCGGATGCACTACAGGTATATTCTTTATATTTATATAGATATATAAATATGTATCTTTAAATATAGACACAAAAACTTATCACCAAGGGGTCGTCCAATACTAACGTATGAAAGCAACCGACACAATAAATGAAACGATCGGTTGGTGAAAGCAACCGACACCTTAAACGAAACGATCGGTTGGTGAAAGCAACCGACACAATACATAAAACGCCTGGTTGGTGAAAACAACCGGCACGAACAACTAAACTACTAGTTGGGCGAAAGCGACTAGTATAAACCGACTTGCGAGTCGATAACAAACTAACTGACCTTACGCGTTTAGGACGTGTGAAGGTGGCGAACTTTGATTAATTTGAAATTGCTAGCGAAACAACCACCGAACTCACGAGGTGAGTTTCACTACCCCCTTTTTACGGTTTTACTGTTTTATTTATTTGGGGGTGGAAAACATACACAACTGCTTTTATATACGATAATTAGAAACAAAACACACAATCCTTATGCGAACATGAGTTGAACTATGTAGTGCTATAAGTCCCTTTCTTGCATACTATAACCATTAGCTAACGGAGTTAGCCACAGGAATATACGTATAGTACTATTGATGTTGACATTTCCCCTACTGTTAGGTTAGTCGCGCTAATCTCCGATATTGCATCGAAACAGGGTGCATATATTCCATCTGTGAGATTTGAGCAGGGCAAACTGATATAAGTCGTGGTTTGGTTATAGGCTCAGGGTTCGTCATATTAATTCGTAGATTTAGCTTGTCTACGGAGGATAATCGTATTTGTTTCAATATGTTATCGTATACTTGTTTGCGAACTGATTCAACGGTTTATGAATAACGTGATTTCATATAGAGACTCAAAAACTGTGAAACTCAACAACCATTGTGTTGACTTTTTAAACGTATGTTTTTCAGGGAATTAACAACACACATAAGGAATCATGAAGATGGGACCTCATTGTATAATTAGGATACCACTTTGATGTTTAACTTCTTTTGTTTAAAAACAAGTTATGGTTTGTAAACACTTTTAAAATTATTGGTATCCTAATATAATTATGTTGGCGATAATCATATGCTTACGATATACATGACGTCACTTGCCCGCGCTTCGATTTTGGCGGGGTGTGATAGATTGGTATCAGAGCCATTGGTTATAGTGAACTTGAAGGTCTAGTCTATAACTGGTGACTCACATAAATGTTTTCTTTGCATGCATGCATGTTTGCATAATATATACTACATTATACGGATATTGTTGTCACATGGATGTCGTCCTCATCTTCCACTCACACTGTGTTTCGTGACACTATAACCATCAATCTCCTAATCGCCACCATCTCATAAGTTGTGACGTGCTAGTCTTCAAACTTATACCAACCACCCATCCCGAAAACTAGTGGGACCCGCACCTAGAATGGTGGTTTGATATGATATTCTTAACTGTTGAGGAGTTTAGATGATTTGGCAACCTCAATGTTCTTTATGGAATGAGAATCGGTAACCTAGTAATGGGAGTACCGAACTGATATAATGCTACCGTAAAGTACGTCTCACGAGACTATAATTTAGAGCTGCCAAATAGGGTACACGACCATATGGTGCGCCTAGAATATGTATGGGTGTATATCACACGAGGAAGCTACGTGTCAATTTCTATTTGAATCTTACGTGATGACGTAGAGGCTAACATTCGTGAGGCGGAGTATACTGTGATGAATAAAAGACTACTCTCTTATTGTTCATACTGAACCATTCACGTAACATCTTATCTTGGGGACACCTATGGATCATAGAGTAATTATGTAATTACATAATTACTCTACTTGTAGACATAATTACTCTACTTGATTCTCACGTTTAGCATGTTAATTTCATTTGTATGTTAACCTTCCCATATATATATATATATATATATATATATATAGATAAAGGATCCAATACAATAATCCCTAATCGTACATTACGTACGCGACTCGTATCCCCGTCGATTTCAAATAACACGCGGTGGCAATACTTTAATTTCATCAAATCTGATTCGCTGCTCCCATCGATTTCGTCCACCTTCACCATGTGTAGGTTCCCTGGACGGATCGCACGAGATATCGCGGTCTACTCAGGTGCGGAATCCCTGCGTAGATCGTTACGAGTATAGAACACAAAAACACGAATACACGAAACACGTTATATATTATAACCGAACTCACGTGATGTAAATATCACTGTTACAAAACACACGTTCAACTACACGAACAACTCAAACGACTAACTTGAACAACCAACTGATTAACCTAAACCAAGCCGTAACATCTAATATAAATACACGACAACTTCGCCTGATATGTTCAGGCGAAGTTGTCCATAACTTCGCTTGTTCAACAAGTTCGCCTAGGCGAACTTGTTGACAACTTCGCTTATACAAAAACATAAATAACATTACAGACTCGATTACAGACACTAGACTATGAACTACTGACATTTATGCACCAACAGACTCCCCCTTGGCAGTAGCTTCATATCTTGATCTTTAAGCTCTTGTCTTGTAATCCTGTATCTTCACGCATGCACTCCTTCTCTAACACATACCGTGACTACTCGCTGATATTTTCTTGCTTCATCCTTCCAAGCAGGAATATAGAATATCTTCATTTCATTCAACACTTGCAGATCAGCTTTCGATAAGTTAACAAGATGCATCGGATCATACACCCTCAACACTTCTTGTTCGTCTTCGTCTTCTATCACGGCTTCAGCAGTCTGGCAATCAACATACCACCATTTAAGATTCTTCAACACATCTTGAGGCATAGTCTTCATAGGAACCTTCTTGATGCATCGGATCGGTTTGTACTTCATCACCATCCATGGCTTGCCATCTGCTCTCATTCCCCTTTCTGTATCCTCCACGAGCTTTCCCTTCTGTGGCTTTAATAATTCAAACTTCTTCTCTTTTATGCTTTCTTTCCACACGATCTTCCCAATCACTCTTGCCATGTTGTCGTCACTTCTATTTATCAGGCCCAACCTGGCCAAATCCTTCACCTCACATTCCGGCAACGTATTGAGAGACCTCAGGGTTCTTTTGAAGTATTGAATACCATCATAACGCTTCACCATAAACAACTTTATCTGTTTATCATATATCCAACAGATAATTCCCTTCTTCGACTCAGCATAGCCTTTGATGTTATAACTCTTCTTGAACATGGCTGGAACAGCAGGCTTCTTGGTCTTAATAAACCAATGAGCACAGCCTTCCTTCCACCTAGGCTGCTCCTCCCACTCAGTCTCATCCATCTCAGTACCCATGTTGGCTTTCTCAACATCTGGGATCTCGTGTTCAACGTCTTCTTCTACTATCTCCCCCTCTTCTATCCCATCTTCAATGACAATCTGTGCGCCAATCTTCTCAATCTCCTCACACGGCAGCACATCATCATCAAACACATCAACATCTAGCATATCATCATCTAACTCTCTCAACGCATCAATCACATCATCTTCACCATCAACCATCACCACCTCATCACCACCAACTGCACTTGCAGACTCCCCCTGAGCTGTGGAAGTCCCAAGAGCTTGAGTAGTTCTTGGCAACTCACCACCTGCACCTTTCGGTGCATTGGGATCATCGTCTTTGTCGTTTCTCTTCTTAGTCCTTAACTCGTCGCCTCTACAGCCGCCACCACAGGCACAGTAGGTACATCTCGAGTTGCTCCTGCCTGTTGTGGTTGAGGGTCTCTGAACTCGTCCCCCCAAGCTGGCACATACCCCGGGTTTATCAAGTACCCGAAGAGTGGAGTATGCCTTGGACGACGTTCAGGCTTGCTCCTCGCACTCGAAGTACGGCATTGAGCAAAGATACGTTTGCTCACATTCTCCACGTATCTTATCGGGCGTCGTTGAGGCAAAGCTGGAGCCACATGGTTCAAGATCATCTGGATGAATCTTGGATACATTATGAACCGCTCACGAGCCATCGCCCTCCTCTGTCTATCAATCTCGTAGAAGACCATTTGACTGAAGCTATAACGTTTGTTATAGGTCAGTGCAGTCATTGCGGACTGCATGGTCGCACCCATACCGTCAGTGCCCGCCTTCCTCCCAGACATGCATACTATCATAACGTGCATGAGGAAGCGCCACTGATCAAGTAGGAACCCCTTCCGTCTCTGGGTATCGCCCAATGGATCAGAATAGCCCATTCTTAGAAATGCTCCATCACGTAACGGAGCAACAAACTCCGTAGGTTCGTTCCGAGTCTCCTCTCCAAAACGTAATGCCACCCGTATTTGTTCAGATGAGAACTGAACTTCTTGATTATTTACTGTTGCTCTCATGACCGGGGGCTCAACACGACAATCGTACTCCACCGTCTGCCAGAAGTCCTCGATATTGGGTAAGGATATCGGCAGTGTCGTCGTGATTGCGTGGAATATCCTCGAGCGTAGGAGGAATGTGATTATCTCGCGATAATCCTCCACACCACTCGCTTCCGGGTCTAAGGTGATGAACATGTTGTGACCCGGGAAGAATTGCCTCTGATTATCTCCTCCGTCATCTCCTCCAGCACCTCCAGCACCGGCAACATCAGCTATATCTGCAACAAACGAACCAAGTTAGATAAACATTAAAGCATAAAACAAGTTCGCTTATTACCATGAGCGAAGTTGTGATAAAGACTGTATAGGCGAAGTTAAAGTTTGGGCGAAGTTGGGAACAACTTCGCTTCAGCTTTAAGTTCGTCTAAAATTTATTAAGTTAAAAAGGTTCCAGGCGAAGTTAAAGTTGGGGCGAAGTTGGGAACAACTTCGCTTCATCTTTAAGTTCGCACCACCACAACATCGCCTCAGGCGAATTTAAGTTTCAGGCGGAGTTGAGCATCAGGCGAAGTTACGGATAACTTCGCCTCAGGCGAATTTAAGCTCCAGGCGAAGTTACGGATAACTTCGCCTAAACCTTAACTTCGCCTGAATCTGAAACGGCGACAGTAAGGTTAACCGAAATCCGGAAAACCGGTGTTTCGATTAACTTTGACGATTGAGGAGGCTCAAACACATGATATTAATGATAACTAAACGACCAGGTTGTACATGAACACGTAAAACAAGTTTTGAAAGTCCGATTTGAGTGTCCGACGGTTCGAGGTTCATAATCGGGTCGAAACGACCACTGATTTTCATGGAAGAACAAAGATTATACAATGTATTGGCATCACGAACCTTGAAACGTAATGGAAACTGAGAAAAAGAACTAGAAATCGGAAAAACGACAAGTTCGCCGGAATATCGGATTAAGTTCGCTGTGGTTTACGAGGATAAGTTCGCTGTAATTTCAAATAATGAACTGTTTGACCCTTGAAAATCCTTATATAGGGGCGAAGTTATACAGGCGAAGTTACGGATAACTTCGCCTAGGCGAAGTTATCCACAACTTCGCCTGTTCAACAACATCGCCTATATATTTACAAAATTTAACCTTATAAGTTTAACAGTTTTCCAATTAAGTTATAAAACTTTCCTTTAAGAACTAAATGACACGTTCAATTCCAAGTAACCCGTTATAAACAATTACAACTACAGAAAAAGAAAACTTTAAACAATTTAAGCATAAGGGATCAAATTTCAGTCTGGATAGGGACTGCTATGTTTTAGAAAAGATCCGAACAGGAATCATACTAATTACGTGACTGTCTCATAGATCCGTGTTTAGCTGTATTATGGCATAAGGAAACAGGGTGTAAGCAGGTAATATACTTAAGATGGTTTTCATCGTTTCTGTGATACGAGTTAGATTCAATTAAGCCTTAAAATTTAAGTGGGCAACAACTCAGAGATTATGATGCCTCCTATCTATTCTCAAAGCGTATTTGGCTTTCCCCAAGTCACCCCGAATTGACTTCGACCCTTAGTGTCTGATTAAGTTTGTAATTACTCTTCATCTCCTTCCCGTTCTCTTTCTTACTCCATGATTAAGAAGTCTTGATATGTTGAACTCTAAAATGTTTCAATAACATCGCCTATTTTTTTTTTTTTAAAAACTTTACATAGACTTTAGAGTAGTAACCAACTGCAAGTCCCGAATCTGGATCACTGCAGTTTCTTGAAACGCTATCTCCACGGGAATCAGAACACTTACGGGCTCGTGTATGACTGGGTAATCGCTTTTCTGCCTATCATTCGGAAAGATATATATGAAGACATGCAGAACTCGTAAGGAGTTTCCACGTAAAATCAAGTAGTTTTAGTTTGTATCACATCTACTTTTACGCACCATAAAAAGTTACCATGACTTACAATGACTGTCCTAAAGCCTTTTAAGCCTAACAACTTCACTAGTTAAGCACACAAAGTTAGTATATCTATCATTTTCCAAGGTTGGATCAATCTTCTGTTAAACATAGCAAACGTACTTCTTACGAAGTAGTAGACTTGAAAAATAATTTCATTTCCCATTTTTTTTAAAATTTTAACATTAATCGCCCCGACCAAAACGAAGTCTTCAGGTAAATGGCTATCCCGAAGATCCAATGGATCAGCTGGACCGACCACATACTAGTATGTGTCCTTATAACTAAGTATGATCGACTAATTTTAAGCGAAAGAATGAAAACTCATCATAAACCGGCTCGGTCAGAATCAGTAATCTGGCTAATGGCTATCCTCAAAATCTACAAGTAGAAAATGAGGACCAAAACATATCCGAAGACAAGTCCTTCAAACTGATGTAACCGACATATTTTTTAAGCGATAGTGACCTTTTTTTTTTTTTTTTTTTTTTAAGTATTACAAGAAAAGCATGGTTACTCGGGATTGATCATCCCATTTAGCTCGATAAGGTTTTGAAATCTTGTTTTATCAAACGCTTTAGTATAAAGATCAGCGGAATTATCAAGCGTATCCACCTTTTCAAGCACTATCAGTTTCTTCTCAGCACAATCCCGTATGAAATGATGACGTATGTCAATATGTTTAGTTTTACTATGTTTCACGGGATTGTTAGTTACTGAGATAGCAGCTGTGTTATCAATGCAAATAGGAGTAAGTAAGAAATTCAGACCATAGTCGCGCAACTGTTGTTGAATCCAAAGAACCTGGGAGCAGCAGTTGGATGCTGCCATGTATTCTGCTTCACAGGTTGAAATTGCGACCGAAGTCTGTTTATTGCATTGCCACGACACCAATCTGCCACCAAGAAACTGACATCTTCCTGTTGTTGACTTCCGACTCTGATTGCACCTACCATAATCAGAATCTGTGTAGGCGACTAGCTCCAAGTCTCCTACTCTCGGGTACCACAACCCCAGCTTCGGTTTGCCCTTGAGATACCGCAAGATCCTCTTCACACCTTTCATGTGAGATTCCTTTGGGTTTGCCTGAAAACGAGCACAAAGACAAACAGCAAACATTATATCAGGCCTAGAAGCAGTTAAGTACATTAAAGAACCTATAATAGCCCGATACTGAGTTGGGTCCACATCTGCATCTCCGTCTGACTCAAAATTGAAATTTTTCAAGGGAACGCCCAGCACAAGCCCATTCCTGACAATGTGGTTCATCTTCCGAAGATGAATGTGCCCCATTCTCCTATGCCACAATTCGGACTCTGTTTCACTCGCTTTTGTCATAAGGCATGAATCTGCTGTGGCCATTTCAGTTGATCTCATATCCATAGTGTACGTATTTCTTTCACGTGGAGCCTTCATCCAAATTCACTCCTCAGGTATCTGAAAACCTGGTTTCAACACAATCGCCTCGTTCTTTGTAAAGTGAACGGTGTACTCCTTATCACAAATCTGCGACACACTTAGCAGATTGTATTTCAATTCTTCTACAAAGTTAACATTCTCCAATGTCATCTTTCCGTTCGACACCGTTCCCTTTCCAGTAATATTGCCTCCACTTTCTCCGGCAAAACTGACTCTCCCTCCTTGAACAGGTTTCAAATCGTGTAACAAATATTTGTTACCCGTCATGTGCCGGGAACAGCCGCTATCTACAACCCCAAGATTGTTGGCAGCCCTGTTCAACTGTTCCTGCACAATAAAGCAAAAGATTAGAATTTAGGGACCCAAGACCAATTGGTCTTGGATCTATACATCCCAAACTTTAGCTTTCCAAAGTTAGTATCTCGATAACTCTTGTAAGTCCCATTAGGATATCTTATTGAAGATTGATTGTAAGGCCTTCCAAACCTTTGAGAATTGAAAGTATTATAGCTTGTGGTTTGGTTATTAGAAGTGTAATACTGAGATTTGTTTCTATGAAAACCTGAATTATTCACATTTTTGAATTTTGAACAGTTTTCATATTTAGCAGTATGATAATTATCATTAGGTTTATTCTCAGCTTTAGTAGGCCTTACACCTCTGAATCGCTGCTTCAGAGGGCAATTTGCAACAAGATGTCCTAATTGATTACATCTAAAACAACACCTATGCTCAACTTTTTTATCAACCGGTGCTTTAGATGTAGAGGCTATATTACCGCCCGTTCGTCTCACATATGGTGGGACGTACGGGTTTAGTGGAGTACTCTTTTTATTTATTTTATCTTTTTCTCCACTCTTGGGTAACACAACTTCCTCTTTTGCCTTACCAGACTCGGATGACTTATCCGAATCTGACGAGACTGGACTTTGATCAGAAATTTCAACACTTGAAACAGGCGAACTTGTTTCGCCTCTACTAACATTTGGTTCTTTAACAGTTACCTTAATTGGCACTGTCTGAGCAACCTCAAAGTCAACAGATTTCTGAACACTAGGGTTAAAAGTGTAATTGTGATTGTACGGTGGTGGAACCTCATGATAACCGATTCCCTCTCTCTTTGCAGAGGAACCTTGATCACTAACAAGGTGATCAAGAATAGCAGAAGAATTTCTGAACTGCTCCAGTTTTCGATTCAGTTCCACCACTTTCACCTGGTGATCAGCAATCTGTTTTTCTCTCTCAGCAATTAGTTTGGTCTTTTCTTCCAAAACCTCATAACTTAAATCAATCACTTCAATTTTTTCAGCAAGTTTAGTTTTTAAGCTCTGATACCACATGTAGGTCCCCCCGGGGGCGTCGCCGATCGATACGAGATCCGCACGAGGTCTAGAAGTGCGGAATCCTCCTAGACTCGTTAATGGTGTACAAGATGAAGAACACAAACACGTACACGAACAAATACACAAACAAATACAAGAATGGGATAAACAAATCTGCAGATTCTTTATAATAATAATTAAAACACGTTACATACCGTAACATAAACAGAAACACGTCCGACCCGAGGTGAGCTCTACCTCGGGTCGTCTCTCACGACACTTCCTCTCTTTTACTCTCTAGACAAATGAACTATAACACAATACTCTTATTTTCTGGATACAAAACCTAAACAAGACACACATATATATAGACAAGACATCTTTTTCACAAGCTTTTATTTTAATTTTATAGTTATTTTCTCTTGATTTAATAAAGTGATGATCTTCTTTTAAGGTTTTAAATTCAGCATCCAACCTAACATACTGATCAGTTATGGTTGCTAGTTGCTCAGACAAGTTCTCACATTTTGAACATATAGGTTTAGAACATACCTCGGAGAGCTGGTCATTGTCATTTGCCATAAGAGCTTTTTCTTCTTTGGTAGCCCTCTCACTTTCTTCAGTTTCAACCTTTGCCAAATTTGCCTGCTCGAAAGATTCTTTAGAAAGCAGGTTCCAGTTATATTCACCATCTCCTCTGGAAATCATGGCACTGTAATCTCTTCTTCCCTCATTATGCGGTGTAGACTTTCCTTGACTTCGTTCTACACGCTCATTCCTACATTCTTTTGCGAAGTGACCGTTTTGTTGACAATTGTAGCACCTTACCTTTGACTTGTCGAACCCTGGTCTTCCTTCGACAAACTTTCTACCGGTCTTATTCATAAACCTCTTCACCCTCCTTACAATCATGGCCATCTGCCATTGTAGATCCATTTCTTCCATATCGTCAGCATCAATCTGATCGTAATCTTCATCCAACATAGCTGGATCAACAATCTTCCCTTGAATATAGTTCTCATAGGAAGCAATGAAAGAAGCATAGAGGCCAAACTGCTCTTCAGCAGACTTGACACTCATAGGCATCTTGGAGTAGTTGTTGCTGGGAGCACTTGAAGAGCAACTACTCTCGCTTGCCTGGGGTTGAGAACCACTAGATCCAGCTGCTACATAGCAAACATCCCCATTTGTGTTAACTGACACATGCCCCTCATGTGATGAGTTGGGGCCCGACTCTCCCTTCGAGTAATAAGCAGCCGATTCAGTCTTTGAGCCTGAGCTAGTGTTGACTTTAGCTCCATACATACTTGGATCTTGAACCTGATCCATAGATGTCTCCTTTCTTACCATGTTAAGCTCAAAGGTCCTGAGCTTGTTGACTGTCGTTTCGAGATCATAAGTGGGAAAGTCCTTGTCTTCCCTCATCAGCACAGTGTACATCTCCCATTTTGGTGGGAGAGCATCCAGAAGCTTCTCAACTATCTCTTCTTCTCTGTAAGAAATGGAATAGTTGCTCAGTTCAGTCATCAGATGATAATATCGAGTGATGATATCATCTAATGATTCATTCTTCAAATACTTGAAGACTGAGAACTGGGTCTTGAGCAGTTTTATTTTTGAAGCCCAGATTCCTACATTTCCTTCAAATCTGCTCTCAAGGGCTTCCCAAAGCTCCCTTGCTGAAGTGTACTTCCTAAAAGTATGAAGGATCTCCTGTGGAAGAGCCATGGTAATAGCAGCATGAGCCTTGCTCTCAGCCTCATACATCTTCTTCTCTTCTTCTTCCATTTTACTATACTTCTTGATTTGGTCACGACCTTCATACTCCATAATTGGTGGAATATAACCATCCTGGATGCATACCCACATCTTTGCATCCTGGTATTTGACGTACTGTATGAACCGATCCTTCCATGCAACGAAATCGGTTCCCTTCAGCAATCTTGGGGCCTTGGTAGCCGACCCTGCTTCAACTTCCATCTTCACTAACTCAGAGATGTTGATCGACGGCATCTTTTCCGAAAAGTAAGAAACCTGAAATGTAAATTTTTTTTTAAATAAAGTACTGTAGGCGAAGTTACGGATAACTTCGCTTGAAGTAGGCGAAGTTGTAGAGAACTTCGCTGATAACTCTGCTGATTAACTTCGCTGATTCTTAACTTCGCTTAAGGTAAGCGAACTTAGGAATGAGGCGAAGTTGTAGATAACTTCGCTGATACAGGCGAACTTGAAAAGGTAGGCGAAGTTGTGGATAACTTCGCTTAACCTTATATCTTCGCCGAAATCCTACGTACAGTGACGGCAACTTCGCCTGATGAACACGGACGTTTTTGAAGATCTGGAATCTGGATTTAACAAGGTTTTTGATGGTGCAAAGGCTTGAATACTGTGGTAGTAGGTAAGATTGACTTAGAAACACGAAAACACGTCCCGCGAATAGTCGAAACGAGACGAAATCTACACCCGCGTGAATATCCCGAACCACACAATCGAGCAAAAGCTCTGATACCAATTGTAGGTTCTCTGGACGGATCGCACGAGATATCGCGGTCTACTCAGGTGCGGAATCCCTGCGTAGATCGTTACGAGTATAGAACACAAACACACGAATACACGAAACACGTTATATATTATAACCGAACTCACGTGATGTAAATATCACTGTTACAAAATACACGTTCAACTACACGAACAACACAAACGACTAACTTGAACAACCAACTGATTAACCTAAACCAAGCCGTAACATCTAATATAAATACACGACAACTTCGCTTGTTCAACAAGTTCGCCTAGGCGAACTTGTTGACAACTTCGCTTATACAAAAACATAAATAACATTACAGACTCGATTACAGACACTAGACTATGAACTACTGACATTTAAGCACCAACACCGTGACCGTTCAACAATCCGTCACCATCGAACGATTTTGTCCACCGTCCACCGTACACCATCTTCCTCCGTCACGACCTGTTCATAAGTCAGTTGATAAAAACGACTAATTGATCGAATCAATGATCAAATTGACGGTCAATTGATAATTGTTTGATGATTACGAGATTATATGAAGTGATTTCAGTGCTCAATTTCATGTTACAGGTGTTTAATTTTTTTTTGTTAGTTAAGAAGTTCTGTTTAGAAGTTCAGAACTTCTAAACTTTTTTTAACACCCAGAACTTCTTAGAATGTATTAGAATGTTTAAAGATGTTCATTCTTTTATGAACACCCAGAACTTCATTGAACGTATTAGAACGTTTAAAGATGTTCTTTTATGGTCAGAACGATTAGAGGTCTTCAGTTTTGTTTCATAACTTTTAAACATAATATTTTGAACCCTAATCAAAGCTCAATTGAGTGCATTATTTCTGCAATTCCATAATCGATTGATGAATCTAAATACTTCTACACATCAATTCGATTTATTAAATCATCATTTTTTCATTAATTTTGAAGATTTTTTGATGTTCAACACCGTTCGATTTTGATTTGGTTTTTGACTTTAGAGATTTCATACTTTAAGCTGCGATTAGAGTTTAGAAATTGGATTAGATTGAGCGACGGGTTTCGAATTTGAATCAGAGTCGATGTGTAATCGACGAATTTTGATTGCGAACTACTGTTGGGTTATTTACGCAATTGCCACTACGTGGTTTTTAATTTAACGCTCTATAAGGTCGCGTACGTAATGTATGATAAGCATTATTGTACGTTAACCCACCCCTATATATATATATATATATATATATATATATACACACACACACATACATATATACGCGCACACACACACACATACATAAATACATACATACATACATACATACATACATACATACATACATACATACATACATACATATACATGTGTTTGGTTTTAATAATAAGTACGGAATACGACCACCTAAACGATTCGGTTTCATAAAAATATTAATTAATTATCATTTTTATATTACTTATGTTGATATTTATGGATAAAAAATTATTAAATACTAAATTAATTAAAAATCCCATAAAAAACGGGCTGGGAGGAATCGAACCCACACCCCCAGCCGTTTCTAAGTTTTAACCAAATTCAACCAGCCAACTGGGCTGGTAGCTAACTCATTCAAAGATCATAGAAGATAAATTAAATACAATCTAGCCAGAAACCCCCAAATCACATAAACCCTAACTATTACAATTTATAAATCTGTTATTTGTTCGTCCAATTAAAGTTAGGGTTAATGATGTTGAATCAAAAACGAATTTGTTACATGTATGAATTACCAGAAACACTGATGAATTGAATGTGAACGACTAAACCATCTTCACGACCTGTTCTTGAACAAAAACTCCTATCCGCAGATAAATATAACTCGATTTACCTTAGAGATTAGGATCGCAATGTGTACAGGAGAGTGTATGTGTGTTTAATTGAAATCTTTTTAACTCTAAATGGTATAACAATAATATGATATAGGCGGTTCGTATATTATAAAATTCGTATAAAATAAATCTTGTTTTCTTAATTAGTTGAGTCGGTGTGATTCGTATTTGATGTACACGATTTTGCGAGATCAAATCCTGGATTGAATACGTTAATTAAGGATCAAATGAACTATGGGTTATGGGTTGGATCCAAACGGGTCACGGATACGGGTTTGGACATGGAAATGGGTTTGGGTTTTATAAAAATATAATTATTATATGATTTTGCAAACTAGCCCCTTGACATCTTGTGTGGACACAAAATAGGTTAAAACTAATCTTTAGGGTGTAGATTGGATATATTTCAAAGTTATATTAATAAAAAAAGAAGCAATTCACATATTTTTTATAAATTTAGCCGAAAACAAAAACGGGTCGTATATTGATATTCAATATATTATAAGAAAACCCGAGTTGTTACAATATCCCTTACTTTTGAGAATTTTGTCCCAAAATTAGAGAATACTAAAATAATATCGAATAATTAAACTGTTGAGAAAATAGCAATATCCCCTACTTTTGAGAATTTCATCCCAAAATTAGATAATACTAAAATAATATCGAATAATTAAATTGTTGAGAAAATAAAGAAAAACTTCTAAAATTTAAAATTTATCGTAACACAAAACTTTATGTAGTAGAAACAACGCTACAAATGACAATCCGATAAGGACACTTATTTATAGGATGTACCAGCGGCGTATCCACCATGTTTTAATCATCTCAACATTTGCACCGTTATTCCAAAAACTACTTTTAGTTCTAGAGTTTGACCCACAGTTGTACGTACTATGATTTACATGCGAGGACTTTTGTAATTACGTATGCATCCTTAATTACTTAAAGCATCGGATGGTCCACCTAACTCATCCCATTGTGTGGGTTACAGAATCATTTGAAAGACACAATTTTTATGAAAACAAAAGCATTAATAATCTTGATATAAACCAAAAGATCATAATTATATTGAATATTTCTAAAAATGAATTAAAACTTTGAATTCTTTTTAATAAAATATTAAAATTTTCAAAACATATTTTGATAGAATGTTATAAATCTCGAATATCGAAAAGGAAAGGATTCCTTATAGTTGATATTGGGATGGATTGTGATAAACGAGAATGAACTAATAAACTATAAGTACGATATCTTAAGTAGTTGGAGGCACACCTTGCGAAGGTGATTAGGGTTTCCACCATTGTAGCAAGTATGGATAGAGAGTGTGTAGGGTTGAGCATGTCACACCCCAACCTACGGCGGGAAATGCCGGGACGTGAGCTGATTGTCCACAACTCTCAAGGTATTATCACACAACATTGGAAATTTCAATATCTATTTAACAAAATTCAATTAAAACAAATCATTCAAATACAATATCCAAAAACAAATAATTCACCAAGAAAAAAAAAAGATAAATCATAAAACAAATGTCTTGTTAAATTTCTCTAACTTTATTCTTAAGTGATCTTCCAAAATTTGAACTAACATCATATCACATGATGAACTGCATATGTTTTAAAAAAGTAGTTTTGTCAACACAAGGTTGAGTGAGCAACATACCAGTTTAATGTACATATAATAGAAAATTTATTATTGCAACAAGTCAAATGAGAATAACAATTTAGCCAATGAGCAAAGATAAATGAGATGTCGAAAAGCACGATGGCTATAGCGACTGGCGTATGCTCATATTATTATGAGATTATGTTGGACTTCTCCAAATGTGATTCACAATAAGTATGTAAGAACGTAAAAAGTATGGTATTAAATTGCTAACACATATGACAATAGTTGCAGTTTGAGTATATATAGTAAAGAAATAACATATTGATGCATATGTTCCCAAAACTTTGAAATAGGTAAAATAGGGGAATGTGATACTCACCTCAATAGATGAACAAGGTGAAATAGAATATTAAGAATGATTCACGGAATTCATGCGTTGACAATAAAACCTATAAAGGAAGATGGAATACGGATACGCTAAGTTAAATAACTAGATAGATTATAAATATATTTATATATAAAGTTTACTTGTTATATATATATATATATATATATATATAGTATTAAAACATACATATTTGTTTTCTTGCTATTATATATATGTATATATACATATATGTTTACATATACATACATACATACATACATACATACATATATACATACATACATACATGAACTAAAGACGTGAGAAAACAAGTATTATAGGGTCGGTTTTTTATAAAACAGTTTTATCTCATCAATATTATTAATAATATACTTAATAAATGATTTTAAAAGAAAATAACAAAAAAACACTAAAATATCGGGGTGGCAGGGTTCGAACCCGCAACCTGCCCCCCATACACTAGTGACTTAACCAGCTGGGCTAACCAACGACATGCAACTAAGACCATCCCATATATTATAAATAGAAGGAGAAATACTCAGATTTGATATGAACCCTAACATATTCAATTGGATTGAACATGTTATTGTTAATCAAATTAGCCTTAGGGCTTTTGTTTAGTACGCAATGAGGATCAAAATGCTATAATCAATTACCTCAGACGATACTTGATGATTGGTTAATTGAATCAGACAGTTTTCGGTCAAAGAAATATATGAAGGAGCAATCTAACCAAGAAAATAACTCAATTATATATAGGGCTATTAAAGCGACGTGTTGAGGATGCTGTGGGATGATTCAAATAAGAAATCATGTTCGTTTATACAATAATAAGTTATTAGGGTTTACTGTTCGTTTAATAAGGGATAATAGATCACATTTGAAATTATTTAACACGCTTATATCGTTTATTAGGCCGCAAATATGATATCAAGGAGATCAAATGCAACAAAAAAAACCAAAGATTATGGTCAAGTTAACAGATTATGTATTCGGATACAAGATATGGAATGTGGTATCGGGTTTGGATATGGATATCCAGATGTATAATATGGGTTATACCGTAATTTATAGTTTAAGTACCTGATGTTTAAGGATGAACACAAAAGAAGATAAATCTTGTATTTTAGGTTAAATGTGTTAAAACTCAAAAGATATAATTATAATTAGTTAAATATTAATTAAATAATCAGTTTAACTCGATAAATGCGGAAATATTATTAATGAGGAAGCCATGACCCGTAAATGGGTCGGGTAACGGTTACAAATGAAATGCAGGGAAACCCAAATTGTTATAGAGCAAACGACAAAGCATGGGCTGTACAAGTAGACACCAAAAACCGTTGCGAGATGGCTTGGGCACAAAGTGGTGTATGGAATGTGTTAACAAGGATGATCGCAGCAACTATATTGGATTGCAAAATCGATATGAGCATTGAATTGAATAATGATAGTTGCAAGTGAAGCATAACGAGTGAATAATGATATAAAGTTTTCTTGTTTGAGACACATTGATTTTGTTGAGATTGATTGTTGATTTGATTAATAGCATAATTTAACTATTTGACTTGCGCTTTGTTATTGTTGTTGTTGCTGTTATGAGAATAACTAGGGGTAAATGAATAGAATTTGTTAGCAAAGAAGTTAATGAACGAGATTGAATTGAGTGTATTTATGTTTTTGAAATTGAGTTTATATTTTTGAGGTCGCAGGAGCTATTCCCTTGACTATATATGTGGCCATAAGACGGTTATAGAAAATAATGATTGATGTTGTTTGATGGTTGAGAAAACATTCTATGATTCATAAAGGTGAGATATAATGAAAAGATTGAATAGTTGTGTATATTTCATATGAGTTATTGCGTAAAACGATACTTAAATATGTTATGTTGATGTTTATTTATAATTTAATGATAAGTTAGAATTAAAATGAATTGATCAATGTGATGAGTTTATCAAAGCATGAAAGATTGAGATGTTTAACAGTTTCAAATTTGATGTTGAACCTTGAAGCATGTTTAATAGTTTGTGAATATGATAGATTATGTGAAATATGTTTGACAGTTTGTGGATGAGCTAATATGAGTATAAGAAAACCATTTGATTAATAGAATGTACTATAACAATCTATAAATTATTTGATAGTTTGCTAATATGATAACGTAATAAGATTATTCTGAGAAAAACCAATTCAGTAATGAGGTGAAAATTGTTTAAATTGCCTCGATAATAGCCGAGTCTTGATGAATGAGTAATTTGTGTCCAATCATGAGGATGAAAAATGTTTTTGAGTATGAAAATAGATCGAACAAGTAAATCTTGATTCACGTATAATTGAGTAAATAAACCAAATCATAAATTGTTGTTTCAAATGTAAACGAGTAAACAAATGAATCAAAAAATAACGAATGTTCTTTGACGTGTTCGCAAGGGCCTACTTACCTTTCTTGTAGACCAGCTGCAGAGTTTTCCATGGAATTTTATTCTCCCGACTTATTAGCATACCAAAACAAAGCAAATGTGTGAGTTGGGCTTCCCATGACCTTGTCCATGGCATTTTTTTGGCCCACATAAATAACATATCAACAATATAATTGAGTTTGTCGGCCCATGAGTGTTACACGGTGTTTTAACCGACCAAACTAAATAACGAATAAATGAATGTATGCATGAGTAGTTGAAGCATCTCGTGTATCACCACGGATGATAATGCTCCAACAAAATATCGTAAATAAATGAATTGTGCAAATGAACAGTTGGTGTGTCCATGGCGTCCCATGGTTTTCCACCCGACTAGACATTTTAAAAGCAATAAAACACAATTAAGAATGTAACCCTTTAGCCGATTACGTTAAACGCTTAAAGTGTCGATCGTGTGGCAATTTCTACTATCGCGGGGAATCTTGTCACACTCCCTAGTTTTAAGTGAAAAAGAGAAAAAACAAGGCATTCTTAAGGAATTTCCCAATATAAAGCAATTAACTAACTTTAAATTAATATATTTTGAGAGGAGTTGTAATGCCCCAGTTCCGGTGCCCTACTTGGACGTTGGATTTAATCATAAACACAGTTGTAAATATCAGAGTTAATTAAAACTTTTACGGAATTTATACATTAACCATATATATTACTTAACATTTAAGATCTTGTCTTAACATCTTTCAAATTTGTCTTTCAAAGTAAAACATAGTCAAATATAACAACATAACATTCTTCTCAAGATGTCAGTATCTTAAGTCGAATGCCATGTGTCCTTATTCAAGCGAGCTGCCTCAACCTATTCACCTGCGTGCATACAAAAAGTCAACTACGCTGAGTGAGTTCTAGTTAATCAGGCACAAATACAATACGTTCACATACTTACATATATACGTATCCAAAGATACATATTACATACTTAACCTGTTACCTTTCTTTCATTCATACATACATACATTCATTCTTTCATACCTTCATACTTTCATATTACATGCATAACTATCTTTACCATCTCAGATATTAGTAGGGTCTGGTCCCTTTCTTTTTATCTCAGGTATTATTAGGGTCTGATACCTTTTATCTCAGATATTATTAGGCTCTGGTCCCTTCAATCTCAGATACTATTAGGGTCTGGTCCCTTCTTTCCATACAACCATGCATACGTTTCTTTACATACAAATTTCATTATATACTTTCATACATACTCTTATATCATTGATACACATTCACATATCATACACTTATCACTTAGGGCAAGTGTATTAACTATTCACATTGAGTATGCACACATCCCCGAAAACATAGCAAGGAAATGGGGCTAGAAACTCACCTGATCCTGTTTCTTTTTGAGTTTATAGTAATACCCCTCTTTAGCTGTGCACGGCTAACTTTATAATAATTAAAAGTATCAATTAACTATTTCTAACTATATCATTATTCTAAGTTATTGTAACCCCTCAACGAATGGGGGTCTGGGGGTAGCGCCCTTGGCAACCGGGTTTTAAGGGCGGCAGCCCCTAGCGAGGTCCAAGGGCAGAGCCCCTGGCTTTGGTTAAGCTGAACTAATTTAATCGAATGCCTAACTTCTATTCGAATGGTTTGTTTATTCGAATGGTCAGTTTGATTCGAATGAGCCTTCAGATCAATTTAACGTTCCATTCGAATGGAACATCTGGGATCTGATTGGTTTGTTCCTGGGTCAGCATGTATGCCCTAGTCCTTGGCCTAGCTTGCTCAACATCCTTCTTTCCACTTTCTCTCGCTTCACCATCTGTGCACTCCCTCGCCATATGGCCCGTCTTACCTAGGGATGGCAACGGGCCGGGTACTAGCAATCCCAGTCCCATACCCGTTTGCAAAATTGTGTCCCATACCCGGCCCGATACCCGTCGGGTAATTACCCATTGGGTATCGGGCATACCCGCGGGTATCGGGTAAACCCATTTGTTTGTTAAAAATTACTCATTTAAATTTGAGGTTCAATTATTATTATTACTCCTCTATTTTTCATACAAAGATATGTATTAACAACTACAACAAATAAATATGAGATCAAATGCATATATTTTTATCACTACAAAATGTCTCAAATAAATATATTTCGTAACATTCATATCAAAACAAAAGTTGATACATTACTAAACATGCATTCATAATCATCAACTTTACTACAAAATTAGGTTCACTACTTCATAATTAAAAATACGAAAATACACGCTTAACAAAATAAGTTCCTTTCCCATTATTAAACAACCAAATTGCACATCCAACAAACTCGTTCACATCCATTGAAGCCTTGTTTCTTTGTCATTGTTTCTTGCATATCTCCTTATGAACAAGTAAATGGCGTATCCCATATTTTTTATTTGCTTTTAGTATGGCCTTGCAATAATTACATTCTGCCTTTACTTCACCATTCATTGTTAACTTTGTGAAATGCTCCCATATTTCCGTATATAACTTCCTTGTTCTCCTAACTTGATTGTTGTCATTATGGATATGTTGGCCTATAATTTCTTCTCCTTCCAAATCCATATTACCTATAAAAAAGATTTATATAATCAGTAGAACATGAAGATGATATTATCCAATCATATTAAAGCCGTAGAACATGAAGATGATTATTCTACTATGGAATAAAGGTTTATTAAAAATTAACAATAAAATGATAAAGAATAAGAAAAATTACCTTTGCTTCTTGTACTTTCGTCCGGAACTGGAAGATGGAGAAGTGAACACAAGTGGTAAA
Organism: Bidens hawaiensis; assembly: GCF_021521415.1. Classification (NCBI taxonomy): domain Eukaryota; kingdom Viridiplantae; phylum Streptophyta; class Magnoliopsida; order Asterales; family Asteraceae; genus Bidens; species Bidens hawaiensis. Next base: position 470,876 of record NW_027492268.1, on the reverse strand, counting down.
TAAAGGGTTTAAGGGTTTGAGACTTTGGGTAATTATCATGGGCGTCATCTTTTAGGTATTTTATTGGTAAACATAAATGAATCATTTACTATTTAGGCATTGGGAAACATAAAGCCATCTAGAAAACATAAAGCCTTTCAAATAAACTCTTGGAAACATAAAGCATTTAAGTACCAAACTTTTTATTAAAATCTTAAATAAATAGTAGGAATTTTAAAATGTAATGAAAATATATCGGGTATAATTTCGGGTATCATTGCAGGTAACCGGGTACATATTATTCGGGTACTCGGGCAGGGTATCACCCAATCCCATACCCGTACCCGAACCTGAAAAAAAATTATTTTCAATCCCATACCCGGTCCCATACCCGTTTACCCGGCCCGTTACCCGACCCGGATGCTTCGGGTTTCGGGTATGCCCGTCGGGTTCGGGTTTTTTTGTCATCCCTAGTCTTACCACATTTGTAATACACGGGCTGTGGTGCAATCTGGATCATGATGCCCCGTTTTTCCACACTTGTAACAAGCATTTGACCCAAGCCTGCACTCTCCACCATGAGCTTTACCACACTTGTGACAAACATCCGTACCCTTACCCCATTTGCACTCACCATCGTGCATCTTACCACACGTCTTACATGACCTCTTCTCCCATTCACTCTACTTCTTATCCTTAGGGTTCCATAACTGAGTACCCGGTCGTTTAGCAAGAACAACCCATTTCTTCTCCTTAATCTCTTCCACCACCAAATCATCATAAACCATCTCTGCGAGTCAACAACAGAGTCGAAATTAGCAGGTTAACTTGTCTTGACCAAAGTTCGGACGTTCTGTGGTAGTCCTTTTATATAAAACTTGATCCTTTTGAATTCAATAGTGCACTCGCGGTGTATCATCTTACCTGCCTTTAAATTTAGAAACTTCATTTCAACCCTTTCAACTTCAGCATTAGCACAGAATCACTTCATCACCAACTCCTTCAGGTCATCCCATCTCATAGCCTTAACTTTTTCTCGAGTCTTCCTCTGCTCCACCGACTCCCACCAGTATATAGCTTCATCTCCGAACGATTGGGTGGCATAACCCACTGCTTGGTTGGGACGGCACTTGCTAATTCGGATAACCTTGTCCATGGCTGTTATCCATTGGAGAGTAGCGATTGCATCCCCCAAACCAGTCAACTTCGGCAGGTCGCAACCTTTGAACGACTTATAGTTACACCCACCTCGGCCTCTCTTTCTCTCATCAATCTTCACAGATCGAACTTCACTCAAATTGCCTTCCCCATCATCAGCTTTCTTATCGTCATCCCCTGCCCTCTTAGCGTTCCTTATATGGCTATCAGTAGACTTGCTAGGATGCAGATTCTTTACTGCAACAGCTACAACTTGAGCAATGGTGGCTTGAACAACAGGATCTAGTAGATACCCTCCATTTTTGCTAGGCCCATGCATAGTTTCACTTCTTTCTTCCCCTGAGTTAACAATTTGTTCTATAGAAGGTTCTCGGACAATACGTTGCCAACCACGACGTCCTGTGCGACCTCCTTGTCCAGCAACTTTCCTAGCTCCAGCCATTCGTAGTCTATAAGGGAACACAAACGTCATCACTCTAGGAAATATTTAGTACAAGGATAGTAAGGCTAACAGGTAATAACAATGGCCAGCTGTGATTAGCTGATCACGTTACTCTCTGTGTCCTATACACTTCCCTTTGAGAGTCCACTTGTGCTAGTTCTACTTTTAACAGTTAGACAATCAAACAGTTCATAGAATCTTATACTCCTATCTCTAGAAATTAAGCTAACTTACTTACACATTCTTACATTACACATGAAATTAATCAAATACTTTACCTTTTCTTGTTTGAGTGACACATGGCTTTCTTGAACTGGCATCTTTTGTCTTTTCGTACTTAAGTCCCATTCTCTATTCGAGTCTAAGTATGTAGGATGCTTATTTATCTCGAACTTATGCTTTGATACCAACTTGTAAGGCCCCTGCCCCGGTGCCCTACTTGGACGTCGGATTTACTCATAAACACATAAATATCATAGTTAATTAAAACTTTTGCGAAATTTAAACTTTAACCATATATATTACATATATAACATTTAAGATCTTGTCTTAACATATTTCAAATTTTTCTTTCAAAGTAAAACATAGTCAAATGTAACAACATAACATTCTTCTCAAGATGTCAATATTTTAAGTCGAATGCCATATGTCCTTATTCAAGCGAGCTGCCTCAACCTATTCACCTGCGTGCATACTAAAAGTCAACTACGCTGAGTGAGGTCTAGTTAATTAGGCAACATACAATACGTCTCATAATTACATATATACGTATCAGAAGATACATATTACATACATAACCTGTTACCTTTCTTTCATTGATACATACATACTTTCATTCTTTCATACCTTCATACTTTCATACCACATGCATAACTATCTTTACCATCTCAGATATTAGTAGGTCTGGTCTCTTTCTTTTCTATCTCAGATATTATTAAGGTCTGATTCCTTTTATCTAAGATATTATTAGGCTCTGGTCCCTTCTATCTCAGATATTATTAGGGTCTGGTCCCTTCTTTCCATACAACCATGCATATGTTTCTTTACATACATATTTCATTATATACTTTTGTACACACTCTTATATCGTTCATACACATTCATATATCATACACATTCACATATCATACACTTATCACTTAGGGTAAGTGTATTAATTATTCACATTGAGTATGCACACATCCCCGAAAACATAACAAGGAAATGGGGCTAGAAACTCACCTGGATCCCGTTTCTTTTTTAGTTTATAGTAATACCCCTCTTTAGCTGTGCATGGCTAACTGTATAATAATTACAAGTATCAATTAACTATTTCTAACTATATCATTCTTCTAAGTTATTGTAACCCCTCAACGAACAGAGGTCCGGGGGCAGCCCCTAGCAGCGGGGTTCTAGGGGCGGCAGCCCCTAGCGGGGTCCAAGGGGCAGAGCCCCTAGCTGGGGTTAAGCTGAAATAATCTAACCGAATGCTCAACTTCTATTCAAATGGGTTGTTTATTTGAATGGTCAGTTTGATTCGAATGGGCCTTCAGATAGATTTAACGTTCCATTCGAATGGGCTCTCCACACTACTCTAATGGGTTATCCATTCGAATGGAACCTCTCATTCGAATAGGTTATCCATTCGAATAAAACCTCTCATTTGAATAGGTTATCCATTCAAATGGAACCTCTTATTCGAATAGGTTATCCATTCGAATAGAACCTCTCATTCGAGTGGGTTATCCATTCGAATGGAACCTCTTTTTCGAATAGGTTATCCATTCGAATGGAGCCTCTATTGGAACAAATTTATGTTTGCTTCAGCATTCTATTCGCATGAACCCCTTTTTCCTTCTTTTTTTCCTCTTTTAAATCGAATGCCCTCCATTCGCATACTTGCTTCTCATTCGAACGTACCCACTGTTGGGGTTAATAACACACTTGCTATCATTTATCGCTACATATTCTAACATCCATTCTCATTTATCGCTAGACCAAGATCAAGCTTACTTATCAATAAAGTTTAAAACTTTTATTGATTTCAACCGGTTTAAGCTAGATATAGGGTTTCTACAGAACCGTTCTTACTCACGGGTTCATTAAGTCCACTTTTAACATCAAGTTCATATTTTTATGATATAAACACCCAATTTGCCTTAGTACCAAGTCTTAGGGTAAAATATTCTTAAAAACACAACCTTTATACGTAAAGCACGTACCTTTTTTACGTTTTATAGGCTACGGATTAGCATCAATGTACGTTATGGACTTGTTCTTACTTGCTTAGATAAGGATCCATCAAAATCTAAGCTTGGTTCTTGGATCTTGGATCTTGGACGAATGGTTGAGAGTGTTTGTGTGTGTTTTTGGGTGTGTAAAGAGGCTAGTGGATAAGAACGAGAGATTTTAGGGTTTTAGGGAGGTTTATGAAGTACTTATACTCTCTCAAGCCCATGGATCTAAGGCCCATGACCATCTCTTATTCCATCTTTCATTAACCAAGCTCACACTCTTTTATATTATTTAACTTAATTAAATATTAACACACTTTTAAATAAACACAATCCTTTTTATTTATTATTATTACTATCAAAAAGTAGGATGTTACAGGAGTCAAAATAATATTATGAGGGTGAGACATAGTCTTGGAGTTATAAAAATATTTTTTAAGGTGAAGCATAGCTTCGGAGAAGTGTGTGCATCACAATAAAAATAAACAATCAACTAAGCAATTTAATAAACACTTTGTTGGTGCATTTTGTGACCGTCGCTATGCAATTCTGATCAGCGGAGACGAAGTTAGAACAACTTCGCCTACAGGCCCAAGCCCAAGCCCGCGAAGTAGGTTATCTATATATATGTGTGTCTTGTTTAGGGTTTAGCATCCAGAAAGTTTGAGTGTTTTGTGTTTCAGTTCAATTGTTTAGAGAGAAACAGAGAGGTAGATTCGTGTGGGACGGCCCGAGGTAGAGCTCACCTGGGGTCGGCCGTGTCTTTGTTTTTGTTCGGTTTGTAACGTGGTTTGGTTATTATATAAAGGATCTGCAGATTCGTTATTCCATTCGTGTATTTGTTCATGTATTTGTTTGTTTGTAATCGTGTTCTTCGTCTTCTACACCATTAAACGAGTCTAGGAGGATTCCGCACTCCTAGACCTCGTGCGGATCTCGTATCGATCAGCGATGCCCAGGAGGGACATACAAGTGGTATCAGAACATTAGGCTCTTATGCTATGGTTCGAGATCTGCGTTTTGGTGTTTTTGGCACGTTTCTGATGTGTTTTTGGCCGAACAGCCGCCGTAGGTGAAGTTATTAGGTTCAGGCAAAGTTGTCGCTAAAATTTTAGGGTTTTGGCGAAGTTGACTTTCAGGCGAAGTTGACTTTCAGGTGAAGTTAAAAAAAAAATAAAAAAAAAATTTTGTTTGGAGTTTTCGTCCGAATGGCCAGGTGTACACGATTATTGTGAGACCGAAGACGTTGTTTCGGCAACGAGTGAAAGTTGGTATCTATTGGTCTTACGTGTGAACAAATACGGGTCAACTCTGGATATGGAGTTGAAGTTGTGAATGGGATATTGATTGAAACTGGATATTGACACATATTTGGCTGTTTTTGGGCAAAGAAATTGTTGTTGTTCGAGGTTGACCAACTGAAGAAAGTCAAATTTTGTTCGGGTTTTCGTCATTACTGGATTGCGGCCAGAGCATATTATTTATGTTATTTTCAAGGCGTTCGAGAATTGGATCCTGAAACGTGATGCTTATTTATTAAAGTGAAAATTTTGGAACAAGTTGGATTTAATCGGGAATTAAAGTGTTTATGTTCTTGATCGTTATCCCTGGTGATTGAAGATGCTTCGGATTAATTAATGGTCATGTGTGTTAGATTCTGTCAAGGTGGTTTTGTGATGAAATTGATCACTTGATGTTGAGTAGTTGAAGATTGAACCTTATCTTACTATACAATTCCGACGTGTTGGTGAAGTTGTGAAAGGAGCACAACTTCACGTGTTGGTGAAGTTAGAAGAACTTCACGTATTGGTTGACATGATCAATTAGGCACGCGGATGCATGTCAAAGATCTCGATCGATATAGTCGGAGGAGCTTACACTGAAGGGTAGATCTGATATGGAAGACGCCGGGTGATTGGTAGATTTGTGAAGCTACAAGACAGTTTCAGACACAGCTGGTTGAAGACAGGATGGATGTTGCATGTATATGTGAAGTTCAAGTTTGAAGATCACAGTGCAATCGAGTCATACAAGAAGAAGCAAACAGAAGATCATCAGTTAAGGGGGTGTCTGTTGGTACATGTTTTGTAACAGATGATCTTTTGTGTTTGTTAGAATTGAGAGCAACGGTCAAAGGGGAGTCTGTTGGTGCATTTTGTGACCGTCGCTATGCAATTCTGATCAGCGGAGATGAAGTGACGAAGTTAGAACAACTTCGCTGTAGGCGAAGTTATAACAACTTTGCTGTAGGCGAAGTTAGAACAACTTCGCCTACATGCCCAAGCCCAAGCCCGCGAAGTTGGTTATCTATATATATGTGTGTCTTGTTTAGGGTTTAGCATCCAGAAAGTTTGAGTGTTTTGTGTTTCAGTTCAATTGTTTAGAGAGAAACAGAGAGGTAGATTCGTGTGGGATGGCCCGAGATAGAGCTCACCTGGGGTCGGCCGTGTCTTTGTTTTTGTTCGGTTTGTAACGTGGTTTGGTTATTATATAAAGGATTTGCATATTTGTTATTCCATTCGTGTATTTGTTTGTGTGTAATCGTGTTCTTCGTCTTCTACACCATTAAACGAGTCTAGGAGGATTCCGCACTCCTAAAACCTTGTGCGGATCTCGTATCGATCAGCGACGCTCAGGAGGGACTTACACACTTAATCTAACAAGTAATTACGTAAGCTGTAAACAAATAAATGCAACACATAAGGTAAACAAATAACCACGTATGGGGTAATAAACATGTTTCTAAGGCGCCACTAACGACCTATCTTAAAAATTCGGTTCTAATATAAATCTGTCACACCCCAACATAAAGCGGAAATGTCGGGGCGCGAACTGATTGCTCACAACTCACAAGGTACTATCATGTAAATTAATAAATGACAATATGTATTTAATTTATTTAAATAAAACAATTTATAATTACGTACATCAAGTATAAAGAAATTAAAACATGATCAATTAATTATTGAATAAATTTGTATCCTAGTACGCATCTCTACGTGATCTTCATCTTTCTAAACAACCAAGCTAATAACCTGCAAATACGTATAAAATATATTTTTTTATCAACACGAGGTTGAGTGAGAAAATCATCAGTTTTTGACACTAATATATATATATATATATATATATATATATATATATATATATATATATATATAAAGAGCAAACCTGTTATATGTGAGTATATATACAATCAAACCATAGCAAGTAACATTCTAAACAAATAATGATGAACGGGCTAAACAGTTGCCATGCGAATCGTGCATTGGTTACTATGAGTGAGTAATTGAGTTATCGGCGAAACCATTGTCATGCGATCGGATGCCTGCCGCTACGACATGATGTGGATATAATGATGGACCTCTTCGAATGCGGTAAATAAATACATAAACAAATAACAAATAGCAAGTAGCCATTCAGTTGTTACACAACACAAATATTAACAATTTGCATTTGAGAATATATTACAATGTGTAAAAATGAAGTTTGATAAAAGTACGCATAAGTCCCCAAAACATTGAAACAAGTATAATATGGGAGTGATTAATCACCTGATTAGATGAACGACGTGCAAGTGATGATGATGGGATAGTAAACAGTTGAACGCTTCGGAATGCACCGGCAAGGACTTCCTAGTTAAATATAATACAATATAAATTAACTATAAAAGATATAACATGATTTAATGAATTACGATTTCGATGTGATTTGAGTTATGTTTGTGATTGAAATGTTATTGATTGAATGATGGATTGCTATTAATATTGATATTAAGAAATCATTATTATTAGTTTAAATAAATAAATATGAGTTGAATATAATAAAATTATATAATTATTTAAATAAGAAATTATAAATAAGTAAACAAATAAATACAACGTGTAATATATTAAATAATTTATTACAAACGTTTAAATAATAAATAAAAATATATTTTTGAATTTTTAGCGAAGATCTAACGAAATTTGTGAAATAATAATACATTTAATTTTATTATTTATTTATAAGGTTATTTTAATTAAAGTTGTAAATAATTTAACTATTTTATATAAAATATATTTGTTTCTAAAGTACTTTGACCGATAATTTATTTTAGTATATGTAACATAGTAATAAGTGTTTTAAATATTTATTTTTATATTAAAGACTTCTAATATATTTTAATAGTAAACTACTTTAAACCGAAAATCCAAATTTAGATAATAATAATAATATTTGGTAAAACATATTAGAATTTTATTTATTAAAAGCTTTAACAAGTTATATAACCCATTTGTATTCATATATATATATATATATATATATATATACACGTGTTTGATTTTATTAAAAAGTATGGAATATGACCACCCAAGCGAGTTGGTTTCATAAAAATATTAATTATTTATCATTTTTATATTAATTATATTGAAATTTATGGATAAAAGATGATTAAAAACTAAATTAATTAAAAATCCCTACGAAAACAAGCTGGTGGAATCGAACCCGCGCCCCCAGCCGTTTTTGAGTCTTAACCTAATTCCATCTGGTGGCTAACTCATTTAAATATCAGAGAAAATAAATTTAATACAGACTAGCCAGAAACTCCCTGAATAACATAAACCCTAACTATTACAATTGATAAATCCGTTAATTGTCCGTCCAATTAAAGTTTGGGTTAATGTTGTGGAATCAATTTTTTTTTACATGTATGAATTACCAGAAACGCTGATGAATTGAATGTGGACGGCTAAACCCTCTTCGCGGCCTGTTCTTGAACAAAAACTCCTACCCGCAGATCAATATAATTCGATTAACCTTAGGGCTTAGGATCGCAATGTGTACAAGTGTGTGTATATGTGTTTAATTGAAATCTTGTTAACTCTAAATGGTATAACAATAATATGATATACGACGGTTCGTATATTAGAAAATTAGTATCAAATCAATCTTATTTTCTTAATTAGTTGAGTCAGTGTGATTCGTATTTTATGTGTACACGATTTTGCGAGATCAAATCCTGGATTGAATACATTAATTAAGGATCAAGTAAACTATGGGTTACGGTTGGATCTAAGCGGGTCACGGATACGGGTTAAGTCATGGAAATGGGTTTGGGTTTTATAATAATATAATTATAATCAGATATTGCAAACTAGCCCCTTAACATCTTGCATGGACACAAAATAAATTAAAACTAATCTTTAGGGTGTAGATTGGATATATTTCAAAGTTATATTAATAAATAAAAAAATAATAATTCACATATTTTATTGATTGATTTACTCGAAAACCAAAATGGGTCGTATATTGATATTCAATATATTACAAGAAAACCCGAGTTGTTACAGGTCAACGACTGGTCCTTATGGTATACATGTCGAATTCGAGTAGTTTTTTGACGTTTAACTCGTCTCGTCTACTTTGTAACACAATCAACTCATGTCTACTAGTAGCTACTCGTGGTTACTTTTTAACTCATTTCCATGGCCGGCCTTGAGGGTGTGCGAGCCGCACCCTCGGCCGAGACACAATTTTTTTGAGGGCCAATATATATATATATATATATTAAAAATAATTCTTATTTATTATAATTGGATTTTGACCTCTCTTAAAATTGTCGGGCCCAAAAATATGTTTATTCATAATCCATTGGATAAAATTTAGGTTATTAGCTTATATATTTCGTTACTCGTTAGAGCCTACATGTCTTTTTTATTTCAGCTTGGCCTAGGTATATAAATTCTCGAAGACGACCATGCTCGTTTCGGTTATGTTACATGTTAAACCAACCGTACTTGTTTACTTATTTTAAAATTTACTCTCGAATAGTCAATGTTTTTGTTACTTTACTCGGCTCCTTACTTTAATAACCTAAGCTACTCGTTACGATATTTTTTTTTACCGGCCAACTCATCTTAACTACTTTGTCAGTACATTATAGTTAGTGTTTTTTGTAAAACTACTCACGCAGATGTATTTTGCGTGCCAAACTATTTGTAGCGATTAAAACACTTATGCAGTAGTCGTGGTCGTTGTAAACCATACATGCATGGAACGTGCTCGTGGCGCCTAAACGAGTATGGAACGTGCTCGTTTAAGTAGTTTATGGCCACGTGGTGTGTATTTATTGGTTTGGTAACGTACTCGTTTTGTTTAAGAATCTACTCACCCCAACTACCTTATAATACCTATTTTTGGAATTGTATATAAATGTGTTTAAAACTTAAAAACCTTTTTCATAAATACCTATTTCGAATATTTTCCCTCTAATAAATATCGATAACTAGGTAATAAATATCCACATTTAATTTTAACTTAAATATCCAAAAGTATATTATTTTAATATCGATGTTATTATTTTATTTAAACATTTTATATAATATAAATAAAATAAATTAACTATTTAATATAGATATTTATTGTTTTTTCTAATGTGGTTTAGTGGAAGGAAGGTTGAGTTTCTCAATGAAAACTCAAGTTCAATCTCCATTTATAATATTTTGGAGGGGACATGGGTGACTCAGTGAGGGGGAAATAGAATCTTTATGATCTCCAGTTTGATTATGAGGGCGTCTAGGTTTTACCATGAGTGAGCTTTCGGGCGGGTGGGTTTTCTCCGAAACTCAAGATAACTTAGAGACGCTTAAAGGCTCCGTTACAGCTGCGTTGGACTAACTGGCGGTTACCTTTTATCATTCAATCACCCTATAAACATTCTATGTTTGTTTGTTGGTCATTCAAAAAAGTATATACTTATTTAATAGGAGAGAGTGAAACAGAAACTAAAATTTAGATTACCTAAAATTATGACACATGTCTTAATTTATTTTATTATTATAGAGGTATAGAGATTACTATGTTAGAACCCGTGTATCGTATGATACACGGGATGATTAAAATATGAAATTAAACCAAAACAAACAAAAAATTAATAATATAGATAATGAGATACATAATGGGTTCATAAAACAATTACAAACATTTTCGATTAATACCATAACTTTCAATGACATATATGTAGTACATACACATTAGTATTTTGTAGTAGTTACAAAGAAGAGATAATGTTTTAAGAGAACTCGTATACTTTTTCTTCTCTTGTACAAAACCATAATATTTACTAAATTTAGCTCCAAACTACAAATATTATTTAGAACAAAAAATGATAGTAAATTAGATTAGTAAAAAACAAAATAAAAAAAGGGTTAGTGAAAGATAAGGCTGAGATAAAATACTGACATTATTGAAAATAATATTTGAGCTTTAACGTTAAGCTTTGCATCATGGTCATTAGGAAGTTAACGAATTTATGTGGCTAATCTTAATATAAAAGATAAAAAAAATTATGAAATAGAAAAAATATATGCTGTACATAGCTCCGTAAGTCAAAGCACTAAATCTAAAAAACTATATCATTATTTTCTCTATAATTGGTTTACTTTTATTTTTTTAAACGCTCTTCAGTTTGTACACTCTCAAAAAATTATAAACATATATTGAGAAAATGTTAAATGCCAATTGATATAGTTAGCCAAAAAAAAATTGAAAATGTATACAGAAATTGCTAAGCGACGAAACTTTCATGATAAAAATACAGAACTTGCCCAAAATTAGCCTTAAGAAATACGGAAATTGGTGAAATTTAAAGCAATGCAGCTAACATGAATATCTAATAAAAACTAAGATATTAACATTGTAACATCTTACTTTTGAGTTTTGATAATAATAAAATAAATTTCGTTTATTTAATAATGTGTCGTTATTCAGTTTAGATAAATAAACTATTAGAGTGTGGGCTTCAACATTTAAAAGATGGAATAAGGGATGGTGACGGGCATTAGGTCCATGGGCTTAAGGGTATATAAATCCCTTAAACCACCCTAAAACCCTAAAACCTTCATTCCTATCTTCTAGCCTTCATACACTCTCAAAAACACACACAAACACCCTCATTTATCTCAGACCAAGATCTGAAGGAAACGATCCAAGCTCGTAGGTGTTAGAGCATCTTGGCAAGCAAGACATACACCAAGACTAGATCATGTTCGTGAAACGGTTCGTTTAAAGTACGTTTTATAACGAAAAGCTAGTTCGTTTATGCTCGGCTCGTTTACCTCGTTTATACCAAAAAGAAACCCTTTCAAATCAATTTCTTTTGATTGATTGAGATTCAATAGATAAAGACAAATTAAACGTGATGATTCTCGTAGAAATTCGTTAGCGTTTGATAGGTTAATCGATGGTACAAATAACGGTTATATAAATAAATCAAATACACCATTAAAACGTGATGTTTATATGTTTGGTTGATTAGGGTGCATAGGCGATGTGATTACGAGACTACTGATGCAAATTTTGTGTTGTTTCATCGTGATTCGAGGGTTAATTGTAAATCTGGTGCTGTTGACTGTTCTCATCGATTTTGACTTTGACACTGGAGTCAAAGTTAGATATTTCCTGATATTCATTCGTTCTGATAAGCGAATGGCTAGCCATTCGTTAAGCAATCATAACGAGTAAGATGCATTCGTGTGCTGTTGTAACGAATGACCTCCCATTCATCTTATAGAAGTCACGAATGGTGTTCGTCATTCGTTATCCATTCATTCGCCATGAGAAGACAACGAATCAAACCATTCGCTATAAGACATACTCGAGTGCTCTTGTAAGAGGCTCATTTGTCTCAAAGAAATCACGATTGGCCTTATTCATTCGTTATCCCTTTATTCGTCTCGATAAGACTCGGATCAGGCCATTCGTTATAACAAATGGAATCATTCGTCATAACGAATGAGATAACGAATGATGTAAAGTATTTCATTAAAAATTGGTTTTTGATGAAATTTTTAGTATAGGACTGTTAATGGAAATAAAATTTTTCCAAGCTGGCCTGACAGCTCGGCCCTAGCCAGGGGCTCTGCCCCTTGGACCCTACTAGGGGATGCTGCCTCTAGACCCGCTGCCAGGGGCGGTGCCCCAGGACTGTAACATCCCATAATTTCAACGAATAACATTAAAATATTATTTTCGTTGGAAGAATTAATCTGAGACAGTAAACTAATAATAATAATATAATAAAGATAGAAGGATGGTAGGCTAAAATAGATGGAATTTATTTTGGACTCTGGATGAAGATGGGCCTAAGGTCCATGGGCTTAGGGAGTATAAATACCCCTTAAACCCTAAATCCTTTCCATCTCCATCATTAACGGCGCTGACGGCGCCGGAATCAAAGAAAAATCCTAAAAACGCGGAGAAGAAGGCTAACCTGCACTTATACGGGCGTATATGTATATGGTCGTATAATTATGAATATGGCCGTATAAGCATGTATGCATTTAAGTACGTATGTCGTATAAGTATGTAAGCTGTATATGTATCTACAACGTCTATGTACATACACCAAATATGTATATATAGCCGTGTATGTATGTATGTTTGTATGTATGTATGTATGTATGTATGTATGTATGTATGTATGTATGTATGTATGTATACCGTATAAGTATCTATAGCGTGTATGTATGTGCACCGTATATGTATGTAAGTCGTGTATGTATGTATACCATATATGTATATATAGCGCATATGCATTTAAGCCGTGTATGTATGTACACCGTATAAGTATCTATAGCGTGTATGTGTGTACATAGTATATTTATATATAGCGCGTATGTATGTAAGCCGTGTATTTATGTACACCGTATATGTATATATAGCGTATATGTATATATAGCATGTATGCATGCATGACGTGTATGTATGTAAACCGCATATGCATGTAGGACGTATATGCACGAATAACGTGTATGCACGTATACCAAATATGCATGACGTATAAGTGTGTTAGCAAAGAATATGGATTTATATGGTAAATAAGCTAAGAACAAGGAACCAATTAATAATGAAAGGTAATGTTTAAAACGAGAAAGACCTAGAAAGAAGGGCCAAGTACACAAGCAAGCACTAGAGCAGTATTAAATTATGTGCCTTATTACAGTTAGCCGTGCACAGCTCAAGAAAGGCATTACAGTAAATTCGGAAAGGAATCGTTTGCATATGAGTTTCTAGCCCTACTTTCTTATAATTTTCGGGGTTGTGTGCATACTCGATGTGATAGTTAATACACTTACCTTAGGTGGTAACTGTATGAGATGTGAATGTTTTATGATTGATGTATAACTGATATATGAATGATTGATTTAGGAAATGTTAAGAGTATGCATTAAATTACATAAATTTGAAAGTAATAACATGAATGTATGAAGGTATGGTTGCATGGAAAGAGGGGCACCAGACCCTTATAATATCCGAGGATGAAGGGTACCGGACCCTAATAATAACCGAGTATGAAGGGAACCAGACCCTAATAATATCCGAGGATGAAGGGCTCCGGACCCTAATAATATCCGAGGTACTTAGGGCGATATGCTTTTTATAATGTAAGAATAGTTATGAATGTACTGAGTAAGTAAGTTAAAGAAAGAAAGTATGTGAGAATGAAAGTATGTATATATGGAAGAATGATAAATATGTTAAGTAGGTAATACGTACCTTCGGGCACGCATATATGAATGTAAAGTATGTTACCTGATTAACTAGAACTCACTCAGCATAGCTTACGCTGACTTTTAGTGTACATGTAGATAAATAGATTAAAGGAGTTGGCTTTAGGAAGACACATGGCATCTTAAGAGGAATTGTCATGATGTTTTAATACGATGTTTTATGTTATGTGAAAGACAAGATTTATATATTTTGCATTGAATGGTTGAAGTTTTATTTTCCGCGAAAGGTTAATTAATTCTAATATTTAGAACCGTGTTTATGAATTACTCTAACGCTAAAGTAGGGCACAGGGATCGGGGCCTTAGAAAACCCCCCGTTCGTTGAGGGTTATATTAAACTAGATATATGATATGGATATGGATAGTTAATTGATACATGTATTTGTTTTCGGGACTGTGTGCATAGTCGATGTGATTAGTTAATACACTTACTGTAAGTGGTAAGTGTATGATATGTGATGGTTTTATAAATGATGTATGAATGATATATGAATTCTATAGAAAAGATTAATAGTATGTACGAAAGTATAAAAATATGTATATAACGAAAAGTATGTATGGTTGTATGGTACGAGGGTGGCAGACCCTAATAATATATGTGAATGAGGGTGGCAGACCCTAATAATATCTATGAAGGAGGGTGGCAGACCCTAATAATATCTGTGAGGGTATAGGACGAAAGGTTCTTTAAGGGTGGCAGACCATAACAATATCTATAATGTTATAGGGCGAAAGACTCTCTAAAACATATAAGTATGTATGTAAAGTAAGATAAAATATGAAAGTATGAAAGAAAGAAAGAAATAAAGAATGAAAGTAAGGATGAATGTATATACTAATGTATGTACGAAAGAAAGATAAACATGTTAAGTAAGTAATATGTATCTTCGGATATATATAACTAAGTATGTGAATGTAATGTATGTTGCCTGATTAACTAGAAGTCACTTAGCATAGTGACTTTTAGTATGCATGTCGGTGAGTGGGATGAGACAACTGGCTTGAAGAGGGACACATGGCAAAAGAATAAAGAAGCTGGCATCTGAAGACTTAATTAATGATGTTTGAACTTATAGACATGTTTTATATTGTTTAAATGTTAAGACTTATGTAATGAATGGTTGACATTTATCTATTTCGCAAAATGTCTTAATTCACTATTATATTTAGAACTGTGTTTATGAGTAAATCCAATGCTAAAGTAGGGCACTGGGACCAGGGCCTTACAAGTTGGTATCAGAGCATAAGTTCGAGAGAATTAAGCATCCTACATGCTTAGACTCGAACATAAAATGGGACTTAAATAAGAAAAGAAAGAAGATGCCAGTTCAAGAAAGCCATGTGTCACTCAAGCAAGCTATGTAAAGGTAAAGTACATGATTAATTTTATGTGTAATGTAAGGAAGTTAGCTTAATTGCTAGAGATAGGAGTATACGATTATATAATTGTTTGATTGTCTAACTGTTAAAAGTAGATCTAGCACAAATGGATTCACAAAGGGAAGTGTATAGGAAATAGAAAGTAACGTGATCAGCTAATCGCAGCTGGCCACTATTATTACACCTTAGCCTTAATACCGTTGTCCTAAATAGTTCCTTGAGTGATGACGTTTGTGTTTACTTATAGAATACGAATGGCCGGAACAAGAAAGGTAGTTGGCCAAGGAGGTCGTACTTGACGACGTGGTAGGCCACGTACTGTCCGGGAACCTTCTGAAGAACCAGTTACTAACACAAGAGAGGAAGGAAACGCGGTTGTGCGAGATCAGAGTAACAATGAGGGGTATCAAATGGATCTTGATGTTCAAGCCGTCATTTCTCAAGTTGTTGCTGCTGCAGTGAAGAATATACATCCTAGTAAGTTTGTTGAAAGCCATGCAAGGACTGCTGAGAAGATAGGGGAGAGTGGTAAGAGGGGTGATGAGAATGAGAAGGTGACTCGAGTGAGGTTAGGTCTGTGAAAGTTGATGAAGGGAAGAGGGGACGAGGTGGGTGTAACTACAAGTCATTCGGAGGTTGCGACCCGCCGAAGTTGACTGCTTTAGGAGATGCAATATGTAAGGCCCCGTTACCGGTGCCTCACTTTGGACGTTGCATTTACCGATAAACACAGTTCTAAATATCAGAGTTAATTAAAACTTTACGCAGAATATAAAACTTCAACCATAAACCATTACATAACTTACAAATACTGTCTTAACAAACTTTCATAGTCGTTTAAAAGTAAAACATAGTGTTTGAAACATCATAACATTTCCTTGAGATGCCAGTATCTTCAATTCCATGCCATGTGTCCTCATCAAGCGAGCTGCCTCATTCTACTCACCAGCGTGCATACTAAAAGTCATCTACGCAGAGTGAGTTTTAGTTAATCATATAACATACAATACATCCAGATACTTACATATGCACCTGAAGGTACATATACGTACATAGTTCCTTACCTTTCTTCATACATTCATACAATCATACTTTCATTCTTTCCTTTTATGCATACATACATATATATATATACTTCATCCTATAACCTTCGCATATATTATTAGGGTCTATTCCCTACATTCGCGGATATTATTAGGGTTTGTTCCCTGCGTTCGCGGATACTATTAGGGTCCGTTCTCTACATTCGCGGATATTATTAGGGTCTGTTCCCTTTCTAACCATACCTTCCATACATACATACAACATCTATACATCATATATATATATATATATATATATATATATATATATATATATATATATATATCAATCATATCTTTTAACTATCCCTTGATGGTACATGCAATATCCAAAGATCGTTCATGCATCTTCAAGCATTCATTCGTACATAAATCATATAAGGAATACACTTACCACTTAAGGTAAGTTTATTAGTTAATCACATCGAGTATGCACACAGCCCCAAAAACATAACAAGGAATGGGGCTAGAAACTCACCTGAACTCGGTTATGTTCACCGTTAATGGTTATTCCTTTACTTAGCTGTGCGCGACTAATTGTATAACAACGTAACATCCCGAAATTTCCAAGAATAATATTTAATGTATTATTCGTTAATGATGGAAAAGTTTACTAGAATTTGTAGAGAAGTAATAGAATAATAAAGATGGTTCAAGTAGGCTAATTAGATGGAATTAAATATGAACCAAAAAGGAAATATGTGCCTTAGGTCCATGGGCTTAAGGTAGCATAAATACCCCTTAAACCCTAATCATTTTCATTATTATCCATCTCTACACCCTAGCCTACACCTTGAAAAACACACACGAACACCATCCTAAAACCCGAGCTGAGATCCGAAGGCGAAAACCCGAGCTTGTTGGTGCTAGATCGTTGTGAAGAACCAAAACAACATCAAGACTAGTCCATGTTCGTAAACCTACTCGTTTAAGTTAGTCGCACACAACTAAAGAGAAGGACAACCATTAATAGTGAACGTAACCGAATTCAGGTGAGTTTCTAGCCCCATTTCCTTGTTATGTTTTCGGGGCTGTGTGCATACTCCATGTGAAATGTTAATACACTTACCTTAAGTGATAAGTGTATGCCATAGATGATTTATGTGATAAATTTTATATTGAGGTTATGAAAGAATACTTGTCGACGCGTGAACGATCTTCGGATATTACAAGTATTGCCAAGGAAGATGATTATAGTTGTACATATGGTATGGAAAAGCAAGTGTATGAACATTACGCGGATCCTATGTCTGATATAGTATGTTAGGATGCCAAATCCCTCTAACTTCTATTGGATATAGACCCGGGAAGTGATAGTGTAGAAAAGGTCTGCGGATCTTATTAGTGATCCTTAAATGGAAATTTAATAATAAAGTTTATGCTCCTTGCATTGATAATAAATAGTAGCGTATATATAATGTTCCTTCTATGGAAAGTATATAGGATGTTCCTTTTATGGAAAGTATATAGGATGTTCCTTCTATGGATAGTATATTGTTCCTTCTATGGATAGTATTGTGTTCCTTCTATGGATAGTATATTGTTCCTTCTATGGATAGCATTGTATTCCTTCTATGGATAATATATAGAGCGTTCCTTTTATGGATAATATATAGAGCGTTCCTTCTATGGATAATATATAGAGTTTTCCTTCTATGGATAATATATATAGGTTGTTCCTTCTATGGAGAACATATACCGTATGGGTAATAGTAATGATTCTCTTATTTGATATTATGTGACGTTCCTCTTATGGATATTTATACAGGGTTACAGTATTAATACGTGTCTTCGGATAAGTGTATAAATTTATGAGAATGAATTGTATGTTGCCTGATTAACTAGAACTCACTCAGCGTAGCTGACTTTTAGTATGCACGCAGGTGAGCAGACTAAGGAGCTAGCATGAGGATGGCATATGGCATGGATTGAACGGTTGGCATCTGAGGATGGAAGATATGATGTTTTAAATACGATGTTTTATGTTTTGGTTTTAAAGAAATGATTAAATGTTTTGTATTGAATGATTAAAGTTACGTTTCCACGAAAAGTTTTAATAAACTCTGATTTGTATAAATGTGTTTATGAGTAAATCCGACGCTAATGTAGGGCACTGGTAACGGGGCCTTACAAGTTGGTATCAAAGAAAAGTTCGAGAGATTTAAGCATCCTACATGCTTAGACTCGAACGGAAAATGGGATTTAATTAAGAAAAGAAAGAAGATGCCAGTTCAAGATAGCCATGTGTCTCTCAAGCAAGCTCAGTAACGTTAAAGTATATAGTTAATGAATGATAATGTTAGCTTAATTGCTAAAGGAATGATGCGTGTATACTAGGGATATGATCAATTGATTATTTGATTGATTACTTTTTTAGAGTAGAAACTAGCACACGTGAAGTATTGAAGAGAATTATGTAGAACCTGAGGAGTAATGAAAATAGTTAATTACACTTAATCAACGTTATTAACTACTTACCTTATGAACCATGTGCTAAATAATTCCTCGAGTTATGACGTTTGAGTTTTCCTTTTTAGAATACGATGGCTGGACCTAAGGCAATTACTGGAGCCGGAGGCCGCACTGGACGTCGTGGCATGCCTCATCGTGTCCGACGACCTTCAGTTAAAGTAGCTTCCAACACCGGAGATGAAGGAAGCGCAGCTGGAAGAAACCCGAGCAACCACGAAGGGGTTCAACTTGACCCTACAGTTCAAGCAGCCATTGTTCAAGCTGTAGTCGCTGCTGTGCAGAACCTGAATCCCGAAAGATCTGCTGGAAGCCATGGGAGAACTGCTGAAGGTTCAGAAGGAAATGGTAAGAAAGGTGATTCGAGTGAGGTTCGATTAGTGAAGACCGGTGATGGGCAGAGGGGCCGAGGCAGGTGTAACTACAAGTCCTTCAAGGGTTGTGACCCGCCGAAGCTAACTGGTTTGGAAGCCGTAATCGCTACTCTTCAATGGATAACCACCATAGATAAAATTATCTGCATCAGTGAATGCCGTCCCGACCAAGCTGTGGGTTATGCTACTCAATCATTCGGTGACGAAGCAATGTACTGGTGGGAGACGGTTGAGCAGAGGAAGGGTCAGGAAGAGGTTAAGGTGATGAGATGGAATGATCTAAAGGAGTTGGTGATAAAGAGGTTCTGCACTGATGCCGAAGTTGAAAGAGTGGAAATGAAGTTTCTGAACTTGAAAGCGGGAAAGATGACACACCGGGCGTATACTACCGAATTCAACCGCATGTCTAGGTTGGTACCTGACATGGTGAACACTGAAGCTAAGAGGATCAAGTGTTACGTTAGGGGACTTCCACGGAATGTTCGCACTTTGGTTAAGGCTAGTAAACACTCTACGTTTGACTCAGCTGTGGAATTGGCTGAGATGGTTTATGAGGACCTTGCCACCAGTGAAGAGGAGAGGACTGAACCAAAGAAAAAGTACCCAACCCCAAAACCAAATGAAGCTAATGAAGAGTATCCGCGTAAGAAGAAGGCAAGGCAGGAAGAGTTCACTGTTTGTTAAAAATGTGGAAAGAAGCACCCGGGGGAGTGCCGAATGGGGTTAGGTGTTTGCTACAGGTGTGAAAAAGCAGGACATTCCTCCTGGGAATGCAAGGATCACCATAGGTGTCATAACTGTGGAGGGCAGGGACACCTAGCAAGGGACTGTAGGAAGCCAAGGGAGGAGCGCTAGAAAGAGGAGAGTGCTTGAGGCTTAACAATTTCTTCTGGTTGCTTAGAAAAGCCCATTTAAGAAGGCTAGCTAATAGCCATAAGTTTTAATCTATGTTTGATTTATGAATGACTTAACGGATGTTTTTATGTTTTTATTTTATAGATTAGACTGGATTTGTTTGAATTAATTATGATAAGAAATTGTCTTGAATTGATTTTGGTTATGAATGATTGTTATGTTATGATAAAATGTGGTTTTAGACAATATGGTTAAATAGTCCGAAACAATGAAGGACGAGACGAGACCTGGTACATCGAGGGCCTCATGGACAAGCTACCTTAATAGCTAAAACACATGAACATCACTCGATGACTACAAGTCGGGAGTAAGAAGGTTAACCCAGAAAACAAAGACAGTCCAATAAAGTGTGTGAATATAGGAAGTGTTCCTTTTCAAGTAATAAGCTAGGTTTCGGGGACGAAACCTCTTTAAGGAGGGAAGACTTGTAACATCCCGAAATTTCCAAGAATAATATTTAATGTATTATTCGTTAATGATGGAAAAGTTTACTAGAATTAGTAGAGAAGTAATAGAATAATAAAGATGGTTCAAGTAGGCTAATTAGATGGAATTAAGTATGGACCAAAAACGAAAGATGGGTCTTAGGTCATGGGCTTAAGGGAGTATAAATACCCTTTAAACCCTAATTCTTTCCATTATTATCCATCTCTACACCATAGCCTACACCTTGAAAAACACACACGAACACCATCCTAAAACCCCAGCAAAGATCCGAAGGTGAAACCGCAAGCTTGTTGGTGCTAGATCGTTGTGACGAACCAAAACAACATCAAGACTAGACCGTGTTCGTAAACCTACTCGTTTAAGTTAGTCGCACACAGCTAAAGAGAAGGACAACCATTAATAGTGAACATAACCAAGTTCAGGTGAGTTTCTAGCCCCATTTCCTTGTTATGTTTTCGGGGCTGTGTGCATACTCCATGTGAAATGTTAATACACTTACCTTAAGTGGTAAGTGTATGCCATAGATGATTTATGTGATAAATTTTATATTGAGGTTATGAAAGAATACTTATCGACGCGTGAACGATCTTCGGATATTGCAAGTATTGCCAAGGAGATGATCTAGTATTGATGTTGGTTTAGTTCGTCACCACGTTCTAGCACCAACAAGCTCGGGTTTTCACCTTCGGATCTTGGCTCAGGATATAGGATGTTGTTTGTGTGTGTTTTTCAAGGTGTAGGCTATGGTGTAGAGATGGATAAAAATGGAAAGGATTAGGGTTTAAGGCGGTATCTGTGCTCCCTTAAGCCCATGGACCTAAGGCCCATTCCATCTCTTATTCCATCTTCTAAAGTCCAAGCCCGCCCTCCTATAGTTTCTTATCAAAATCGAGGCACGACACATTATTGAATAGACGAAATTTCATTTATTATTATAACCGAAAATAGGATATTACACAATCGCTACTCTCTAGTGGATAACCAAAATGGACAGGGTTATCCGAATTAGCGAGTGTTGTCCCGATCAAGCGGTGGGTTATGCTACCCAGTCGTTTGGTAATGAGGCTATGTTTTGGTGGGAAACTGTGGAACAGAGAAAGACCCAGGAAGAGATTAAGGCTATGATGTGGGATGACCTAAAGGAATTGGTGAGGAAGCGATTTTTTTATTGACAATGAGGTTGAAAGGGCTAAGATGAAGTTTCTGAATCTGAGGGAGGGTAAGATGACACACCACGAGTATACTACTGAATTCAATCGCATGCCTAGGTTGGTGCCTGACATGGTGAAAACTGAATCTAAGCGAATCAAGTGTTACATCCGAGGACTACCACAAAATATCCGCAGTCATGACTAATAAACATGCTACCTTTGACTCTACTGTTGAACTCACAGAGATGGTTTATGATGATCTGTTTGTGGACGATGTGGTGGTGGTGGTGGTGAAAGATAAGAAAGAAAAGAAATGGGTTGTTCCCGCTAAGCGACCCGATACACAATCATGGAACCTTAGGGTGGGAGAAGAAGTCGGGTAAGACTTACGGGAAGATGCACGCTGGTGAGTGCAAGTGGGGTACTAGTTCTGATGTGTGCCACAAGTGTGGTGGTGGAGAGTACATGCTAGGGTTAAACGTTTGTTACAAATGTTGGAAGGTGGGACATTACAGTCATGAATGCAATGACGAGCCCACATGTTACAAGTGTGGTAAGAAGGGTCATATGGCAAGGGGATGTACTGAAGTTGGAGGAAGCGGAAATAAGGATGCCGACCAGTCGAGGCCACAGACGAGGGACTACATGCTGACCGAGGAGCAGGCCAAGCAGATCCCAGATGTTGTGACAGGTACGTTTTTAGTATACGGTATTTCCGCTTTTGTATTGTTAGATTCAGGTGCAAATAAAAGTTTTGAAACTACGACATTTAGTAAGTTAGCCAAAATGAAATGTTGTCGTGTTCCTGAAACTTTAAAAGTAGAAAAGGCTAGTGAAACCTCGGTTAGTATAATGAGAATGGTTAAGGATTGTAAGA
This sequence comes from Bidens hawaiensis, assembly GCF_021521415.1. Classification (NCBI taxonomy): domain Eukaryota; kingdom Viridiplantae; phylum Streptophyta; class Magnoliopsida; order Asterales; family Asteraceae; genus Bidens; species Bidens hawaiensis. Next base: position 447,836 of record NW_027492268.1, on the reverse strand, counting down.
TAGAGTTAGAGGGATGTGAGTTCCCTGTTACCTAGTATGTTATGACCTTAGGAGGATTCGATGTGGTTTTGGGAATGGATGGGCTATCTGAGTTCGAGGCACAGATAACGTTTAAGAGCAGGTTAATAAGGTTAAATTCCTTGGATGGTGGTACGGTGACGGTTTATAATGATAAAGAAAGTTCTGGGCTTAATGTCATTTCGATGATAAAAGCCAAAGGATTGTTAAGGCGAGGGTGCGGTGCTTACCTAGCGTATGTTGTCAAAGCTATGGCCGAGATGAAAGAAGTGAAAATGTTCCTGTTGTGCGCGACTATCCAAAAGTATTCCCTGAGGACCTTCCGGGGTTGCCACCGGAGCGTGAGGTAGAATTTCAGATAGACTTAATACCAGGAACACAGCTCGTCGCGAAGGCACCTTACCGCCTGGCGCCGTCCGAGATGAAGGAATTGATGTCCCAACTGCAAGAACTCCTCGACAAAGGTTTCATAAGACCGAATGTTATCCCGTGGGGCACACCAGTGTTGTTCGTTAAAAAGAAGGATATAAGTATGAGAATGTGTATAGACTATCGTAAATTGAATAAGCTAAAGGTGAAGAACAGATATCTGTGCCACGGATTGACAATTTGTTTTATCAACTACAAGGTGCGAGTTGGTTCTCACGAATAGTACTTAGATCAGGCTATCATCAACTGAAGGTGAAAGAGTCAGACATCCCTAAAACAGCGTTTTGGACACGGTATGGGCACTATGAGTTCCTTGTGATGTCATTTGGTCTAACGAACGCCCCAGCAGCATTTATGGACATGATGAATAGGGCATGTCGGCCGATGTTGGACAAATTAGTTATCGTCTTCATTAATGATTGATTGATTTATTCCAAGAGCGAGTCTGACCACACTGAGCATCTAAGAGAAGTATTGTAGACCTTGAAGGAAGAGAAATTTATGCTAAGTTTTCGAAATGCACATTCTGGTGTAGTCAAGTGCAGTTTCTAGTTCACGTGATCAATTCTAAAGGGATTACTATGGACCCAGCTAAGATTGAGTCGATAATGAATTGGAAGACTCCGCAAAACCCGACTGATATACGTAGCTTCTTAGGGTTGGCTGGCTAGTATAGGAGATTCATCGAAGGCTTCTCCAAGATAGCCGCACCATTGACCGTTATGACCCGAAAGTATGTCGTGTTCAATTGAGGTAAGTTTCAGGAGGAGGCTTTTGAGGAATTGAAAAAGAAGACTCACGTAAGCTCCAATCCTTGCTCCACCCGATGGTGATCAGGATTTGGTGGTTTGTACTGATGCATCGCATCGTGGGTTGGGTTGCGTGTTAATGCAACGTGGAAAGTAAGAAGACCTACCAAGGATCTAGCCGCGTCGATACGCCGATTAAACAATACGAACATGAATACGTTAAATACATAGTTTATTGATAATTAGGAATAAATACATAATAAGTTATGGAGAGGATAAATAATATACAAGGACCTCACATCTCTCATATGTGTGATCACATACAAATGAGCATGGATATGCCTATCTATAGGCCACATGCTCTACTTCGTTAAGTTACGTCTAATTCGTTATATCGTCATAACGAATTAGACTCCATTCGTTATGATTCCATAACGAATGGTAATAATCTTAACGAACTAGCCTAGTCTATAACGAATGGAACTTATTCTCTATACAATCCATAGTGAATGGACTATTTACATTAAATACACATTAAATATAAAGACTAGACAACCTATAAGTTATTCGATTGCTACGGACAACAATTCGTGCACTAACAGAAAGGTTACATCTTATACGTCCAAATAGCTAAAGGTTCATGAGAGTACCTACCGAACGCATGCCTTAGAGATAGCAACAGTAGTGCATGCTCTCAAGATTTGGAGAAACTACTTATATGGTACTAAGTGCACTATCTACACCGATCATAAGAGTTTGAAGTATTTCGTCGAGTAGAAAGAGTTGAATATGAGACAGAGGAGATGGTTAGAGCTGATAAAGGACTACGAGTGTGATATCAAACAATATCCTGGTAATGCTAATGTGGTCGCCAACGCACTAAGCCGTAAGAATGAAGAGGTTATTGCAACAGTGAAGTCTTATAAGTTAATCATTAACTCGAATCTCTTTGGAGAGATCATCAAGGTTCAGTCTGAGGTGCCTATAGATGAAGGGTTAATTAAAAAGGAAATAATTTTTGGACAGCAAGACGAGCTGATGGATTACACTCATGGTGTGAAGACTAGGTTTGGCCGTATGTGGATTCCACGCCATGGGAATCTTAGAGGTTGAATCTTAGATGTAGCTCACAAGTCGAGATACTCGATTCATCCGGGATCCACCAAGATGTATCAAGATCTAAAGAGAGACTACCGGTGGCCGGGTATGAAGAACGATGTGGTAGATTATGCCGATATGTGCTTAACTTGCTTGCAAGTCAAAGCGAAACATCAGAAACCTTATGGAAAGATGCTGCCATTAGAGATACCAGAATGGAAATGGGAACACATCACCATGGATTTCATAACTAAGCTACCCCATACAGCTAAACTTCATGATACCATTTGGGTGATTGTGGACCGTTTAACTAAAACTGCCCACTTTTTGCCTATACGAGAGGCTATCTCGTCAGAAAAACATTAGCGAATGTGTTCATAAAAGAGGTTGTTCTTAAGCATGGAGTGCCGTTGTCGATAGTGTCTGATAGAGATACTCGCTTCACTTCCAGATTCTGGAAGAAGTTCCACGAAGCTATGGGAACAAGATTGAACATCAGCACGTCGTGTCATTCTCAAACAAATGGGCAATCTGAAAGGACTATCCAAACCCTTAAGGATACGCTACGTGCTTGTGCTTTAGACTTTAGAGGAAGTTGGGATGATCATTTTCATCTTGCAGAATTCTCTTATAACAACAGCTACCATTCGAGTATTCGTATGCCGTTGTTTGAGATGTTGTATGGTAGACGTTGTAGAACTCCTGTATGTTGGGGAGAGATTGGTCGGAAAGAGATTGGAAGTCTGGAAGTTGTGCATAAAACCTCTTGAAGATTTGATCAGATCAAGGCATAAATGAAAGCTGTTCAGGATCGCCAGAAATCCTATGTTGATAAGCGACGACGACCGATTGAGTTTAGCATTGGTGACAATGTGATGCTCAAATTTTCGCCTTGGAAAGGAATTATTCGCTTCAGAAAGAGAGGAAAGTTAAGTCCAAGGTACATTGGACCAGTTAAGATCGTAGATCGTGTGGGTGAAGTGGCTTACAAGCTAGATTTACCCGAGGAGTTAGAACGAATCTGCTCTAACTTTCATGTTTCTCATTTGAGAAGATGTCTAGACATTGAGGTTGATGAACAGTTAAATTATATCGAACAACCTATCGAGATCGTTGCCGCAAGGAAAAGCAACTCCGTCATAAAGTTATCCCTTGGTTAAGGTGATATGGAAGCATCGTAAAGGATCGGACGCTACCTGGGAAGTTGAAGAAGAGATATGCAAGTTTTACCCAAATTTTTTAAAGTAATAGATAGGTTTCGGGGATGAAACCCTAATAAGGAGGGAAAACTTGTAACATCCTAGTTTTGATAATAATAAAAGAAATTTTGTTTATTTAATCATGTGTGGTTATTCAGTTTAGATAAATAAACTATTAGAGTGTGGGATTGGACATTTAAAATATGGAATAAATGATGGTGATGAGCCTTAGATTCATGGGCTTAAGGATATATAAATCACTTAACCCTCGCTAAAACTCTAAAACCCTCATTCTTCTCCTCTAGCCTCCATACACTCTAAAAAACACACAGAAAAACCCTCTTTTATCTGGGACCAAGATCAGAAGGAAAAGACCCAAGATCGTGGGTGTTAGAGCATCTTGGCAAGCAAGACATACACCAAGACTATATCGTGTTCGGGAAACCGATTAGTTTAAGGTTTGTTTTATAACAAAAAGGTAGTTCGTTTATGCTCGGCTCTTTCACCTCGTTCATACCAAAAAGAAACCCTTAAAATCAATTTCTTTTGATTGATTGATATTCAATAGGTAAAGACAACTTAAACGTGATGATTCTTATTGAAATTCGTTAAAGTTTGATAGGGTAATTGATGGTATAAATAATCGGTTATGTAAATAAATCAAATACACCATTAAAATGTGATGTTTAGATGTTTGGTTGATTGGGGTGCATAGGTGATGTGATTACGAGACTACTGATGCCAATTTTGTGTTGTTTCATCGTGATTCGAGGGTTAATTGCAAATCTGGTGCTGTTGCATGTTTTTATCTATTTTGACTTTGACACTGGAGCTAAATTTAGATAATTCATGAAATTCATTCGTTATAATAAGAGAATGGCTAACCATTCGTTAAACAGTCATAACGAATAAGATGCATTTGTGTGCTGTTGTAACGAATGAACCTCACATTCGTCTTATAGAAGTCACGAATGGTGTTCGTCATTCGTTATCCATTCATTCGCCATGAGGAGTCAGCGAATCAAACCATTCATTTTAAGATACACTCGAGTGCTCTTATAACGAATGAGCCTCTCAGTCGTCTTAAAGAAATCACGAATGGTCGTATACATTCGTTATCCCTTCATTCGTCTCGATAAGACTCAGCTCGACCCCAGCCAAGGGCTCTGCCCCTTGGACCCTGTTAGGGGCTTCTGCCCCTAGACCCCGCTGCCAATGGTGCTGCCCCCGGACCCCCGTTCATTGAGGTTTATATTAAACTAGATATATGATATGGATAGAGATAGTTAATTGCTACGTGTAGTTGTTATACAGTTTGCTGTTCTTAGTTAAGGAAAGGAGTTACCATTAACTCTGAAAGGAACCGAGCTCAGGTGAGTTTCTAGCCCCATTTCTTGTTATGTTTTTGGGGCTGTGTGCATACTCGATGTGATTAGTTAATACACTTACCTTAAGTGATAAGTGTATGATATGTGATTGTTTTATAATAAATGATGTATGACTGATATATGAATGTTATACAAAAGATTAATAGTATGTACATAAGTATATAAATATGTATATGAAGAAAAGTATGTATGGTTATATGGTACGAGGGTGACAAACCCTAACAATAACTGTGAAGGAGGGTGACCCTAATAATATATATCAAGTAGGGTGGCATACCCTAATAATATCTGTGAGGGTATAGGGCGAAAGGCTCTTTAAGGGTGGCAGACCCCAACAATATCTATGAGGTTATAGGGTGAAAGGCTCTCTAAAACATATAAGTGTGTATGTAAAGTAAGATAAAATATGAAAGTATTAAAGAAAGAAAGAATGAAAGTTAGGACGAAGGTATATACTAATGTATGTACGAAAGAAAGATAAACATGTTAAGTAAGTAATATGTATTTTCGGATACGTATAAGTAAGTATGTGAATGCAATGTATGTTGTCTGATTAACTAGAACTCACTCAGCGTAGCTGACTTTTAGTATGCACACAGGCAAGTAGGACGAGATAGCTGGCTTGAAGAGGGACACATGACAGAAAAATAAAGAAGCTGACATCTGAAGACTTAATTATTGATGTTTGAACTTAAAGACATGTTTTATATTGTTTAAATCTTAAGACTTATGTAATGAATGGTTGATATTTATCTATTGCGAAAAGTCTTAATTCACTATGATATTTAGAATTGTGTTTATGAGTAAATCCAACGCTAAAGTAGGTCCCGGTGCCTTACAAACATTCTATATATTAGTGTAATATAAAAATAAATAAATGCTATTCATTCCTAAATTAGATTATTCATGTATAGTCAAACGAAGTTACGGTATAGTTATGTAATCAGTAACTTATTTACAGTGATTTGGTTATAAAAATAGTAATTTGTCAAATTATGTTTTTCCTTCTTAAATCAATGTAGCTAATTTTAGAAAAAAAAATAGTAATTAGATGATTATTTGAAAGTTAATGAAATCCGTAAATATCAGTAGTTAGTTACAAAGTTTGTAACTGAAAATTTCAAATTTAAATTGAAAAAACTAAATATGCAATATGCTAAACTAATGCATGCATTTAGTTAATTAGTTGATTGGTTTATATAATTGGTCAAATTAGACTATTATTGAGTCAATATTTGGAAGCATAAGTTACAAATTCTAAACACCAACAAAATCTATAAATATTAGAATTAAATTGTTGGCATTAGTAAAAATTATAATTTTGTATTAAAATAAAATAATTTTAAGTAAAATATGCATATTCATCGTGGTCATCGTATTGAATGTCAGCCTTGAACAGTCGTTTGAATAAAAACTTGATGTGTTGTCTTTCAATATATTTTTACATAATGAAAATCATATTGGCTACAAGATTATTAAAGTTGATCAGCACAATTAAAATTTTAAAAACTAACTAAAGTTATAAAATTAAATGCTTACCATAACTTCCACGAAGGTGTCGAATATGCAATAAAAAGCCCGGAAGTCATCTGTTAAGAAGTTGAAAATAAAACAAACACAAATCATCAATTGAGAAGTACTTTAAAAAAAATCAGTTGAGAAATACTTTAAAATCAAAAAATATATGAAAAAAATATACATTTTCTATTCAAACAAAGGTTTTAACGTAGATATTATAGCTGATGGTTAATACAAGTTTTATAAATTACAAACCTATATTATGATTTTAGGTTAAGATTACCCTAATATCATTTAGTCACAAAAGAACATACAACTGTCAAACATAGCCAACCTTAGAAATTCTAGGGTTTATTCGAAAAGAAAAGAATGACTCGATGCAAACACTTCAAAACATATTTACTTTTATTTTAAGTATTTAAATGTACTTACTGATACAAGATTGCTGGAGGTGACAACTTTAAACCAAAAGATGATGATCGATATTGTTGAGCCTGTAGAACTGGATATGTAATTTAATGTCAGTCTTAGTATTATAGTTGTGATTTTTAATGCAACAGAATATGATTGTAATACCTTATTTGAATCTCGAAGACGATAACTGGATATGTAATTTAATGCCAGTCTTAGTATTATAGTTGTGATTTTTAATGCAACCGAATATGATTGTAATACCTTATTTGAATCTCGAAGACGATGATCAATGTTTTTGATTTTATAAATCGGTTTCTGTAAATGAAAGGTAGGGATACTATTATAGTTGTAATATCGAAGAGAATTGAAAATGAAGATAAAAAATAACTAATTTCTTGATGAAGACGATTGAGGTTTTGAGAGTTCTAGGTTCCATTCCAGTTTATCACAGAAAATGAAAATGAAGAGTCAAAAATGGATTATAAAGGACATGTTAAATTGTTTGGGATTCAAATCGGATCATTTGATCCATATGACTCTAAAACGGATCCCACTATCTATTATCTTTCTATTTTTATTTTTTTTAAATAGCGAATTGATTCTTAAATGACATGTGGCAATTTAAAGAGATCTGATAAAGAGAAACATAGTGGTTGTTGGAAAACCCACTCTTATAATATAGATAGATAGATAGATAACTAGATTTAAATAATTATCTAGTCCGAGTTAGGTTAGTCGAATCACATACTAACAAGATAAAACCAACCAAACTTTTTAATGCTTAATAAAAAGTATGCATCAGTAATTAGTCGAAAATGTATCGTAAAAAATATATTACACTTATACTTGAACTTTTTTAAAATCGAACCATTTTATCAATAAAAAACTTTACTAAAGATATGATTTTTTATATAGCAAATACAAGTATGCTTGTGTAAATAAGTTTAGTTTACAGTTCGTAATGATTTTTGGACAACTCCATACTTGTAACATCCAAATTTTTTACAATATTCATTTCAGTATTAAATCGTGTTTCATACAAAATATAAGTTGGCATATTTATATAAGAATTGTAGTACATAAATAAATATGTGTTGTCATATTTTCATAGATGAATGGAACAATATTAAACTTGATTGGTTAAGTACAAATAACCGTTGTTAAGTTTATTAACTTTATAAAACTAACAGAACTAAAGGGGCTAGTTCTGTCAATTGATGAAATAACAATTATAATTGATCAAAGTGGGGTTTACGTCATACCTAGCCTACCTAGCCTCTGATACATGAACGTATGACCAACAGTTTAGTTTGTATCCGTTGTGTAAATATATCAGATTAAGTAACGGAAGTATTTGAATTAAAATATTCATTTATATAAATTTGGGTTTTATATACTCATTTTGATATTACAAAACATTTGTTTAATACAAAGACACAATATTTTTATTTTATCAAATTTTAAGCCATTAGAGTACAAGTTTCATCTATCCTTTCGTACCTTTTCTTTCGTTTCTATCTTGACTACCTGAAAACACTTTTTGAAAATATGTCAATTATATGTTAGTGAATCTTTGAATTTTTTAAAAGCATTTTTTGAATTATGTTAAACAGTTTAGCATGATGCCCTTTCGTGATTCCTAGGGTGTACCCAATAGTTACGTACATTATACTACCCATGGAGCACGGTTGCCCAGAAAGTTAGTCACCAGTCAGGTTGGTATTCCTAGCACTAACCATATATCTTTGGATCGAGACACACGTGTATTAGTATGAGTGTTTTTATTCTCCAGTTTGTGTTATAACATTTTAGAGATTTCATTATCTCTGTAAACGTTTTCTAACTCTTAAAATGGATTATCAATATGTCTTGTAGGGTAAATATTGTTAAAAGTTTTTAGGCTTTAACTTATTCACCTTACACGTTTATTGGGGGACTAGGTTCTGTAAACTTTGTTTTGTTTGTGTTTGACCTATCATCGATAGGTACATATACATATCTAAATACTAGCTTTTATTCTCCGTATTATGGGGGTTGTTTTACATTTTTCATTTATAATATTTATATATTTTTTTGGATTTTAATTTATTTACTGTAAGGAACTTAATGATATACTTAGAATTTGATAATGAAAGAGTTTCACAAATAAATGAGATATTATAACATGTTTAAAAGCTATCAGGGTTATATGATGCCCATGACCAGCTTATTTTTTTTACTTTGAAATTGTTTCTTAATTATAAATGATATATATTTTTTTTAAATCAGATATTAATTTTTAGTATATCCCAATTTTATATGATTTTCATATCAAATATTTGGTGAAATTGTTTTTTAATATAATGAGACGTTATAACCCGTTACGGGCTATTTGGGTTTGGTAAGACTCATACCCGTAAATTCGGGTCAAATGAATGAGAAGCATCCATTTACAAATAAAGCAACATGGTGGCTTGAGAGGAGGTGAGGAGTAACCTTTTAAAGGTTTCGTTTATATATATACTAGTTTTTTACCTCGTATTACGGGGTTGTTTTACATTATTCTTTTATAATATTTATATATTTTTTTTGGATTTTATTTTTTTATTATAAGGTTGTTAATGATATACTTAGGATTTGATGATGAAAGAGTTTCACAAATAAATGAGATATTATAACCTAGTAAGTTATATAGGTTTGATAAGACCCATGACCCGCTTATTTTTTAATATAAAATTGTTTCTCAATTACAAATAATATCTTTTTAAAAGGATTTGGTTATTAAATTTTAGTATATCCCTATTTTATAGGATTTTCAAATCAAATATTTGTTGAGATTATTTTTTAATTTAATGAGATGTTATACCCATTTAAGGGCTATCTGGGTTTGGTGAGACTCATACCCATGTATTCGGGTCAAATGCATGAGAAACTTCCATTTACAAATAAAACAATCCGGTGGCTTGAGAAATTGTAGAGAGGTTTCGTTTATATATATAAGGGAGGGATAACTTTACAACTTGTTGTGTTGTAAGAACTTCATTCTTAACCACACATTTAATTAAATAGGTAAGATTATATGGTTGAGATTAAATTTGATTAAAAATTTAAGTAGACGAGAGAATAAATATGTACAATGATAACACTAATTTAAACATCCGTTACACCTATGTAAAAAATCGACCTGGTACGGAAAAAGTGTTGTAATTTTTCTACGTACATGTAACTTACATATATTACATATATGTAAAATAATTAAAAAAATTGTTACGTTGAGTTATTTCGAGTTCTTAAAACTCAAAATGGTTCTCAAAAGAAATCATACATATGCATATACATATACATATACATATACATATACATATACATATACATATACATATACATATACATATATTTACATGGGTGGGATCTAGAGAGAACTCATTTTTAAACAGATAACTAGAGAACTAGTAAAGAATTATTTATAACTATTTTTAAAAAAATATTTTGTGATTTCTTTTTCTTTCCTCCTTCTAATAAAATGATATTGTTCCTAATAAAAAAACACTTTTCGGTGTAGTACTGTAGTGCATATGTGTACTAATGGCTATTGCATATATACAATAGTGTTTTATTGCATATAATACAACACAATTGCATTATCCAATATACACTATTGAATATATGCAAATACGACACTAATAATTGTATGCAAAACACATTATCGCCCATATGTAATACAACACTAATGCACATATGCACTATATCGATTTTTTTTAATTTTTGTATATAATATAACACTATTGCAAATATACAATACAAACAACAATATATATGCTATTCAACACTATTTAAAATATCAAAATGCACACTATTGCACATATGCATTATAAAAAAAAGTCGGTGTATTGCATATATGCATTACTCGTTAATTTTTTTTAATTTTTTTTATTTTTTTATTTTTTTATTTTTTTTGTGGTGAAGAATAACAACATATAAGAAAGATAAAAGAAAAAAAATTTAAAAATATATTTTTTAATTCAATTAAAAATACTTTATTATTAGTTCTCTAGTTCTCTCAATAAAATGAAGTTCTCTCATGATCCTCTCCCTATATATATATATATATATATATATATATATATATATATATATATATATATATATATATATATATATATATATATAGGGGAATGATAATTTGAGAACTTGTTGAATTTTAAGAACTTTGAGAACTTTATTATTAACCACACATTTAATTAAATAAGATAGATTATGTGGTTGAGATTAAATCTAATAAAAAAATTAAGCATGATAGGCAATAAAGATGTGCAGTGATTAAACTAATTTAAACGTCCGTTACATCTATATAAAAATTTGACTCTGTGCTTAAAAATGTTGTAATTTTTTCATAACCTAAGGATAAGTTAGAATTTAAATGATATGATCAATGAGATAATTCGATATGTGAAACAGCTTTATTATGACGAATTAAGATGTTAACGACCAAAATTTTGTATTTGATAGTTTATGAAGGTGATGAGTTATTTGAAATATGTTTGATAGTTGAAAATGTGATAAAATAAATATGAGAAACCATTTGAGTTATAAAATGTACTATAATGATATTTAAATTGTTTGATATAATGTTTGATAATTTATTAATATGATAAGATGTGTATGAGAAAAATCCAAATAATATGTTAATTGTTCTTGGTAACTTGTGAATGTGATAAGATTAATGTGAGAAAACAAACTTAATGATAAAATATTAATTGTTTCAATCGACTTATGATAACTCAGTCTCAATGAGTGAATGATTTGTGCCCAATCATGGGAATTAAAATGTTTTTGAGTATGTGAATAGTTCGAATCAGTAAATCTTGATTTAGATGTAATTGAGTAATTATGTAAATCAATCAATCATAAGTTGTTGTTCCAATGAAATAACGTAATTAAACAATTAAACGAATAAACGAATGCTCTTCAATGTGTTGGTTTCCCATGAGCTTTTCATGGCATTTTATTTTTCCAACTTATTAGCACACCAAAACAAAATAAAATGTGTGAGTTGGGCTTTCCATGAGCTTGTCCATGGCATTTATTGGTCAAGCTAATTAACGAATCAACAGTACAATTGATTTTGTCGGCCCATGAGTGTTAATGGCGTTTTAACCGACCAAACTAAATAACGAATAAACAAAAGTAAACATGAGTAGTCGAAGCATCTCGTGTATCACCAATGTTACATCACAAATTTGATAATAATAAAATAAAGGAATTTATGTTTGTTTAAACGTGTTGTAATATTTAATTTAAAGATTAAACATAAAAAAAGAGTATGGACTTTAGGGAAAGATGGAATAAGGGATGAGATGGGCCTTAGGTCCATGGGCTTAAGAGGGTATAAATACTCCCTTAAACCTCCCTAAAACCCTAAATCCCTCATTCTTATCTTCCTAGCCTCCCTACACACTCTAAAACACACACAAACACCAATATACTTTCGGCCGCAATCAAGAAGAGAGATCCAAGGCCAAACCGAACCTAGATCTTGACTGTGCGAGCAAGATACAAGATCTTTGTTGAATATCAAAGATAACTGTAGACTAGAAATGTCAAAAGTTATGTTCTTTATCCTTAAATGTTACATTTTTATGAACGGTTTGACCTAAAACTTAACCCTAGAGTAAATCAGGTTTAGATGAACCATAAAGTTGCAAACTTGATGTTAAAAATGGACTTAATGAACTTGTTGGTGTATGCGGCTCATGTTAAAAAAACACTAGATCTAGTTAAAATGGATTTGTAAGCAATAAAGGTTGAAACTTTATTGATGCACAACTTAGATCTAGCCTAAAACGGGTTTGAAAACGATAAAGGTCCAAGCTTTATGGGTGAATGGGCTAGACCTTAGCCGAAAATTGAAATGGAACGTTTAGGAGATGATAAGGAGCCATGATAAGAGAATGGAAGTTAACTTATGGCGAGAAAATGAATAATAAAGGGGTGTAATACCTAACGGTGGACTCGAATACATGTATGCACTGGCATACATATACACTCAAATATATTGATTCGCATACAATACAGGTCACTCGAATACAATGTACAGATTCGCATACAATGTATAAGTTCGAATACTTGATAAACTCGCATACAACACGTAGACTCGAATACATTGATGATCACGTACATTTGCATCCGCATGCAAAGGCCATTCGAAGACACTACAGGTCATTCGAATACATTGGTTATTTTGAATGAAAGGCAGGGATTTGAATACAATGGGTGACTCGCATACATACATACATATATACATACATACATACATACATTCAAATATAATGGATGACTCGCATACATACATACATTCGAATACATGGATGACTCGCATACATACATACATACATTAGAATACAATATATGTGTTCGAATACAATAAAGGTATTCGAATACAATATATGTATTCGAATACAGAATACGTATTCGAATACAATATATGTATTCGAATACATAATGTATTCGAATACACTGTATTGTATACAAATTTACATAAACTCCCATTTGAATACAAGAAAGAAAGATTTAGTGAGTATTGAGTATTCGATTACAAAAGGAAATAAAGAAAGGAACACATTGTATTCGAATACAAAGTATTGAATACATTAGTGTTTGAGGGTAAAATTATATTCTAAGTAAATTCTATTCTAATACAAGGCCATGATTATGAAAACAATACCTTATAAAGCCATTAGAATATACCAGACTTAGCCATTTGGCTACAAACATGAATAATGTGGTTTGGACAAGTATTGATACACGTAATTCATATACAGTTTTTCGAGCTCAGTTAAAGAAAGGGATAACCGTTAACGGCCAACGTAACAGAATCCAGGTGAGTTTCTAGCCCCATTTCCTTGTTATGTTTTCGTGGATGTGTGCATACTCAATGTGAATGTTAATACACTTACCTTAAATGATAAGTGTATGTCTTAATGATGAATGTGAAAGTGATGTTTATATTATGAATGAATGCCTGACAGTACGTGAACGAGCTTCAAATATTGCAAGTATTGTTAAGGAAGGTATAGTGTAGTAAGTATGAAATGAGTATGTGAAAGAAAGTATGTATGAATACTGCATGTATTGTATTATGGAAAATAGGTATGAATGTTATAATGATAATAACAAAGAAAGGTAATGTATGGTGGTATGGTACGAAAGGGAACTGGGCCCTAATAATACTCGAGGCAAGAGGGAACCGAACCCTAATAATATTCGAGGAAAGAGGGAATCGAACCCTAATAATATTCGAGGCAAGAGGGAACCAGGCCCTAATAATACTCGAGGCAAGAGGGAACCGGGCCCTAATAATAATCGAGGAAAGTATGTCGTAATTCTCTTTAAAACGCAATGTATGAATATGAAAGAAAGAAGGTATGAAGGTAAGTAAGTGTATAATGAACGAATGTATGAAAGTATAAAGTACGAACGAAAGCATGAAATTATGAACGATTAACTAGAACTCACTCAGCGTAGCTGAGTTTTAGAATGCACGCAGGTGAGTAGAATGAGGCAGCTGGCTTGAGTGGGACACATGGCAGAAGAATAAAGAGGCTAGCATCCGAAGGCTTATGAAGTATTTATGAATGATGTTTTATAATGAAAGAGAAAGGTTGTTTGTTTATGACATGTTTATGAAATGATGTGTAATGTTTATTGAAAGTTTTATATTCCTTGAAAGTTTTAATTAACTCTGATATTTAGGACTGTGTTTGTGAGTAAATCCAACGTCCAATGTAGGGCACCGGTAACGAGGCATCACAAGTTGGTATTAGAGCATGAGTTTGAGATAATTAAGCATTCTACATGCTTAGACTTGAACAGAGAATGGCATTTAAGTAAGAAAAGAAAGAAGATGCCAGTTTAATAAAGCCATGTGTCACTCAAGCAAGCTAAGTAAAGGTAAGGCATGTGATTAATTTCACATGTAATGTAAGAATGTGTAAGAAAGTTAGCTTAAATAATAGGGACAGGAGTATATGATTATATGAATTGTTTTATTGTCTAACTGTTAGAAATAGTACTAGCACAAGTTGACTCACAGAGTGTAGTGTATAGAACACGGAGAGTAACGTGATTAGCTAATCACAGTTGGCCACTATTATTACCTGTTAGCCTTACTATCCTTGTACTAAATAGTTCTTTGAGTGATGATGTTTGTGTTTCCTTATAGAATACGAATGGCTGGAGTTAGGAAAGTTGCTGGACAAGGAGGTCGTACGGGACATCGTGGTAGGCCGCGTTGGATTTGAGAACCTTCTGAAGAACCAGTTGTTAACTCTGTAGAAGAATAAAGTGAGACTCTGAGAGGGCCAAGCCAGAATGAAGGGTACCAACTTGACCCTGCTGTTCAAGCCGCCATTGCTCAAGCTATAGCCACTGTAGTAAAGAATCTACACCCCAAAAAGTCTGTTGAAAGTCATGCAAGAACTGCTGAGAGGTCAGGAGAGAATGGTAAGAAAGATGACGAGAGAGAAAAAGGTGACTCTAGTGAGGTCAGGTCCGTGAAGGTTGATGACAGGACGAGAGGCCGAGGTGGATGTAACTACAAGTCGTTCAAAGGTTGCGACCCACTGAAACTGACTGGTCTAGGAGACGTAATCACTACTCTCCAATAGATAACCGCGATGGACAAGGTTATCCGAATTAGCGAACGCCGTCCCGACCAAGCAATAGGTTCTGCCACTCAGTCGTTTGGTGATGAAGCTATGTATTGGTAGGAGAGTGTGGAGCAGAGGAAGACCCGGGATGAGATTAAGGCGATGAGGTGGGATGATCTGAAGGAGCTGGTAATGAAGAGATTTTGTGCTAATGCTGAGGTTGAGAGGTCTGAGATGAAGTTTATGAACTTGAAGGCGGGAAGGATAACATACCAAGAGAATACCACCAAATTCAACCGAATGTCTAGGTTGGTGCCTGATAAGGTTAACACTGAGCTTAAGAGGATCAAGTGCTATGTAAGAGGACTGCCACTGAACGTTCGCACGTTAGTCAGAGCAAATAAACCTGCTACGTTCGACTCTGCAGTAGAACTCACTAAGATGGTTTATGATGACTTGGAAGTGGAAGATGCTAAGGTGGTGGAAGAAAAGTTGGATAAGAAATGATCAATCATGCTAAGTGACCCGGTACTCAGTTGTGGAACTCTATGGACAAGAAACAAAAGGTATGGGAGAAGAAGTCGTGCAAGATTTGCGGTAAGATGCATGGTGGTGAGTGTAGGTGGGGTATTGGTTCTGATACATGTCATAAGTGCAGGAAAATCCATGCTGGGGAGTGCAGAGTTGGATCAAACGTTTGCTATAAGTGCGGAAAGGTAGGGCATTATGCTCATGAGTGTGATGCCAAGCCTGCATGTTACAAGTGTGGCAAGTCCGGTCACATGTCAAGGGACTGCACCGATGGTGGAGCTGGAGGTAGTGGAAAGAAAGATGCTGAGCAAGCAAGGCTAAAGACCAGAGCTTACATGCTGACTCATGAGCAAGCCAAGCAAATTCCGGACGTTGTCACCGGTACGTTTCTAAACGGTGTTTCCGCTTCCGTATTGTTTGATTCAGGTGCTAATAGGAGTTTCTTAGCTACAACATTTAGTAAATTAGCTAAAATGAAATGTTGCCGAGTGCCTAAAACCTTTATAGTAGAAACCTTTAGTGACACCTCGGTTAAAATAATGAAAATGGTTAAGGATTGTAAGAGTTAGAGGGACGTGAGTTCCCTGTTACCCTGTATGTGATGACCTTAGGAGGGTTCAATGTAGTTTTGGGAATGGATTGGTTATATAATTTTAAAGCTCAGATAGTGTGTAAGAGTAGGATAATAAGGTTAAAGTCCTTGAATGGTAGTGCGGTGACGGTTTATGGTGATTAAGAAAGTTCAGGGCTTAATGTCATTTCGATGATAAAAGCCGAAGGTTTGTTAAGGCGAGGGTGCGGTGCCTACCTGGCGTATGTTGTCAAAGCTATGGCCGAGACGATAGAAATGAAAGATGTTCCTATCGTGTGCGAGTACCCAAAAGTATTCCCTGAGGATCTTCCGGGTTTTCCACCGAAGAGAGAGATAGAATTCCAGATAGATTTAACACCAGGAGCCTAGCACGTCGTGAAAGCACCTTACCGGCTGTCAACATCCGAGATGAAAGAATTGATGTCCCAACTGCAAGAACTCTACGACAAAGGTTTTATCAGACCAAGTGTTTCCCCATGGGGCGCACCAGTGTTGTTTGTTAAAAAGAAGGATGGGAGTATGAGAATGTGCATAGATTTTCATGAGTTGACCAAGTGTTTCCCCATGGGGCGCACCGGTGTTGTTTGTTAAAAAGAAGGATGGAAGTATGAGAATGTGCATAGATTACCATGAGTTGAATAAACTTACGGTGAAGAATAGATATCCGTTGCCACGAATTGATGATTTGTTTGACCAACTGCAAGGTTAGAGTTGGTTCTCATGAATAGATCTCAGATCAGACTATCATCAGCTAAAGGTGAAAGAGGCAGACATCCCAAAGACAGCGTTTCGGACGCGGTATAGACACTACGAGTTCCTTATGATGTCATTCGGTCTAACGAATGCTCCCGCAACATTTATGGATATGATGAATAGGGTGTGTCGGCCGATGTCGGATAAGTCAATTATCTTTTTCATTGATGATATATTGATTTATTCAAAGAGCGAGTATGATCGTGCTGAGCATCTGAGGGAAGTATTGGAGGTTCTGAAGGAAGAAAAGTTATATGCTAAGTTTTTGAAATGCGCGTTCTGGTTGCGCGAAGTGTAATTTCTAGGTCACGTGATCAATCCTG
Source organism: Bidens hawaiensis (assembly GCF_021521415.1). Taxonomy (NCBI): domain Eukaryota; kingdom Viridiplantae; phylum Streptophyta; class Magnoliopsida; order Asterales; family Asteraceae; genus Bidens; species Bidens hawaiensis. The sequence goes on along the minus strand of NW_027492268.1, from coordinate 430,197 downwards.
AAGGGATTACCGTGGACCCAGCTAAGATTGAGGCGATAACGAATTGGAAGACTCCGCGGAACCCGACTAATATACGAAGCTTCTTAGGGTTGGCTGGCTATTATAGGAGACTCATCGAAGGCTTCTCCAAGATAGCCACACCGTTGACCAGTATGACCTGAAAGTTTGTAGTATTCAGCTGGGGTAAGTTCCAAGAAGAAGCTTTTGAGGAATTAAAGAAAAGATTCACGCAAGCCCCAATCCTTACTTTACCCGATGGTAACGAGGACTTGATTGTTTGTACTGATGCTTCGCATCATGGGTTAGGTTGCGTCTTGATGCAACAAGGAAAGGATATAGCTTATGCGTCCAGACAATTGAAGGTTCATGAAAGTAACTACCCAATGCATAATTTAGAACTAGCGGTAGTGGTGCATGCTCTCAAGATATGGAGACATTATCTGTATGGTATTAAGTGTACTATTACACAGATCATAAAAGTTTAAAGTACTTCTTCAAGCAGAAAGAGCTAAACATGAGACAGAGAAGATGAATAGAGTTGATAAAGGACTACGACTGCGATATCAAGTACTATCCTGTTAAAGCTAACGTGGTTGCCGACACGCTAAGTCGTAAGAATGAAGAAGTCATTGCAACAGTGAAGTCATACCAATTGATCATGAAATCTTGTCTTTTCGAAGAAATCATCAAGGTGCAGACGGAAGTACTGGTAGATGAAGGGTTAGTGAAAAAGAAAGGATTTTCGGTCAGCAAGATGAGTTGATGGAAAACACTCATGGTGTTAAGACTAGGTTTGACCGCATGTGGATTCCACGCCATGAAAATCTTAGGGGTCGAATCTTAGATGAAGCTCATAAGTCAAGATATTCAATCCATCCGGGATCCACTAAGATGTATCAATACTTAAGGAAAGACTATTGAAGGCCGGGTATGAAGAATGATGTACTAGATTATGTCAGTAAGTGCTTAACTTGCTTGCAAGTCAAAGCTGAACATCAAAAGCCTTATGGGAAGATGCAGCCTTTGGAGATACCATAATGGAAATGGGAACACATCACCATGGATTTCATAACTATGCTACCTCGTACAGCTAAACATCATGATACCATTTGGGTGATTGTGGACCGTTTAACAAAGAGTGCTCACTTTCTTCCTATACGAGAGGCTATCTGGTCAGAAATGTGACTAAGCATGGGTGCCACTGTCGATTGTGTCCGATAGAGATACCCGTTTTACTTCTAGATTTTGGAAGAAGTTCCATGAAGCCATGGGAACAAGATTGAACATTAGTACGGCGTATCATCCTCAAACAGATGGACAGTCTGAAAGGACGATCCAAACCATTGAGGATATGCTACGTGCTTGTGTTCTAGACTTCGGAGGAAGTTGGGATGATCATCTACATATGGCAAAGTTCTCCTACAATAACAGCTACCATTCGAGTATTGGTATGCCACCGTTTGAGATGCTTTATCGTAGACGTTGTCGAACCCCGGTATGTTGGGGAGAGATTGGTCAGAAAGAGATGGGAAGCCTAGAGGTAGTGCAAGAAACCTCTTCAAAGTTGGATCAGATCAAGGCAAGGATGAAAGCTGCTCAAGACCGACAGATGTCATTTGCCGATAAGCGGCGACGACCGATTGAGTTTAACGTTGGTGACAATGTGATGCTCAAGGTCTCGCCTTGGAAAGGAATTATTCGTTTTAGAAAGAGGAGGAAACTGAGTCCGACGTACATTGGAGAGTTTAAGATTATGGATCGTGTGGGTGAAGTGGATTATAAGCTAGATTTACCTGAGGAGTAAAGGGAATTCATCCAACCTTCAATGTTTCTCATCTGAGGAGATGTCTAGCTGATGACACGTCTGCTGTGCCATTGGTAGATATTGAGGTTGATAAACGATTGAACTACATTGAACAACCAGTATAGATAGTTGACTGCAAGGAAAAGCAACTCCGTCACAAGGTTATAACCTTAAAGTGATATGGAAGCATCACAAGGGATCAGACACTAATTGGGAAGTTGAAGAAAAGATGCGCAAGTTTTACCCAGATTTGTTTAGTAATAGTTAGGTTTCGAGGACGAAACCTTTTTATGGAGGGAAGACTTATAACATCCCAAATTTGATAATAATAAAATAAAGGAATTTATGTTTGTTTAAATGTGTGGTAATATTTAATTAAAAGATTAAACATAAACAAAGAGTATGGACTTGGGTGGGGACATATGGAATAAGGGATGTGATGGGCCTTAGGTCCATGGGCTTAAGAGGGTATAAATACTCCCTTAAACCTCCCTAAAACCCTAAATCCCTCATTCTCATCTTCCTAGCCTCCCTACACACTATAAAACACACACAAACACCTATATACTTTGGGCCGCAATCAAGAAGAGACATCCAAGGCCAAATCGAACCTAGATCTTGACTATACAAGCAAGATACAGGATCTTTGTTGAATATCAAAGCTAACCGTAGCCTAAAAACGTCAAAAGGTATGTTCTTATCCCTAAATGTTACGTTTTTAAGAACGGTTTGCACTAAAACTCAACCCTAGAGTAGATCAGGTATAGATGAACCATAAAGTTGCAAACTTGATGTTAAAAATAGACTTAACGAACTTGTTGGTGAATGCGGCTCATGTTAAAAAAACACTAGATCTAGTTAAAATGGATTTGTAAGCAATAAAGGTTGAAACTTTATTGATGCACAACTTAGATCTAGCCTAAAACGGGTGTGAAAAAGATAATGGTTCAAGCTTTATGGGTGAACGGGCTAGACCTTAGCCGAAAATGGAGATGGAAGATTTAGGAGATGATAGGGAGCCATGATAAGAGAATGGATGTTAACTTATGGCGAGAAAATGAATAATAAAGGGGTGTAATACCTAACAGTGGACTCGAACACATGTATGCACTCGCATACATATACACTCGAATACATTGATTCGCATACAATACAGGTCACTCGAATACAATGTACAGATTCGCATAGTTCATGATGCTACTGATTATATGTTATTTATTAGTATTAGTATTAGTTGTATTTATGTGTATGTATAATATTAAGATTGAATACGTTAATGAAGATTGAGAGTAGATCTGGACAGAGGTTCGATAATATAATTCTCAAAACTTAAATAAACTGTGAACAGTGTTCACATATATATAGAAGATGGACCTAGTTCGTTAACATCCCCTAACGAACTAGAGTCCACTTCGTTACATACATTAAAACGAAATAACACTTAACGAATCACCCCCTGATTCGTTAAACATCCTTAACGAATCAGGAGGGATAATAACTTAGGTGTTAGTTCGCTAAACATCCTTAGCGAACTAGACATTACATTTAACGAACTAACTTAAAGTCTTTAATAATTTATTACATAAATTAAACGACAAATACAAAGACTCGAGACGCAAAACCGTGTACTAACAAAAGTGCTGACGGGTGGTACCTTAGTCGAATCATGATATACAATCAACTCCTTTCACGATGACTCACCCTCAGCAGGTACATTACCAGATGATGAACCACCTGGTTGCTAATCAAACCCACCTGACTCAGGATCCTTGTCGTGATCCCCATCCATCAACTTTTTCAATATATCGTTTTTACACATAAGTTGTATTGTTGATTTATGCCTTTTTGTTGATTAAAACCAAAGAACCACCAATCTTGCCTTTTTATTAACAATTACCCCACGGTCTCCCTTCTTGTAATTAAATACATATTTTTTCGGGGTCACCTTCTTCATCCGAGCCGGTTTATTAATGATATCCCAAACACCAAGTTGAATGAACTTTTGCAACTCTTTTTGCATTGCCTCTACCGATGAAGGTTCTTGAAGTTCCATAAACACACTTGTTGGTTCGATTTGGGATAGGAAGCAAGTGTATTTGGCAATACTCATGATTCCCGATGTGTGCATATTAGCAAACACACATAATACCTTGTCATCACACACATTAGCAACTTGACTTTGCATACGAACTCCCTCATTTACATCTCCAATAATGTTGTCTAGAGGATGATAGAAATGAATCCGAAGAGTCAGGTTCTCATGAACTTCAACATTGTCTTGTAGATTGGTAACGTTTTTTTTCAGTGGCATCAACATTCAAAGATTTGGAAAATTCTTCATATTGTATCTCAGTAGCAGGTGGGGTGGTGTACCTCTGACAATCAACGTGGTACATGTAACAACTCGACTTTTTCGATTATAATATAAACATATATTACCGACCCATTTTCGTTTCGGATAATTTAATTAAAAAAATGCATTTATCGAGTTAATAATAATCTATTATTGTTTATTATATTTATTTTATGAAAAATAAATTTCAAATATGTGCATTGTTTACCTTAATATTTAGTTTAGCCTCAATATGTATCCACACCCAAAAGTTGAGGGCCTTTTTGCAAATCTGATTTAAAAGATGTGTAAGTCCCGAATCCGGATCACTACAATATGATATCAACCCAAACACGAAGTTAGTGCGAAATCCAAACACCGTGGTGATTCAAGAACAATAATACGAAAAACAATATGAATAGAATGAACACGTAATACTCCAAATGCACACAATTATATTATTAAATCATCTAGTACATGAGTCTACCAAAACCATATTTGCTCTCTTGATGATGGTGGCTCTCTAGTTCTGCACACCCACTGATCAACTGAACTAGCAACCAAAACCCTATACAACATGTTCTATATATAGGGTATCCAACACACTAGCCAAACTATAGCCCAAAGCCCAAGGACTTCGGTACTACATCATCATAACTATAATGCAATTCTTCAACTCGTCTTCGTTTATGTCACTTTAGTCTTGAACATGTTTTGGCCTTTTAATATGCGTCAGTCTAACCAAATTATGGCCCAACAATCTCCCCCTAGACTGATGCTTTCAAAATCTTCAGAATCTTTACTTGAACATGATCAGCAATTTCAGCATCTGCATCCAATACTTTATCATCTCCCCCTTATTGATAGCATCATCCAATTTGAATCTCTGATACTTCATATGCTTCCGTTGTAAGAAATCAGTCTTGAAAGAACAATCAACTTTGATAGAAAGATCAACCAAAATATTTTTGAAAACAATTTAATAAAACAAAATAAGACAAACATATTTTTTAATTTTTATTTTTCTAATTTTTTATGATTTTCTTGAAAATACTTGAAATGAGATCATACCAGCTAAACCAACTATAACACAATAACCGATATCAGATTTCATGAGCTGAAAACATCAAAACAATTTCTTAACACATTTGTTTCGACAAGAGTAATCAAGAAGTAAAAAATAAAATAAATGAAATAAAACAAAACCAAAAACAACAAATAAATAAATTTAGTCACCCGGTCTTCTTGTAATTTAGCTAAAAATTGGGATCAAATTTCAGTTTTTGATAAAAATGCCGCCTTTATGAAAAGATCCGAACATGGAATCATATTGTTTAAGGTGCTGTCACAAGGATTCATGTTCAGCGTTATTGTGGCATAAAGAGACAGGTTGATAGCTGGTATAACGAACTTAGCATGATTTTCATTGCAAAAATTTGGGATCAGATTTCAGTTATGGCAAAACCGCAACCTCTGAAGAAAAGATCCGAACATGGAATCACAATGATTAAGATGCTTTCACAAAGATTCATGTTTAGCGTTATTATGACATAAAGAGACAGGTTGATAACATGTATAATAGACTTACCATGATTTGCGTTGCATCAGTGATATGAATTAGGTTCAATTAGGCATAAATCTTAGATGGACATCACTCATGGACCTGTGATGCCTCCTATCTCTTCTCAAAGCGTATTTGGCTTTCCCCAAATCACCCCAATTTGACTCCAACCCCCTAGTGCTTGATCAAAAATTTTATAAAAGTAAACAATTTTGAGCTTTATGGTTGAACGTTGGACTTCAAGCCATCCGGACTTACAGGCCTTTCATTCGAGACATGACAGGACGTACTTTTATGCCCCCATCTCTGTAGTTATAGTTTGACCCTCTAATCTTTCAAAAACATAGATTTTCACAAGATTTTTTTTTTGAATGAATAATATAATACGATATTTTTGGTGATCAAGACACTAACGGGCTCGTGTATGACTGGGTAGTTGCTTTTCTGCCTATCATTTGGAGAAATGTATCTGGAGACATGCACATGTCTTCAAAATGACTCTCCACATTAAGTTTAGCAAATTTAGTTTATATCACTTCAACTTTTACGCATCATGGAAAGCTACCATACAAATCAATGACTGTTCTAGAGCCTTTTATACTTCACCCTTTAGGCACACAGAAACAATTTATCTATCACTTTCCAAAGGTTGGATCAATTTTTATTTGAAAATATTTTGAAGCTTCTAAAAAGCTGTTAACTGAATAATGATATCACTTCCCCTAAAATTACAGAAGACACACATGTTAAGAACTCAGTCACCCCGGTCACTCTTCAGTTTTCAGGTAAATGGCTATCCCGTATGACCACTAGTGGTTAACTAAACCAAAACAAATATGAGAATACGTGTCTCTCCAACTTGGAATTACTGACATAATTTTAAGTGAAAGAATTCAAAACACAAAAACACATCACAATCGCCCCAGATGCTTTCAGTTTTTAGGCAAATGGCTATCCTGTGAATCTACAAGTAGATCACCAGACCAAACATATATAAGTATATGTTCTTCAAACTTGAGTAACAGACATAATTTTAAGCGAGAGTGATGTTTGAAAGACATAGACAAAACTTTTATAAATTAAAATTTTTATTTTTTTTAAACACACACACACACTCTTTTTGATTTTTTTTTAATTTTCTCCCCCTAAATTTGTGCAAAAATTTTGACCGAAAGGAAAACTTCTATGTACAAATTTAACCTAAAAAAGACTCAATCGTCGAAACATAGAAGTTTTTAAAAAAAATAATATATGAAGAAGTGTGATAGTTGGCCAACTGATGTACTATTATTTCTCATGTACGTTCAAGTCATTTTCTCATTTTTGAAAAACAAAATACACTATACTGGAAAAACTATATTTGAACATATTTTTGTATTTTTTAAAAAAATTGAAAATTATAAATCCTTTTGACTGATCAATCTTTCATACCAAAGTGATACGGTTTTTATCTTCAAGATATCATCTTTTCATTTGTGAGAATCTCCCCTAGGAATAAGCTTGTTTTGAGATTCTGCATCCTTGCGAGTTGAATGTTTAGAACAAACCTTTTAATATGCCATGTATTCCCTGAATTGTTCCTACATACTTAGAGAGTAGATTAAAAACATTCTATCACCCTAAACTCCCGTCCAGGCAACAAATAATCTATAGTTTAGAGATTTAAAAACAATGGATATTTGCCCTGTCATGTGCCTGGAACAACCCATTTAATAAACAATGAATTTGTGGTTGCTCCTACACGCATAGCGAGATCAGTTGGACATAGGAACCCAAGTCATAAATGTCTTGGGTTTCCCTTGAGCATCAACATATGTGACCTCTTGCCAACTCATATCTTTCCCATCTTTAACAGAATCATTTGTTTATACAGATTCTGTTTGCTGAGTCTTAAGTTTCTAAGTCTGTCTTGGCTTAGTGAAATTTGAAAGAACAGACTTTGGAGTGGAGCAATTCGAATTCGAATTCTTAGAACTCTCAACACTCTTTGATTTCTGAAAATTAATTTTTCTTTTAATAGTTTCTGAATCATTTGAGTGCAAGCATGTCATATTAACTTTGAATCCTTGAGTATCTATGACCCGTTGTACAGATACACGTGGTTTTCTAAAATAAGAATTTTGTTTAACTACTGGATTCGGTTGAAACCTGTTACCTTTCACTTGAGAAGTTTGTCTATTAACAGCATGGAAGTGACACTCCTTTGCCAAATGTCCGCCGTTCTCGCAGGCGAAACACGCCTTCATCCTTCTTCTAATGCCAACGGAAGCACTTGCTTCATGTTGGAATTCCTTCTTAGGAAAGGCTTTTCCATTCCTTTTGCCCCTTGGCACAGCCTTCTGATTTTGCTAGTAATAGGGAACATATAGACGATGAACACAATTTCTGGCTATATGTCTTGGTGTGCCATAGTGGTAACATGTTTGCCTCTTGATATAAAAAGCACCCAATGATTTATCAACACATGGACATCCGGAGGATCAATGAGGACGATACTGTTCTTGTTGTGCTGATTTCTTATGTGCCTTCTCTTTGTTGCCACAACTCTGTGTATTATTATTAGTACAATTTTGTGTGGTGATGCCATCTGAGTTTGATGAAACGTTAGAATAAGATTCATGTTCATTAGCCTGGACCCCTTTACTATCAGAAGAAACATCATTTACTATATCTACACATGAAGCTCAAAATTGTTCACACATTTAAAATCATGCTTGATTTCCTCTAGGGATCCTGATCCAACAATTTCAAATTGAACCTGTTTACCATACTTCATGTCCTTTACCTTTTCTTCCTGCTCTTTGGTAAGAGGAAGACTAGTATAGTTGTCATTGTATGGTGGAGGTACTTGACTATATCATATACGCTCACCTTCGTTTTCTTTCCACCATAATTGACTTTCAATCATTGAATTGACTACATTACTGGAACCCTTGAAATTTTTTGAAGCCTAGTTCAGCCCTTTCAAATTTACTAGTTAGATTTAGAATTTCTATCTTGGAGGCTTCCAATTTAGCAATTAGTTAAGCGATTTCCTGTTTGGCATCAAGGTGGTGACAACTTTTTAAACTGAAATCAAATTTAAGCTTAGAGATGTCCCTTTTCTGTGCTTCTATTTTATCTAGAAAACCTTTTTCATTTTTCTTAAGTTTAAAGTTTTTAGATTTTATTCTCTCTATATCTCTAGTTAGGTTATCGTTATGAAGCTTATATAATTCTATTTTTTCAACACAATTTAAAGAACATGGTTGAAAACGTACCATAGACGAACACTGAGATACTACTTGTGAGGAAGCAGACAGATTAAGAGTGATTCCAAACATTGAGAAGGTTTGTGGAGGCGAACTCTGAATTTCCCGCCAAAATTTTTTGAAAAAAATATGATCGCCAAAATTATCAAGAACGACGTCCCACTCAAAAGAAACGTCTAGAAAAAATTTTGTTCAAGACAAATTTTTCCGATTTTCCCGCCAAAAAATTCACCGAAAATCACCCGAAAAAAAATGTTTTCATCTAAATTTTCAAGAATGAAGTCTCGCTTATAAGGGGTATCCTGGAAAAGTTTCTTTCAAGAAAAATTTTACCACCAAAAAACTCTTTTTTACCGAGAATTTAAAGCTTGACCGAGAACAACCTCTGACCGAAAACAAGGGTTGACCGAAAACCCAAGATACCGAGAACTCCTTGACCGAGAACAGATTAAATCAACAGACTGCTTTGACCGAGAACAAGGTTGACCGAGAACTAAAGATGTTGACCGAGAACCAAAAAGTGTTGACCGAAAACCTTTAAATCTAGCCGAGAACCCTCAAATCTGGCCGAAAACGATCAGACTTCACAAAAGACTTGAAAGATTTGACCGAGAACCCACAAAACCACCCGGGATCTAATTTCCTTGGCCGAAAACTAGAGATTCAGTTTAACTTTGATAGTAACAAACTTTCGAATTTAGTGGAATTCGATTTGTTTCCAAAACAAAGTCAATCTTTCACCAAAAATAATTCCTTATCTTCTCCGATGACCTTCTCGCAGGAAAACTCACCTAAACCACCAAACAAAACGAGATCTTGAATCTGTTGGTATCAAATTGAGCCTTGAAAGGTTCAAAAGGTTCTAATACCAATTGTAAGTCCCGAATCCGGATCACTACAAAATGATATCAACCCAAACACGATGTTAGTGCGGAATCCAAACACCATGGTGATTCAAGAACAATAATACGAAAAACAATATGAATAGAATGAACACGTAATACTCCAAATGCACACTATTATATTATTAAATCGTCTAGTACATGAGTCTACCAAAACCGTATTTGCTTTCTTGATGATGGTGGCTCTCTAGTTCTGCACACCCACTGGTCAACTGAACTAACAACCAAAACCCTATACAACGTGTTCTATATATAGGGTATCCAACACACTAGCCTAACTATAGCCCAAAGCCCAACCGGATTTCGGTACTACATCATCATAACTATAATGCAATTCTTCAACTCGTCTTCGTTTATGTCACTTTAGTCTTGAACATGTCATGGCCTTTTGATATGCGTCAGTCTAACCAAATTATGGCCCAAAAAGATGTTATTATATTACATCTTTAAACCCAACCCATACCCATATCCATAACCGTAAACCCATATGAACCAACCCGCGACCCATGTAGATTTCTTGATCCTTAATCTTTGCATTACAATTGGAATTAATCATACCAAATCGTCCATAAGGCTTAATCATGCTACACCGACTAATATTTTAGAATGATGATCAAATTGAAATCGTTTATCAGAATATCAAGACCCATTTTTACCATCATAATGACATATCACCTAGGGTTCATAATACTACAATTAAACTGATATTCATATTCTTCTTGACCTCGCAACCTTAACCCCTAAGGTTGATTGCATCATATCGGGCTTCCAGTACTAATCCTAGGATCTTGTTAAGGCCGTCAGTTTATGCTGTCATTCATCATCAAATCAAGCTCGTATAAAGTAATTAAACATTTTAACGTGATCGTCTTGAGTCGTCTAAAAATAACCCCATATCAATTATATCGATCAGTGATCGGATTAATCGATTGCAGAATTAGGGTTTCATTGGATTTGGGGATTTTTAATCAGTCATGTTTTTTTGTTTTTATTATTGGGTTATAACAGACTGAACACACCAGCCCCAGGTGTGTGGGTGTATAAAGTTGTGAACCGGCCAGGGGCACAGGTTCGAACCCCGGACGCGGTTTGGGTACTTTATTTTTTGTTCTTTTAATGGTTTATATATATTTACTAAATAATTATCGTAATTATTTTTAAACATATTATCGTATTAAGAAATGTGTGTGTGTGTGTATATATATGTAAGTGTTAATTATAAGTATATATATCTTAATAATAAATGTTATTTAATTAAGACCTGACACTTATTATTGACAGATACTAGCGTTTCTTGTTGTTAAAATCTTTATAAACTCATATGTATATATATGTTATACATGTATATCTGTATATGTAGTTATTGTATAAAAAGTATAACAAGAATGTTGAACGTGTTAAAAGTATTTTTGCATTAAATATTTGAGAAAAATATTTATTTAAACAATTTTATATGTATCACTACATATTACAATTAGTTATTTAAATATTTATATTTATGTTTTATTTATTTTAATAAATACAGGTAAATCTCAAATTATATTTAATTAAATTACTTTATTTAATTTGTGTATTTATTTTTTTATCTATTTAGATATTATTATTATAAGCATATCTTATGTTTTAATTGTTTGAATTATTTAAATATTTAATTATATAAATTTTATTCAGAATAATTAATGATGATTTTATAAATACTAAAACTAATAATATTATAAACAAATAATGATAATAATAATAATGATTTCGCAATAACAATAACCGTAAAGATCGTTCAATCAATAATCATTCTAATCATAACATAATTTAATTCACATTGAAATCTCAAATCCATTATATGTGTTGTCTCATTTGTTAATAACTCATAATATTGTTGTTATTTAACTAGAAATCATTGACGGTATATCACGAGGGATTTATCCTTCTCACATCATCATTTATATTTCGTTCATCCGATCATGTGAGTATCACATTCCTCCTTTTAACTCATTTTTATCGTTTTGGGGACGTATTCGTTAATATTTATTTCGTTACTATTTAATACACAAATCTACAACTGTTGTCACTTGTGTTTAACAATTTATACCTTACTTGTTTTATGCTTATATGCTTTATGTGAATCACATTCGAAGAGGTCCAACATACTCTCAGAATAGTATGATCATACGACAGTCATAATCGTCATCGTCCAGTTTATCTAGCATCATGCTTATCGACAACTCATTATTTACTTGCTCATTGGTTAAATTGCTTATCTCACTTGACACAATTTGCTCTCTTATTTACTATTATATAATCATGAAAGTCTGGTGTTTTACTCACTCAACCTCGTGTTGACTAACCTATTGTATTTTTGACACATATGCAGGTTACCGCATATTATGATTATCAAGATTGTTTGAAGCAACTTAGGATGCATGTTAGAGAAAAAGATACAAGAATTTAAGTTTGAATCTTTATGAACTGTTTATTTATGAATTTTATATACTATGATTATTTGAAATTGTTGTACTATTTCAATTGGAATAATAGATATTATAACTTTAAATTATTGCATGATAGTACCTTAAGAGCTTTAAGTAATCAACTCACGCCCCAACATTTCCGCCTTAGGTAGGGGTGTGATAGATTGGTATAAGAGCTGAAGGTATAAGATAGGTCGTTAGTGGTGCCTTAGTATCATGCTTAGGATCCCCATACGTGCTTATTTGTTTACATGATGTGTTAATTTGATTGTTTACAGCTTATGTAATTACTTGCTAGATTAAGTACTTATTTAACTGTTTATTTTATTTTTCATGCACACACACACAACTCTAAAGCTATGCTTTAATCTCAAAATATTTTATTACTCCGAGACTATGTCTCATTCTCAAAATATTTTTATAACTCTAAGGTCACGTCTCAATCTTTAAATATTTCTATTTAATCTTATTAGATTGCCTTTTAGTGTCGGAAATTTCCTTGAGAATTTCCTAACTTTGTTTGTGCTCTTTTCACTTAAAACTAGGGAGTGTGACAAGATTCCCCACCATAGTGGAAATTGTCATGTGACAGACACTTTAAGCGTTTAACTTAATCGGCTATACGGTTACACCCTTTATTGTGTTTTATTGTTTTTTTTGAAAATGTCTAGTTGGGTGTAAAACCCATGGGATGCCATGGACACGCTAACTATACATTTGCACAATTTGTTATATTTGCTATATTTTGTTGGAACATTATCATCCGTGGTGATACACGAGATGTTTCAACTACTTATGCTTGAGTTCGTTTATTCGTTACTTAGTTTGGTTGGTTAAATCGCCATGTAACGCTCATGGGCCGACAAACTCCATTGATTTTTTGATTCGTTAGTTAAGTTGGGCCATATAAATTGCCATGTAATGCTCATGGGAGGCAAACTCACACATTTGTTTTGATTTTGGTATGCTAATAAGTTGGTGAAACAAAATGCCATGGAAAGCTCATGGGAAACCCAACACATCGAAGAACATTCATTATTTGTTTATTTGTTTGATTTTATACGAAACAATTTATGGTTTGATTTAACTATTCAATTATTCTATTATTCAGTTATGCAATTAATCAATTTCTTACTTCATAAATCACTTTTGAATCAAGATCTATTGATTCGATCTATTTATACGCTCAAAACATTTTTATTCCCTTGATCGGATACAAATTCTTTTTTCATCAAGACTCAGTTATCACGAGCCAATCAAAACAACTCACACTCTATTATGGAATTGAGTTTCACCTAATTATCCTATCACGTTATTATATCATCAACATATCCTATAATTCAAATAATATTATGGCACAATTTAATAATCATATGGATTACGTATACTCATGGTATCATATACATAAACTGTTAAACATATATTAAGTATTCAACATCAAATTAAATCCTTATATCATTTTGTACCCAATGTAATCGTTCGATTATCTTGTTCATACTTTCCATGTACCACAAGACGATCCACAACGGTCTATGTCGTCTAATTTATAAACCCATGCTACGACGTTTGCTCAATTTTTATACCTTGCTACCAGTAATTGCTACAACTATGGAAATCCTAATCACCAACGCAATGTGTGTTCTAGATACAATCATGTTCATCAAACTCGAAATTTCCAAACTCATTCTATTAAACCCTACTTTGCGACCAAATCAAAATATTTCAGTTCAATCCACTTTAATTATTCAAATATTTACAGATCTAATTATTCAAAGTGTTCATAACTAACTTTATTAAAGAAGATGTTTTTTTTGTCATTGTTATCTAAACATAGTTTATCTTTCTCAGCCGTAACTTATAAGAAATCTTTATTCGATTTTTGGATTTAAACGAATTCAATTTTAATACTCTATTAATTTGTAAGTGATTTTGCTCATAAAATATAATCTATTCTTTGTTAAGACAACTGTCTGCAATACTTTACTTTCAAAAGAGGTTTTGAAATATTAATATTAAAACAACTCAAAAATTCAACTCATTTTAGCAAAATTTTAAACGACTATTTTCTAACCAAAACATATCAAGATTCTTATTTTATCAAAAAATCATGTCTTTCAAATGTTTGGTAACCCACACGATAGAACGAGTTATGTGGACCATCTGACGATCTAAGTAACTATGGAGGCCTACAAAATTATCGAAATCCTCGCATGGAAATCATAATGTGTGCAATTGTGTGTCGTAATATAGAATTGAAAGTAGTTGGGATAATGGTACAAATGTAGAGATGATAATGACATAGTGGATATGCCGCTGGTGCATCCTATATATATGTGTCCTTATCGGATTTTCATTTGGAACGTTGTTTTAACTATTCAAGATTCTGTGTTACAATAAATTTTAAAAGTTATATTTAAAATTTTCACTACCTTAAAATTTAATGGTGTTGTTATATTTTTCTTTAATTTCGGGATGAAATTATCTAAAGTAAGGGATACTTTAAAAACTCGTCCTTTTCGATTATAATATAAACACATATTACCGACCCGTTTTCGTTTTGAATAATTTAATTAAAAAACGCATTTATCGAGTTACTAATAATCTATTATTGTTTATTATATATATTTTATGAAAAATAATTTTCAAATATGTGCATTTTTTACCTTAATACTTAGTTTAGCCTCAATATGTATCCACACCCAAAAGTTGAGAGCCTTCTTGCAAATCTGATTTAAAAGATGTTATTATATTATATCTTTAAACCCAACCCATACCCAATTCCATAACCGTAAATCTGTATGAACCAACCCGCGACCCATGTAGATTTCTTGATCCTTAATCTTTGCATTACAAGTGGAATTAATCATACCAAATCGTCCATAAGGCTTAATCATGCTACACCGACTAATTAATTTTAGAATGATGATCCAATTGATATCGTTTATAAGAATATCAAGACCTGTATTTACCATCATAGCGACATACCACCTAGGGTTCATAATATTACAACTAAACTGACATGCATATTCTTCTTGACCTCGCGACCTTAACCCCTTGGGTTGATTGCATTATATCGGGCTTCTAGTACCAATCCTAGGATCTTGTTCAGGCCGTCAGTTTATGTTGTCATTCATCATCAAATCAAGCTCGTTTAAGGTAATTAAACATTGTAATTTGATCGTGTTGGGACTAGTTTTGTATGGTTTGTACTTGGTCTACATGTATTGGGTTGGGCTTCGGGTTATTATGTAAGACGAGAACTCTAAAGAGTTCTCGGTGGGCTTTTGGTTTGTATGGGCTTAAGTGTCTTGGTTTTCCTATATATAGTTCATCGTATGTATAGGGTTAAGGTTGTTCAATCACTTGGTTTTGTATCATGTTTTGGCCGTCTACTAGTTATTAGAAGAGAAAGTATTGTAAGTGCTTTAGCACCCGACGTATCTTAATAATACGTGTGTTTTGAAGCAATCTTGTGTTACTTTCTTGTGTTTACTAGTGTTATTGAATCACCGAGTGTTGGTATTCCGCACCAATACTTGTCATATTGATATCATAATTGTAGTGATCCAGATTCGAGACTTACAATTGGTATCAGAACCTTAGACCTTATTCAGGCTCGTTATTGTGATATCAAAGATTCAAGAATAGTATCTTTGGTGGTGTTTACGTTTTTCCGGCGAGTGTGTGATCAGAGAAGAAGATCAAAGGATATTTTGACCAAAGATTGCTTTATCTTTGGAAACAATTTGAATACCACTAAAATAGTGATTTAATTGTTACCAAAATCAACTGGTCAAACGATTTTTCTAGTGTTCTCGCCAGATTTTCAGCGTTTTTGGTCAAGACATTGTGATCTCGGTCAACTTTGCTCTCGGTCAAACCTTGTTCTCGGCTTAATAATTGGTCTCTCGGTCAAAGACTGGTCAACCTTTGAGTTCTCGGTCAAAGCTTGGTCAAACCTTGTGTTCTTGGTCAAAGATTGGTCAAACCTTGAGTTCTCGGTCAACGTTTGGTATATCTGGTTGTTTTCGGTCAACCATTGTGGACCTATTCACAGCCCAGTTAGTTGTTTGGGCCTGTTGATCTGGACTTGAACTTTAACTTGGATCTAGAATAAATCTTTAATCTAATTAAAATGGCCCAGTTAACAAATGGTAGCAGTTCCACCAATTCATCTCTTCATCAAGAACTTGATTCCATCATGGG
The DNA here is from genome assembly GCF_021521415.1 of Bidens hawaiensis. Taxonomy (NCBI): domain Eukaryota; kingdom Viridiplantae; phylum Streptophyta; class Magnoliopsida; order Asterales; family Asteraceae; genus Bidens; species Bidens hawaiensis. The sequence continues at coordinate 413,676 of NW_027492268.1, read as the reverse complement.
GACTGCCACTCGTATACCCCGTCTCTTATCTCATGAGGGGTTCAGTGAATGGAAATTTCGGTTTGAACACTATGCCAAAATGAAATATTCCAAAATTTGGAAAAGTATTGTGAGGGGACCTCAAAGGATCACCTATCAAAGGGAAGGCTCTAACGAAGTTCTTGTGAAACCAGTTGCACAGTATGACGATAATGATTTTGCTAAAGTTGAGGAAGATGAGAAAGCTCTCTCCACTCTAACCATGGCACTCTCACCTGAGATTGCTCTTCAATTTAGAGAACTTCAATCTGCTAAAGAGTTGTGGGAGGCATTGATAGAAGTTTATGAAGGGAATGAAGATATGAAGAGAAGTCACCAAGATCTGCTGCGACAAAATTCAATATGTTTAATCATGTTTTGGGAGAAACGTTGGAATCCCAACTTCAAATATTCATATCTCTTGTGACTGAAATGAGATCAAGGGAGTTTATCTACAAACTTCAGAAATAAACAACAAGCTGGTGAACTCACTGCCGAAAAGTTGGGACATGAATGTTGCGGTCATTAAAAAGACTAAGGACCTCAACAGAATGGGTATGAGTGAAATGATAGCCACTATTAAAGCATGTGATATGGATGATAAGCAACGTGCAATAAATCATGCTAGTTCTTATAGTGCGGCTGTGTACAATGTTGCCTCCAACAGTGCTCTTATTTCTCAAGACAGTTTCTCGTTGTTCAAAGCCACCCAACAACCACCTCAGAGTAACTTCCAGATGTTCTCATCCACTTGAGATCAATCATCGTCATCATCCACCCCACCCCAACCAGCTGCAGTTTTCTTCACCAAGTCTGGACAATCTTCTAATGATACTAGAAAACCTGCTCACACATCCAGTCAGAACTTCAGCCAGATTCCTACCATATCAAAAGAGACTCAAGAGAATATTGCTCTAATGGCAGGATTCATGAATTTCTATAATGCATTTTTGGCTGGAGACTTGGTTCAACCTGTAGTAGCTGCTGAATTAGATCAGATTCATCCTGATGATATTGAAGAAATGGACATCTTGTGGCAAATCGCCATGGCAGTTTTTCGTGCAAAGAAGTTCACTAAGAGGACCGGTAGAAATAATTGGAACATGCTGAATAATCAAAAGGTGGGTTTTAACAAGGATACTCTCAGGTGCTACAACTATCACGAGCCGGGTCACTTTGCTCGAGAATGTACTAATCCAACGAAGGATGCAAATACAGGGCTTTGGTTCCAGTTGGGAATGCTAGAGGAGAGGTCGGAGGTAATTCAGGTAATGGCGAAAGAAGTATGGTTGCTCAACAGTTCTCTTGGGAAGGTCAGATGGCTACACTCAACATTGGAAACCAGACTGCAAACTTTGCCAATGTTGAAGACACTGGAAAAGAAGACGCTATTGAGGAGAAGGTCAAGGAGCTTTAGTTTGCATATATGGCGTTCACTTCTCCATATTCATCCGAGGTAAGTTTCAAACCATGTTCTTTAAATTGTGTTGAAAAACATAGAACTGTATAAGCTTCACAACGATAACCTGACTAGAGACATGGAGAGAATAAAATCAGAAAATTTTAAACTTAAGAAAAATGAAAAGGGCTTTCTAGACAAAATAGAAGAACAAAAGAAGGATATTTCTAAGCTTAAGTCTGATTTTAGTATAAAAACTCGAAGCCTCCAAGTTAGAAATCTTGAATCTAACTAGTAAGTTTGAAAATGTTGAACTTGATTTTAAAAAACTCGATGGTTCCAGTAAAGTAGTTAACTCGATGATTGAGAACCAATTGTGGTGGAAAGAAAATGAAGGCGAGGGAATAGGATACAGTCAAGTTTCCCCACCTTACAACCAGAATTAGGTCCCTACCCCAGTCACCAAAGAACAAGAAGAAAAGATAAAGGACATGAAGTATGGTAAACAAGATAAGGGTGAAGAAACCAGTTCAGTGAACACTGGTCCGTCCGCTTCAAATATGAACGATTCTAATGTGTCTACTTCATGTGCAGAAAAAGTAATTATGAAGGAGTGGACTGATGGGGATGATGACCCTTGTTTTGAATTTAATAATGATTTTGTTTCTGATGTTTCTTTAAAACTTCCTGTTTTGAATTCTGTTATTCCGACTTAATATCCGATTAATATATTCCGGCCACTTTGTTATAAGCATATTTTTATGTTTAATAAGATTTTCCGGTGAATTTGTTATTTTTTTGTTTAGTGAATACTCAGAATTGAATTTCCGTCCAAACTCTTAATTGTTTTCCGGCCAATTTTTTATTGTTTTGTTTGTCCAATTCTAAAATTTTCCAGCCAGTATTTTATTATTTTGTTTGTCCAGTTCTAAAATTCTGTCTACTTTATGTTTTTTTTCGTCCATTTTTTTATTTTTTTCTTTGCTAAATATAAAGAAACATAATTTTCGTCCAATTTTTAGTATTTTTCCGTTCAATTTTGATTTAGTACTCTTTAATGTTTTATTGGGTTATGATCTTTAATCTTTAATTTAATATTTTTAAAATATTAATTATAAAATTACTACTTTTTTATTAACATTTACTAATTATAAATATACTAAATTTACTAAACTAAATAAAATATTGATCTTTAAAACTAAAATACATATTAAATTATAATATTCATCTTCCAAATATAATTTATTCTAGAATTTAATAAAAATATTAATGTACATAATTGATTCCATTATTAGTTGGCCTTTTGAAATTTTTTTTTTTTGGATTATTAAATATATTTCATTTCAAATAAAAGGTTCCAATTACAATAAAGAGGCAGGTAAGCGGGCAACAAGTTGCGCCGCCACCCCCTTTTGAATGGCAAAACTGATCCTACTGAAAATAAAATTATCGTTCTTTGGCGTCGTTGAGTTATTGTGCACGACCCGCTGAACTCTTTTTAGAAACGTAGCAGCATCGGGAGCAAGAGACCCAAATGTATCAAAAGCAAAAAGAATGAAGGCGTGTTGATTCTCCACACACGCTTTCTCGTGTTTAACAATTTTTCCTGCTTCTGCCTTTAACACAGTCTGCCTAGCAACAAACCCGGTGTCCTAAGCCCGACAAGAGGGGACACCCCAGTAAGGTTCACACAAGCATGCTTCCCCCCAGCCCATCCAATAATTTGAATTATAAATTTTGACAATTTGAAATTCAAATTCAATTTGAAATTCAAATTAAATAAAATTCAAATTCAAATTCAAATATCTCCACTAGTGTTGACCTTTTGACAATAATTTGAAATTCAAATTCAAATTATTACTGACTATATTTAAAGATTTGACTAAATTAACAATAATTAAGAAAATAATTTATGTTTTTATATAATATTAAATAAAATTATATAACCGTATATAATCATAAAGTTTCTAAATTAATATTTACTGAATTATAAATTTAGTAAATTTACTAAATCATAATAGTGATTTTTAAAATTAAACAAAAAAGTATAATATTGATTTTCCAAATATAATATGTTCTAGAAGTTTCTAAAAATATTAATCTACATTAATTTAATACGTTATTATTCAGAATTTATAGTTTAATAATAATAATAATAATAATAAAAATAATAATAATTGACATTTTTACAAAAATTTGAAATTCAAATATATTTAAAGGTTTGACTATAATAACGATTTTTAATGAAAGAATTTATGTTTTTTATTGTTATTATTTCATTCCAAATTAGGCAACGTATTATTATTAAATATTAAACGATTTTGATTAACCATAAATATTGAAATATAAAATTTAGTATATAATAATACATTCTAAATATACATTTTTAATATAATCAATCGTTTATTTTAGGAAAAAAAAAAGATTTACAATAAACCGTTTTAATTATATTCAAAATTATTGTTTAGTCAAATATTCAGTTACCTACTATATGCTAATTGATATCATTTCAAATTTACAATTATATCTAAATTATTTCTAATCTATATTCAGTTATTATCTATAAATATATTGCTTTAACTTATGCATGTTGTTACGTCTAATATTAAATTTCATTTATAACAATTTCTATGTTACGAACTTTAACAAAAATAAACTATTGTCCAATCAATATATAACATACATGATGAATAGGCAATGCTTCACACCATTTTCATCATCGACCCCATAACCTACCCTCTGCATATGTATGTAATGTAAATAATCATATGACCTATTTTCTTTTTTGTTATGTAATAGGCACGCGGAGTTTGTGAAGATGGCCCATTTGGATGGGATGTCACAAATATCTCCACTAGTTCATAGCAAAGCTAGCCTTGGATTTCTAATTATTTAAAACCGACCGGTTTGCCCATAACTGGTAAACGTATCGGGCCACTTTTTAGTTTTCAAAATCAACATATTTTATTATTATTATTTATCTCAATTAAACTAATTATGAATTTCTTATGATTATATTATAAATAGTCTCTAATTATCTAGATATTGTTATATGAGAAAAGATTGTTAATGTGTTTATTCGTGATCTGATAGTTAATATGAAATATTAAATAATCATAATCAAATTTCATTACAAAACATAAGATTTTTACAAAATGATATTTTGATATCACGTAAAAATTTTCATTTAGTATTTGCATTTTTATGCAATTTTTGTCTGTGTGGTAAACGGTTCTCCAATTCACTAACCTATGTTAAACATTCAACAAAGTAATTTTAAAAGTTAATTTGTTTTTATTTATTTAATTTTATAACCAAACCTTAGTCGTTGTAAATTTAGTTTTTGTAATACATGTTAAACACTCGCTAACCTATGTTAAACATTCAACAAAGTAATTTAAAAGTTAATTTAGTAATACATGTTTAAACTAATTAATATAGTCTATAGTCTATCTTATATAAAAAAATCTTTTATATAACTGACTTTTGATTATTTTGTTAAGGTTAACACAAGTAGTACATGGTCAAACTGTTTAGAGTTTCTAATTAGTTTATTTTGTAACTTTTAGATTTGTTAATTGTATTTAACAACTTTATTAATGTTAAAATGTTACTCATTATTAAACATGTTATTTTGTTAATTGTATATTTAATTTGGATGCTATTGTTTTATTATATTTTCAGGTGGTGAAGCAAAATGAGTTTCTTTTGGTAGAATGTTTGAAGGAGTTCATGGTGGTTGATGTTTTTTGGTTGTTCGATGTACATTAACTTATTGTAACTTTTAATATCTAGACAATGTAAATGGTTACGTTTTGGTCCGAAAGTTTGAAAAAGATTTTTATTGCTTGAATTTGTTGTTTAAATTTATTATGTTTGTTGACATGTTTTTTCACTCGTGTGTAATATGGGCTATACCCTAGTAATTAACAAGTCGGCCCTGCATTCAGCGTGGGTCTTAACGAGTGGTCATGTCAGGGTTGTGTGATGAGATGAGTGGTTGTAAACTTGTAATATAGCACCCTAGAGTTTAGAATTTAATTCTTTTTTGTTTCGTAATGTTTTAGTTTGTAATGAAATCATACTTTGAAAGTCCTGTATATGACAATTAAATTAATAAAAAGTCATCTATGGTTTCAGGTTTAGTATACTAAGAAGATTATCTCCTAAACGGTAAAAAATGGATTAAGGAGGCTGATAATCGTTTTAAAATAATTCACCTAGACTTAAACTTCAAAGATGTTTCTATTAGGGATAGATAAACATAGCTAATTTTTTTTATGTAAATATCTTGTTGGTTTATTTGTAATCTTTTATTTTTATAAACGTTGCCTCACCAATATCTTGTTGTATTATTTGAAATTAAATATCTTATTGCATGTTATGTGATCTTTTATTTTATGCAAATATCTTATTCTATTATTTGTAATCTTTTATTTTTATAAAATATCTTTTATTTTCATGTAAAAGATAAGGATGAAAAATGCAATTTTGTCAAAAAATAAATTAACAGTGTAGTGTTAATTTCGCTAATAGTTTTTTTCTCCCCATTTAAACTATATAAATCCCAAAAACACAAAAGCTAGAAGAACAAATTCCCTCTCAAAGATCGATCAAGCCATCTTTTGACAAGATCGATTCTCTTTCAGTCTTTCTCCACCAACAAATGGGTATCAAAGATCAAGCATGCCAGTTAACCTAACTACTCTCTGTCGAATATAACTTTCCTTTCATGATTCCTATATTGTACTATATATATATGTTTTTTTTTCTGCATTCGATCAAATACACACATTTCACTCCTACAAAACCCTTCATTGAAATCTTATAGAGTACATTTGATCTCAAGCGAAGGAAACTTGAAGCTCGTTTATAGTCGAGGATAGTGAACACCGCAACTAATTAACAAACAGGTTTGCTTTCTCTTTATTAAGATCGTTATGAAAAAAAAACTAATATTCAGGATGACTCTTAATATTTTTATCATGAAAATACAAGTCAAAACTATGATTACAACTCTTCTACCTAAACTAGATTATGTAGTTATAATGTTAACATAACTTAGTTAACAAGAGATCTAACCCTAACTTGTCGTTAAGGAAACTCATCAAAATTGTTGAAGCTACTTGGACCAGCAAGGATTGACCCTTTGCTCGGGCAGTTGACAAGTGTTCACATCTATGATTTGTGTTTAAAATTATTTTGTTTAAAAATGATATTTAAATTGTCTTAGAAGCCCACCATATATGTTAAAAATTCAATTTTACATCTAAAACACAAATTATTATATATATTTTTTAGAGTTTTACATTGATATGAACGTATGTAGAAACCGGTTTAATAAAAAGAAAAAAAAGTCAAAAAATTGTTACAGGAATGATTTTTTTATTGGAATATCTTCTACACGTATTTATATGCAAAAGTTAAAATAAATTCCAAAAACTAGTTCTTTTTATATGTGAAATCAGTTTTATATTATTTTTTTTTACATAAAAACAGGGTTCTCAATTTTACGTGTTTCTCTTTTTAACCACCCAATGCTTAAACACCTCATGTAGCATTTATGGTTAAACACCTCATTTTAATTTACGTAGTGGGGGCAAAATTAGTGGATGGTGTAAAAATGGGTTGGATAAATATTGAAAATTCCAACTCGTATATTATATATTGGTTATGTTAAATAGATAAATTTATTCAAACGATGACATTATAAAAAATACAACAAATGTGTTTAATTGTTTATATAAATATATATTATATAGCATATTAAATTATATATTAAACAATATGAAAATATATATATATATGTCAAAAATTCATAAATATCCAAATATTTCTTTTTGATTGTTGTTACAAATAAAATTCAACTTATTTAATATTTTAACCCATTTGAGATAAAAAGCAGTGTTTAAAAACTGGACCATATTGCCTATCCAACCAACAAATAAATAAAAAAATGGTTGGTTGATCGCAAACCAGCTTTCAATCCGAAAACAACAACCGGGATAACATTAAATATTTCTAAAACTGAGTAGATGTACACAATAGTTCATGCACCGCATGGTGATAATAATAAGTCTGATGTACAACCTTGTCTTTTATAAATGTTGGTTTTCTTCTTGATTTCTCATTGGTGCAATATGAGATGAGATAGAGTTTTATTTGAAACCTTGAAGTGCCAAGTGATACAAAGATGGTCAAATTAGGTGTCACGTGACAACTATATTTTTGTTTATTATATTAAGGATGATTTTTCATGTTTTCTTTTTTCAGCGGCACCTAAATATGAGTTGTTCGTATTAAAGACTGTAAGAAAGACAACTACTTAGATGGAACTAAAACAAATGTGTTTAGTAAATGTAAATTTTTATTTTTATTTTTCAAATTAAATTCAAGTTAAATTAAATAATAATGGAATACATTTGAAATTTATGACAATGGACTTTTAGATGCATCAACTCAAACATTAAAACAAATAGGTACAATCTTATATGTTAGTTGTAAAATAAAATACATATACATCCCCTAAAATTTAATTATAAGTAGGTAAATATCGTTCTCCGAATTTATAAGATGAGCTTTTGATCTTTTAGACATCGCCTTATCATTTGACAAAATAAATACATTTATAAAAAGGATTCATATGATGGTTGAAGAAGTATAAAATAGATTAACGAGGAATTTAAAAGCTTAAACAACATGAAGAAAATTTAAATTGACCAACCGCCTCCTACAGTCCGGTTTGGTTTATACGGCCCATAAGTATAAAATCGTAAACCAAACCGTTGGTCATGATTTTACACAACTTTTAGTGGGGTACCGCCTTTATGTTTATTGTATCGGTGATGAACGGTCTTTTTTTATAAAACAACTTCATTTTAATATTCTAGTTTAACACCTAATTAAATTTTATTTTATATATTTATTTAGTTATGAAATAATGAAATGGTTCCTGTATATTTTTTAGGGGAGCTATAAAAAAGTTATCATCTAATAGGTACATGTAATTTTTATATGAAAACCACGTGTAATATGGTGTTTGTAACCTAAATATATAATATATGTATAAAACTGTATAAACATAAACAACTGATTTAAAAGCGAATTTCATTTCAAGATGGTAAGTTTGGCCGGTTTACTGGTTTTAAAGGCAACCAAGAAGACACCTAGTCGATATACATGTAATTAAAGTGTGAAGAATGCAATATTAATATATGATGCGTAATATAAAATACGTAATTAGATGCAGGACTTGTTGTATATAAGGTAAATTGATTGAAGGGGAGCAGAGCTATGAAAGTCTCCTCATGTGTGTTTGTGAGTACGAACACTATCAAATAAATGTGTTTAGTGCTAAGGAATGAAAAAGACCAAAGAAATTTAGTTTTCGTTGTTGTTGCTGACGGAAATCACTAATGGAAATAAACAAATTTTACGGTAACTAATAGCTACTGTATATTAGATTATTAGTTGTCTATGTAATTAGTGATACGCAACTTAAAGGAAATCACTAATTATTTATTGATAATGAAATTTTATTTCCATAGAAGAAATAATTCAAATATCAAGTAATACATTTAGTAGTGTATATGGAATGTTTTAATTTCTTCATTTTAATTTAATTATAAATAGAGAAAGTTACTGTTTGTGTCCCTGTGGTTTTAAGGTGGAGGCACAATGAGTCCTCAAAAGAAAATTTGAACTATTTGGGTCCCTATGGTTTTAAAAATGAACCATTTGAGTCCCTGTCAAATGTGGAATTACTAGTTTACCCTTTTTTATGATCTATATGAGTCCATGTGGTTAAGTGATTGCTCAGTTTTAGTCCCTCTTTAAAAATTTCCTTCAAATTACATAATTAACCTCCAAACAATAACCAATCAAGCTATAATCAACTAACCAAGCCACAATCAACCAAAAATTAATGAACCGAACTTTTTTTTAGCAAAAATAAAAAACACACTTTTTTTAACAAAATAAACGAACTGAACTAATTTTTTTAACAAAAATAGACGAACCATACTTTTTTAACAGAAATATGAACCAAACTATTTTTTTTAAATAAACGAATCGAACTACATTTTAATAAAAATAAACGAACTAGACTATTTTTTTTAACAAAAATAAACGATTGAATCACCTTTTTAGCAAAAATAAATGAACTGAACTACTTTAAAAAAACTTTCATTCAGTTATTTTTGTTAAAAAAAGTAGTTCATATTTTTTTTATTTGTATCAAAAATAAGTTTGGTTAGTTTATTTTTTATAGTACTTCTACGTTTGTTTTTGTTAAAGCGAATTGTTAAGTTCGTTTAGTTTATAAAAAAGTAGTTTGTATTGTTTATTTGTATTTAAAAAAGTATTTCGGTGTTTTCTATTTTGTTAAAAAAGTAGTTCAGTTAGTTTATTTTTGTCAAAAAAGTAGTTATGTTAGTTTATTATCGTCAAAACAGTAGTTCGGTTAGTTTATTTTTTGTTTAAAAATAAGTGTGATTCATTTTTTTTGTTTTGTTAAAATATAGTTGGATTCGTTTATTTTTTTTTAAATGAAATGAACTAAATTGCTTGTTAAAAAAAGTGGCTCAGTTCGTTTAGTGTAGTAGAAAACAAATTAGCTCGATACGTTTATTTTTGTTAAAAAATAAGTTTGGTTTGCATATTTTTGTTAAAAAAAAATTTGGTTATTTTATATTTGTTAGAAAGATAGTTTGATTAGTTTATTTTTGTTAAAAAACAAGTTCGGGACGTTTATTTTTGTTAAAAAAAAGAGTTTGATTCGTTATTTTTGTTAAACGAAATGAACTATTTGTTAAAAAAAGTCATTCGGTTCGTTTAGTTTGCTTAAAAAATTAGTTTGGTCCATTTATTTTTATTAATAAGTAGTTCAGTTCGTTAATTTTTTATGAAAAGGTGGTTCGGTTTGTTTGTTTTTGTTAAAAAAATTGGTCAAGTTTATTTATTTTTGTTAAAAGGTAAAAGGGACTCAAGGTGACCAATTATGAAAGTTCAAGGACTCAGAGTGACAATGTATATATATAAAAGTGAAATGTCGGATCTACCCTTGAAGCTAACATAGTTAAGTAACAACAGGGACTTAAATAGTTCATTTTTGAAACCACAAGGACTCAACCAGTTCAAATTTTCTTATGGGGACCCATTGTGCCTCCACTCTGAAACCATAGGGACGTAAACAGTAATTTTCTCTTATAAATATTTATTACCTAAAGCTTCAAAGATTGGGTGTCACTTGGCAAAAATATTAGGCCAATTAGAGATGATGCAGTTCAACTATTATTTTTATTTATTATAATAGCAGATATGCTAAAACTACATGATCTAGTATAGCTTCTAAGATCAATTTATTTTGTTTGGGTGCTAGACCGAGGTAATTTGGTCCTCTCATTTCTTAGTTAAAATTGTTTCGTTATCACCGTGGCTACGGGCTACTGGATCCGAATGCTCCCGCATTTCTCATCGAGCCATGTTTATTTGTCAGACCCAAACTGGTTCCAACAAGTATATTCTCGAAACGGTTCCAATACAGTAGATTGGACCGGTTTTCTTAAAAAAAAATATTTTATTATTATTATTATTGTTTAATGTAAAAACTAAAAACAAATTATTAATTATAATAAATAGAAACCTGATCATGATATATGTTCACCAATCATTTGATTTTGTTTAATTAGCTGCATGGCTGTGAGACACAAGACAGACCTTGTAAAGCTTACACGAGGATCACTCTTGTTTTTCTCACTGTGCCACCAAACCCTTCTTCATTTCTCTCTCTCTCTCTCTCTTAAACCCTCTAATCCATTCACCAATCCCACCTACAAAATCACTCATGTTTCGTGAGTCATTGTTTCAATGTTTGGTTTCTTGAAATCTAGTTAGCTTTCTTTTTAAGGTTCTTTTCATTGTTCATTTTAAGGTTTTCAAGTGATATGATTGTAACATCATGGATGATGGACCCCATTTGTAATCTCATATATAAGATTATGTGGATCCCAATTGTTATCCATGTTATCTCTTTCTTTTATACCTTTTTGCTTTGATTATATATATATATATATGATTTAATTTTTGCTTGCTAAATTCAGTAATGACATGATTATTATTCTGATTTTCAACTGTTTGGATGATAATTGGTTGTTTGTTTGTTTGAATCAAAATGTAGAATCTGTAGAAAACACTAATACTGCCTGGACACGACAACAATGGCAACTCATCGGTCCCAAGTCGTATAGAGAGACTTTTAAGAGAAAGAGAGCTAAGAAAGAACAGCAAAGCTTCGTATTCTAACGACTCAAACACGAATGATGCCTTTGAGTTCAGTGAAAATTTGGCTGATCAATATCTAGAAGGTACCGCACGCGACAGTTGGGAGAAACCGGATGGTGTACTCTTGAAACAACGGTTATTGGTTGTTGCTAATAGACTGCCTGTTTCGGCTGTTAGAAAAGGTGAAGAGAGTTGGTCTCTTGACGTTAGTGCTGATGGGCTTGTTAGCGCACTTCTTGGTAAGTTTTTCAATCTTTTTTGTTCTCATTTCTGACATTAATAGAAATTGGTTTAATCGGTTTTTGTTTGAGTGTATTGAAGGTGTTAAGGAGGTTGAAGCAAAATGGATCGGGTGGGCAGGTGTAAATGTGCTCGATGAACCAGGGCAGCGGTCACTAACAAAAGCATTGGCTGAGAAGGTACCGTGTTTTAAGTATTTGACTCCGATATCATATAGAATAATAAAAGGGAAAATCTCCAAAATAGGCAAGCGGACAAAATAAAAACACACTCTAAAATAGGCATCCCAATTTTAAAATCAACTAGACACCACCAATGTGAAATGGACACCTAACCTCTCCAGGCTAAGAAGCAACTAAGCCTAACATTATATCCCATGAAAAAAAGACTTGGCACCATCACAAACTGACATGTGTCAGTGTCAAACATAGCCTACATAGGAGACTAGTCAGAATGATAAGGCCAGAAGATGCCTACATGCTGGAAGGTATGGCCGATTCGCTGCCTACACGCCGAAAACTAGGCTCCTTTGGAGACGACCTAAGTAGCACCATAGCTGCCTAGAAAATAGGCTTCTTGTGCTTGTTGGAGTGCTTTTGGTCCATTTGCTTCTTTTAGAGATTTCTAGGTTAGCACTATCTATTATTATTAAACTATATATAGGGATGCAATGAGATAACCACAAAGGAAATCCAATCAAATACTATCTTCTCTTTATGATAGTGATAACTAGAATAAATCATGACTAATATAATCCATCTTATATTGGTTGACGGTTATGTTAAGATTAGTTGTGATTATTATTATTATTATTATTGCAGAGATGTATACCGGTGTTTGAAATTTATGACAATGGACTTTTAGATGCATCAACTCAAACATTAAAACAAATAGGTACAATCTTATATGTTAGTTGTAAAATAAAATACATATACATCCCCTAAAATTTAATTATAAGTAGGTAAATATCGTTCTCCGAATTTATAAGATGAGCTTTTGATCTTTTAGACATCGCCTTATCATTTGACAAAATAAATACATTTATAAAAAGGATTCATATGATGGTTGAAGAAGTATAAAATAGATTAACGAGGAATTTAAAAGCGTAAACAACATGAAGAAAATTTAAATTGACCAACCGCCTCCTACAGTCCGGTTTGGTTTATACGGCCCATAAGTATAAAATCGTAAACCAAACCGTTGGTCATGATTTTACACAACTTTTAGTGGGGTACCGCCTTTATGTTTATTGTATCGGTGATGAACGGTCTTTTTTTATAAAACAACTTCATTTTAATATTCTAGTTTAACACCTAATTAAATTTTATTTTATATATTTATTTAGTTATGAAATAATGAAATGGTTCCTGTATATTTTTTAGGGGAGCTATAAAAAAGTTATCATCTAATAGGTACATGTAATTTTTATATGAAAACCACGTGTAATATGGTGTTTGTAACCTAAATATATAATATATGTATAAAACTGTATAAACATAAACAACTGATTTAAAAGCGAATTTCATTTCAAGATGGTAAGTTTGGCCAGTTTACTGGTTTTAAAGGCAACCAAGAAGACACCTAGTCGATATACATGTAATTAAAGTGTGAAGAATGCAATATTAATATATGATGCGTAATATAAAATACGTAATTAGATGCAGGACTTGTTGTATATAAGGTAAATTGATTGAAGGGGAGCAGAGCTATGAAGTCTCCTCATGTGTGTTTGTGAGTACGAACACTATCAAATAAATGTGTTTAGTGCTAAGGAATGAAAAAGACCAAAGAAATTTAGTTTTCGTTGTTGTTGCTGACGGAAATCACTAATGGAAATAAACAAATTTTACGGTAACTAATAGCTACTGTATATTAGATTATTAGTTGTCTATGTAATTAGTGATACGCAACTTAAAGGAAATCACTAATTATTTATTGATAATGAAATTTTATTTCCATAGAAGAAATAATTCAAATATCAAGTAATACATTTAGTAGTGTATATGGAATGTTTTAATTTCTTCATTTTAATTTAATTATAAATAGAGAAAGTTACTGTTTGTGTCCCTGTGGTTTTAAGGTGGAGGCACAATGAGTCCTCAAAAGAAAATTTGAACTATTTGGGTCCCTATGGTTTTAAAAATGAACCATTTGAGTCCCTGTCAAATGTGGAATTACTAGTTTACCCTTTTTTATGATCTATATGAGTCCATGTGGTTAAGTGATTGCTCAGTTTTAGTCCCTCTTTAAAAATTTCCTTCAAATTACATAATTAACCTCCAAACAATAACCAATCAAGCTATAATCAACTAACCAAGCCACAATCAACCAAAAATTAATGAACCGAACTTTTTTTTAGCAAAAATAAAAAACACACTTTTTTTAACAAAATAAACGAACTGAACTAATTTTTTTAACAAAAATAGACGAACCATACTTTTTTAACAGAAATATGAACCAAACTATTTTTTTTAAATAAACGAATCGAACTACATTTTAATAAAAATAAACGAACTAGACTATTTTTTTTAACAAAAATAAACGATTGAATCACCTTTTTAGCAAAAATAAATGAACTGAACTACTTTAAAAAAACTTTCATTCAGTTATTTTTGTTAAAAAAAGTAGTTCATATTTTTTTTATTTGTATCAAAAATAAGTTTGGTTAGTTTATTTTTTATAGTACTTCTACGTTTGTTTTTGTTAAAGCGAATTGTTAAGTTCGTTTAGTTTATAAAAAAGTAGTTTGTATTGTTTATTTGTATTTAAAATAGTATTTCGGTGTTTTCTATTTTGTTAAAAAAGTAGTTCAGTTAGTTTATTTTTGTCAAAAAAGTAGTTATGTTAGTTTATTATCGTCAAAACAGTAGTTCGGTTAGTTTATTTTTTGTTTAAAAATAAGTGTGATTCATTTTTTTTGTTTTGTTAAAATATAGTTGGATTCGTTTATTTTTTTTTAAATGAAATGAACTAAATTGCTTGTTAAAAAAAGTGGCTCAGTTCGTTTAGTGTAGTAGAAAACAAATTAGCTCGATACGTTTATTTTTGTTAAAAAATAAGTTTGGTTTGCATATTTTTGTTAAAAAAAAATTTGGTTATTTTATATTTGTTAGAAAGATAGTTTGATTAGTTTATTTTTGTTAAAAAACAAGTTCGGGACGTTTATTTTTGTTAAAAAAAAGAGTTTGATTCGTTTATTTTTGTTAAACGAAATGAACTATTTGTTAAAAAAAGTCATTCGGTTCGTTTAGTTTGCTTAAAAAATTAGTTTGGTCCATTTATTTTTATTAATAAGTAGTTCAGTTCGTTAATTTTTTATGAAAAGGTGGTTCGGTTTGTTTGTTTTTGTTAAAAAAATTGGTCAAGTTTATTTATTTTTGTTAAAAGGTAAAAGGGACTCAAGGTGACCAATTATGAAAGTTCAAGGACTCAGAGTGACAATGTATATATATAAAAGTGAAATGTCGGATCTACCCTTGAAGCTAACATAGTTAAGTAACAACAGGGACTTAAATAGTTCATTTTTGAAACCACAAGGACTCAACCAGTTCAAATTTTCTTATGGGGACCCATTGTGCCTCCACTCTGAAACCATAGGGACGTAAACAGTAATTTTCTCTTATAAATATTTATTACCTAAAGCTTCAAAGATTGGGTGTCACTTGGCAAAAATATTAGGCCAATTAGAGATGATGCAGTTCAACTATTATTTTTATTTATTATAATAGCAGATATGCTAAAACTACATGATCTAGTATAGCTTCTAAGATCAATTTATTTTGTTTGGGTGCTAGACCGAGGTAATTTGGTCCTCTCATTTCTTAGTTAAAATTGTTTCGTTATCACCGTGGCTACGGGCTACTGGATCCGAATGCTCCCGCATTTCTCATCGAGCCATGTTTATTTGTCAGACCCAAACTGGTTCCAACAAGTATATTCTCGAAACGGTTCCAATACAGTAGATTGGACCGGTTTTCTTAAAAAAAAATATTTTATTATTATTATTATTGTTTAATGTAAAAACTAAAAACAAATTATTAATTATAATAAATAGAAACCTGATCATGATATATGTTCACCAATCATTTGATTTTGTTTAATTAGCTGCATGGCTGTGAGACACAAGACAGACCTTGTAAAGCTTACACGAGGATCACTCTTGTTTTTCTCACTGTGCCACCAAACCCTTCTTCATTTCTCTCTCTCTCTCTCTCTTAAACCCTCTAATCCATTCACCAATCCCACCTACAAAATCACTCATGTTTCGTGAGTCATTGTTTCAATGTTTGGTTTCTTGAAATCTAGTTAGCTTTCTTTTTAAGGTTCTTTTCATTGTTCATTTTAAGGTTTTCAAGTGATATGATTGTAACATCATGGATGATGGACCCCATTTGTAATCTCATATATAAGATTATGTGGATCCCAATTGTTATCCATGTTATCTCTTTCTTTTATACCTTTTTGCTTTGATTATATATATATATATATGATTTAATTTTTGCTTGCTAAATTCAGTAATGACATGATTATTATTCTGATTTTCAACTGTTTGGATGATAATTGGTTGTTTGTTTGTTTGAATCAAAATGTAGAATCTGTAGAAAACACTAATACTGCCTGGACACGACAACAATGGCAACTCATCGGTCCCAAGTCGTATAGAGAGACTTTTAAGAGAAAGAGAGCTAAGAAAGAACAGCAAAGCTTCGTATTCTAACGACTCAAACACGAATGATGCCTTTGAGTTCAGTGAAAATTTGGCTGATCAATATCTAGAAGGTACCGCACGCGACAGTTGGGAGAAACCGGATGGTGTACTCTTGAAACAACGGTTATTGGTTGTTGCTAATAGACTGCCTGTTTCGGCTGTTAGAAAAGGTGAAGAGAGTTGGTCTCTTGACGTTAGTGCTGATGGGCTTGTTAGCGCACTTCTTGGTAAGTTTTTCAATCTTTTTTGTTCTCATTTCTGACATTAATAGAAATTGGTTTAATCGGTTTTTGTTTGAGTGTATTGAAGGTGTTAAGGAGGTTGAAGCAAAATGGATCGGGTGGGCAGGTGTAAATGTGCTCGATGAACCAGGGCAGCGGTCACTAACAAAAGCATTGGCTGAGAAGGTACCGTGTTTTAAGTATTTGACTCCGATATCATATAGAATAATAAAAGGGAAAATCTCCAAAATAGGCAAGCGGACAAAAATAAAAACACACTCTAAAATAGGCATCCCAATTTTAAAATCAACTAGACACCACCAATGTGAAATGGACACCTAACCTCTCCAGGCTAAGAAGCAACTAAGCCTAACATTATATCCCATGAAAAAAAGACTTGGCACCATCACAAACTGACATGTGTCAGTGTCAAACATAGCCTACATAGGAGACTAGTCAGAATGATAAGGCCAGAAGATGCCTACATGCTGGAAGGTATGGCCGATTCGCTGCCTACACGCCGAAAACTAGGCTCCTTTGGAGACGACCTAAGTAGCACCATAGCTGCCTAGAAAATAGGCTTCTTGTGCTTGTTGGAGTGCTTTTGGTCCATTTGCTTCTTTTAGAGATTTCTAGGTTAGCACTATCTATTATTATTAAACTATATATAGGGATGCAATGAGATAACCACAAAGGAAATCCAATCAAATACTATCTTCTCTTTATGATAGTGATAACTAGAATAAATCATGACTAATATAATCCATCTTATATTGGTTGACGGTTATGTTAAGATTAGTTGTGATTATTATTATTATTATTATTGCAGAGATGTATACCGGTGTTTCTGGATGAAGAACTTGTGCATCAATATTACAATGGCTATTGTAACAACATATTATGGCCACTTTTTCATTATCTTGGACTTCCACAAGAAGACCGTCTAGCAACAACTCGAAGCTTCCAATCTCAATTTGCAGCTTACAAGAAAGCGAATCAAATGTTTGCTGATGTGGTGAACGAGCATTATGAAGAAGGTGATGTGGTTTGGTTCCATGATTACCATCTGATGTATGTTCCAAAATGCTTAAAAGATCACAACAGCAACATGAAAGTTGGTTGGTTTCTTCATACGCCCTTTCCCGTCTTCTGAAATTCATAGGACATTGCCTTCTCGTTCAGAGCTTTTACACGCAGTTCTGCTGCTGATTTGGTTGGGTAGGTTTTTTTATTTTGAAGAAACGAACAAACAAATGTACCAAGTAAAATCTCACTCATAACAGAGCTATTAATGGGGATAGGAAGGCTATTTTTTGAATGGTAATGTTAATTTAAGTTATTTAACTTTTTCAGTTTCCATACGTATGATTATGCAAGACACTTTGTTAGTGCTTGTACTCGTATACTTGGACTAGAAGGTACTCCCGAAGGTGTAGAGGATCAAAGGAGGTTGACCCGTGTTGCTGCGGTAATTTTAATAAAAATAATAATATACTTAAGTGATATTTAATCAATTAGTTTCACTGATTATTCCACTTTATATGATGGAATTACAGTTTCCGGTTGGCATAGATTCAGATCGCTTCATTCGTGCACTCGAGAATCCACAAGTGCAACAACATATGAAAGAATTAAAAGAAAGATTTTCAGGGAGAAAGGTGATGTCAAAAAGGCGTTCTTTTAAACAAACTTTCCATACATTTTGTCTTGAATCAATCATTGTCATAAATTTGAATTAACCTTCAAGAAGGTGGTGCGGTGGTAAGTGTCTGATTCCCACTAGCAGCCTTTAATCGCTTGAAGACCATTTGGTCCAACACACACTGAGTTTTATCTGGTCTAATTGCTTAGCAGGGTTTTGGTGGCCCCTATGTCACGGTTACAAAATAAGAGAGGATAAATTATGATTCATAATATGTCAAATTTTTTACACCATTTGTTGTTGTTATAGGTAATGTTTGGTGTTGACCGACTAGATATGATCAAAGGGATTCCCCAAAAGATCCTTGCTTTTGAGAAGTTTTTGGAAGAGAATCCATATTGGCGCGATAAAGTGGTTTTGTTACAGATTGCAGTACCAACAAGAACAGATGTTCCCGAGTGTAAATTTATTGAAGTTTGATGTATTTTAGTGTCTAATGTAGTAGGCATATCTTTGGTCTCCAATTATGTGACTTTTCAGACCAGAAACTCACGAGCCAAGTTCATGAAATTGTTGGCCGGATAAATGGAAGATTTGGGACACTTACAATTGTTCCAATTCATCATCTAGTTAGCAATCTGTTTTTAGTCTACACACAGTTTTGAATATATTTCAAAGCCATAGAATTTAGTTTTTGTGTTCTTACACTTTATATCTAGTTTTGATCGTTCTTGTTTGCTTGCAGGACCGTTCTCTGGATTTTCAAGCTTTATGTGCATTATACGCTGTTATTGGTTCTAACACGCTTCTCTTGTTATTGTTTCGTTTCATATAAGAAAATTTGAGCTTTAACGAATATGTGTTTGATTTTTTTCCTTTGCTAGATATTACAATTGTCACATCTTTAAGGGATGGAATGAATCTTGTCAGCTATGAGTATGTGGCATGCCAAGATCATATCGGGTCAGTTTTGATTAACTATGTTTTAATAAGCTACTTTATGTTATGTTTTAAAGAAAAGTTTTAAATGTTTGTAATGATGAGTTGACTTTTATTTATTCCGCAAAAGTTTTAATTAACTATGATATTTAGAAATGTGTTTATGAGTAAATCCAACGTCAAAGTAGGGCACCGGGACCGGGGCCTTACATAAGGGTTTTTATTGGGATTTCCAAAACTCGTAACTCTAACCGTGCTTTTATTTGAATATCCTCAAAGCTTCAAGTGAAATTTTCAAAACCATTGGTAATCAAAATATTAAATACTAACAGTTCTAATCAAATCAATCAAACCCTAGTTCTCTTCTTTTCTTTTTCAAATCAATAACTAGTAACGACCACCATGAATGAATATCTATTACGATTGATTTGTTTCACTTTTAGTTTTGGTATTATCTTTTGGTTGTGATATTATGGTTTTAGTTTTGGTATTACAATAATTGATTGTCGGTACCGTACCAGTATTGATACCAAGTTTAGTGGAGATTCATTTAAAAGAAGAAAAGGTGGTAACAAAGCGAGTACCATACATAAAGTACCTGTATTCGTACCCGTACCGGCACATGTACCATAAAATTCGGGTACGGGTATGGGTATCCATATTTACTGATTTTTGACACGAGTACTTTCGGGTACAGGTACAGGTTACGGGTACGATACCGATCTTATCCCAACTTCCCACAAACTAATTTCTTTCAACCGTTAAATCCAAGATCAATAGACTAAATTAACTATGACCCTTCTTATTGTTTGTATATTTCTTATTTAAATCTAATAATCCATGTCTCTACATGATTTTTGAAAAGGTTAGCGATTAATCCACTCATAGGATTAATATGAAATTGTTTGAACTTAAATGACTGATATTACGTTGCCAATTTTAAAAAGAAATTTTGAAACAAAAAATCTGAAAAACTATTAAAATCTAATATTGTAAGTCGGGATAGCAAAATAATTTGATACCTTAACATTACCGGCTTCCTTGATTGCATCAATTATTTTAACTTGATCACCTAGTTGCATTAGGCCTATAGTCGAGATCACCACATTTACTTGTTTTACCGCCTTCACTAGACTCTAATGGTCATACAAGTCTCACTGAAAAAATATAAAATTATAATTCTGTCACGTTATCTATAAATAACTATATGTTCTGAGCTATAGAAAATATATGGTTCTGGTTTTCATACACCCTAGAGGATAAAGAAAAAAATTACAAAGTTATTGTCGTTTACTTTTACATAAACTACAGTTTAACATAAAAAAAAGGTGTAAGTTTGCAAGAAGAGGATGTACGAAAAATATGCCATTTATACAATACTGACAGTGATAAATGTGACGCCAAGCTTCTTAAAGAATTCGATCAAGGAAGACTTGACATGATGAGAGAGGGTGGATTTCCTAACAAGTATGAAAGTAGGATGGCCAGCCTTTGCACTGGCCTCTACAAGGAATTTTCCTATATAACCTGTTGCTCCGATGATCAGAATCTTACTCATTCCCATTAGTTTCTTTACGGGATAACAGTGTGTGGATGATGGAAATAAAGGAAGAAAGTGAGTTTAACCATATCAATACTTTGCAACGAAACACATCTATTTATGGGGACATTCGATTTGGATGTGTGATAGTTTTTCGACTTTCAACAAAAATTGTAGAGATATTTGGAATACTGTACTGTATACATAACAAATTTATAATGTTTAAAAGTTAAGATCAACTTCAACAAAAATGACTTAACTTGCGATAGTATTTGCGGTAAGAATAATACTTGTATTTTTAATTCAAATAAAAGGATCCAATTACAATAAATAGGCAGGTAAGCGGGCAACAAGCTGCGCCACCACCCCCTTTTGAGTGGCAAAACCGATCCTACTGAAAACAAAATTATCATTCTTCGGCGTGGTTGAGTTACTGTGCATGGCCCACTGAACTCTTCTTAGAAACATAGCAGCATCGGGGGCAAGAAACCCAAATGTATCAAAAGCAAAATGAATGAAGGCGTGTTGATTCTCCACACACGCCTTCTCGTGCTTAGCAGTTTTTCCTGCTTCTGCCTTTAGCACTGCCTGCCTAGCAATAAACCCGGTGTCCCTAAGCTCGACAAAAGGGGACACCTCAGTAAGGTCCACTGATGTGTGCTGTGTAGCTTGTATAAAATATGATAGATTGGATATTTAGCTTTTGCACAAGTTCGTGTTTTAAATTTATAAAAGTGATTTTTACAAAGACTAAACACACACAAAATAGGCAAGGGTGTACCTATCGTATATGTAGAATAGTATTGGTAAGAACCAAGTATCGATCCGTGGACACAAAGGTTTCTAATAATAAATCGTTGTTTTACTTCAATCGGAGGTTTTAATCATTTTGAGGTTAATTTTTGAACTTTTTATAAAATATAAATAATTATATATATATATATATAATATATAGGTGACCAAGATAAGAAATTCTAAACGAGTTGTTCAATTATACGAAGGTTACCATCTAAGATCAAGAATCCACTCCATTTTAGCATTAATAATTAATATATAGACATGTAATAAACTTACCGTAGCAATATATAATAGATAACTCCTTAACCCAAAGTGAGCATCTTTGGCACTAAGGAGATGATATACGCATTTTAAAGTCCGCCCTTTCATAATGTCATACCATCTCAATGATGTCAATTTAAGTTGGCAAGTAGTTTCGTTAAGTAGAAATATTAGGATTGACTTCAATTTCTCGAATACCAATTCTAAAAACTTTGGGTGATTGTAGTTCATCACACAACCTCCCCTTGGTTGATTTAAGTAGGTTATGATTACACATTCCATTAACATATGGTTTCTTTAGCTAATTTGATATCCTAAGCAAAGCCATTTTTGGATTACCAAGGTTTAGAAAAATACACCATAACTTATATCTCAACATTTCTAAGTACAATATAAGGATCCATGTTTCGATAATGTATCAAAGTATTTCTATCTTTCAAGAACATGAATCGATCATGAACGATTGCCAAAGAGATTGACAACCACCAACTTTGAATTAGTGATTTAAGATGGTGAAACATTTCTCATCAAAAGATAATTGTAATATAACCATGTACTTAACTAGACTACATCACATGTCTTGATTAATTATCAATTAAAACAAATCTTCTTCATAGATTTTAGATGGTAAAAGGAGTTTAGCTCATCATGAGCATTATGATGAACATTAAGATAATTGATAATAACAAATACATGATTATACTTGGAACAATCTAACCAAATGTAGATGAATCCTTATTCTTAATGATGGGGATGATGGTTGTTGATGATGATTAGTGGTGATGACCTCCAAACATTCAAACTCTTCACTAGATCTTCAAGGTGAGTGTTAGTGTGTGTTTTTATAAGAGAGAATCAGATAGAAATCTTTTCAAGGCACACTTGATGAATGCAACATGAGCCACTATTTATAGGCAATCTGGATGGTGAGGCACGGCCCCGTGCTTGATGAGCAAGGCCCCGTGTATTTTTATGACATGTGCCAGATTTGTTTTGTCTTTTGTGTGAGCTGGCAACGGCCCCGTGGTTAACAAGCACGGTCCCGTGCTTTTTAGTGACATGTGTTCAATTCTTCTTTGTCTTTTCTGCATTCCCGTCCACGGCCCCGTGCATGCTGAGCACGGCTCCGTGCTTTTGTTCTCAGATTTTGTCTTTTCTTGTTCCATAAGGATGGGGGCGTGTTTCTTTGTTTTCTTCTGTTTTTCTTCGTCTTTTTGCTTGTTTCTTCGTTTGAGGTTTGGTTTCACCTGAAATTACGTTTTATTATGATAAGTAGCCTTTTATGCTATGTTATTAGATAGAAATTGAAGTTTTTAGAGATTATTTGATGCTGAAAAGATGTATATTTCTATGTACATCGAACATCCCCACACTTGAACATTGCTTGTCCTCAAGCAATCATCTTATAAATGTTCTCTAAAAACAACAAATTTAGATTATAGCTATTCCTTAAGCGAGCTCCAAGAAGATGAAACAAAATAACCAATCTTTATGTTAGTGATAAATAAGAGAGAACTTTTGTTTTTATGAGCTTCTGTTTATGCAAAACGTCACGTTCTCGCAATGTTCACTCACACTCGGTTTTATATCTGATCATACCTGGGATGTAGGTATGTGAACACTCTTAGCCAAAATGCAACCTGTGATAAATAAGCTTGTAACAAGTTCAAATCTCCACATTTTGAAGGGTTGCATAGATCAGAAGGTAAAAAGGGGTTCCGGTTTAGTGTGAGTAGGGATTGGTATTTTGTGGTCGTTCAAGGTTTAATGGTAAATACAACTTCCGCTGTTTGTCGGGAGTCTTGAGATGTCTTCAATGGTTAGCTCCTTTTCTTCGATTTTTTTTTTTTTTTTTGTAAATACTATATACCTAATGACTCTTTTAAGGCCAGATCGTCAAGACCAGTTTTATCGAGGATGTGGATTAATTCTTCCTTAATCCTGTTATGAATATAACTTCCAACTCTAATGGATCGTTCGGCTTTGAGCCTAATAGCCCCCATCCTCATTTGTTCGGTATATTCATGCTGAGACTGATTTTGACTTTTTCTTCATCTTTCTTCGTGGGACCAGTTTCCTCAACCTAAGCATCGTTCATATCTTTTTGCTCTTCTCTTCATTGCGTTTTTGGAAATTCCACAGAATGGTGGCCTTTGTTTGTTTTGGCGCCACTTTTTCCTCACCTCATTGCTAAAGAGAAAGATTCTCTCCCTAAGTTCTGGAGGCAACCTAGGTTTTCTGAAGTGTATGAAGAAAAGGAAATTGAAATC
Source organism: Bidens hawaiensis (assembly GCF_021521415.1). NCBI lineage: Eukaryota > Viridiplantae > Streptophyta > Magnoliopsida > Asterales > Asteraceae > Bidens > Bidens hawaiensis. Next base: position 389,359 of record NW_027492268.1, on the reverse strand, counting down.
GAAAGAATGCATTTCCAGTTCTTTAGGGTATGCCGGTAAAAGACCAGTGTTGTATTTTACCAGTTCAAAATGGATAAGGTGATCGGATTTTTGGGTTTTGTAATATTGGTATTGGGTTTGTATAAATATTACCTTCTTCTTTATACAACGCTTCGTGCGGTCTTGAAATGAATAATTGCGACAAGTTCTAAATCACACGAAACATATGACTCACTCAAAGCTTCCGAAAAAATATTTATATGGCATGAGGTTTATCTCACATTAACGGAGGAATTGGGTATTAACGCCATATTTTGCATAAACTTATTCTCAATACTACAAAACTTCTTCTTAATTTTTCACTTTTATGTAATGATTGGTTATTTGCAAAAAAATTTCTTGGTTTTCTTTTTAGGTTTAGAATATTCTTTGTTTGCTGCAAAATATATTTGTTTTAGAGATTTTTATAATTAGTTGGACAAACAATTTGGTCAAGTAATTCCCCTCCCCACACTTGAATCTCACATTATCCTCAATGTGATAAGATTCATGAAAATATAAAAATTCTTGTTGAGTATTATGGGTTAAAATGGAGAGTTACTTCCCTACGGGTTAACGAAATTTCGACAGAGCGTCCCCTGTTTTTCGTCCGTTTTCCTGTTTTTGTACCTGTATAACATAAAACTGCAAACAACCAAGCATAAACTGCTGAAAATTGGGTATGGAATCATCCATCCCTAGCCCTATTGGGCTAAATTAGAACCTATCATAATGTCTTTGGCACCAACGGCCATAAAATATCCAAATCAACATAAAAATAAACAAACAAGTATGATGAAAAGTAAATTGTTTAAAACATATAAAAAGTTCATGAAATACTACCAACCCGTAGTGAAAAATAGGGTTTGAAGTGATAGAAATTTATTGTATTAAGTTAAAAACTTTTAACTGCCCTGACACAAAAAACACGGCCCCGTCCTTCAGGAAGCACGGTACCGTGCTGCATAGTGCAGACAGTACTGTTTTGTTTATTTGTCGAGCTGGTTTGTTTTTAACTGGGTTTTTATTTTCTGGTTATTTTAAACTTGGTAAAAACATCCTAAATTTCATTAAGAACATAAAAGTAAAGACATAATTAAAGATAGATGAAATGAAAAGTACAACAACAATTCTTGGGTCCTAACACATAGTTCTAGCGGAAACAACTTAAACGAGAAACAAAGGCAGAAACTTCAATGGCCACCACTTCCGAACAAGTCGTGGATGTGTGGTGGTGCTCATTTGGCTTCCAAAAGTTCTTCAAGATTTTTGTTGAGCGTGACGATTTCTCGGTTGAGAAAGTTAAGTTTGAAAGTCACATCCTTGTGGTGGCCATCCACAACATGGAAGTTTTCGAACCTAAGCAGGTCGACTTTGTTAATCAACTCGACTACTCGAGCTTCGGTTTGCATATTGCTTTTAACTTGATCTCTTACGATGCATTGGAGTCGCATGACTTGTTCCTCGAGGAAGGAAGATTCATGTTGTTTCCCTTTTTTCACTGGCTTCCATTCAACCCGTTTTCCTTCCATTTAGGTAATTTTTGTTTGGTGTGAATGGAATAGAGACTGGAAAGTTGAACACGACACCGTGCATTAGGAAACACGGCCCCGTGCTGCTAGAATAATAAATGTTCCTGAGTCAGATAATTGTACGGAGTCAGCGCGTATCATGCTGAAGATTCTAGGGTGACCACGGCGCCGTGTTTAGGAAAGCACGGCCCCGTGCTTTTTGTCCCAGTGTTTTTCATTTTAATTTTTCAACATGATTTACTATCCGGAATTTTTAGAATGACGTTTATTGTGATAATTTGGAAGTTTGGTCATCTAAAAATTATTTTTCATTAAATAAAGATCCTAGAACAATTTCGGGATAAGCCCGGGTTTCCTAAGAAAAGAAAATAGTCGGGTTAAGCCCGAAGTCCTAACACGTTGTGCTTAATGCACTGATTACACATAAAAGTATAAAATTAAGTTTCCTAGAGTTCCCCGAAAGGCTCTCCTCCTCCGAATGGTCCTGGTGGTGGAAAATACGTGAAACCGAGAACTTGAAACTAGAGTTGCTCGTTGATGTCTCAGAGTTCCATTTTCATGTTTTCCACAGATTCGGTGAGTTGTACGAGACGCATCTCCGCAAGGAGATTCATTTCGGTGAGTTCTTTCACGAGTTCTTGAAGTTTCAAAAGAAGCTCGGTTTTGGAAACATGGCGGGCATCATTTCTCGTATGTCGAGAAATGAGAATTGCTTCATTCATCTCAGTTGGTATGCTGAATTTTCAGAGGTTTTTGGTTTGTTTTTGGTTTGTGCAAGGAATGCAATGACACAAGGTGCCTTTTATAACCAAACAGGAAACCAAGCACGGCACCGTGCTTATGGAAGCACGCCCCCGTGTTTTTAGTCTAACAATTCAGTTACAAACCAGTCTGACTGAGATTTTTGCAGCGTAGATGTCAGCCCGTATTTTTCGGCACGGGACCGTGCTTTTGAGAGCACACCCCGTGGTTTTTATGTTTTCTAAAATAAATATTTTTTTTAATTATTTACAAGGCCTAGTTTTGAGAAGGTCTTGGCTAGACCTTATTTCCTCATGTTCTTAATCAAGAAGTTTGGAGGGTTAATACCTCCAACACTTCTTCGAGTGGACCGTCGATATATGGTTTTAATCGATGTTCATTTACTTTGAACTTCTGGCCGTTTGAATTTGAAATTTCGATGGTTCCATAGTCAAAAAATTGTTTCCACTATGTATGGACCTGACCATCGGGATTTCAGTTTTCCTGGGAAAAGACGTAAACGAGCGTTGTATAGCAATACACGATCGCCGATTTTAAATTCTTTATTTCCTTTTAAATGAGCGTCGTGTATGCGTTTTGTCTTTCTTTGTAGGACCAGGAATTTTCATTGGCCATTGTTCTTAGTTCCTCGAGCTCACGAATTTGATCTTCCCGGTTTGCTCCAGCGGACGTTAGATCAAAGTTCACTGCTCTAAGGGCCCAGTAGGCTTTGTGTTTCAGTTCTACTGGTAGATGACATGCCTTCCCGTAAACGAGCTTGAAGGGTGTCGTTCTTATGGGAGTTTTGTAGGCAGTCCTAAGGGCCCACAATGCGTCATCTAATTTTTCTGCCCAATTTTTGCGATTCATCCCCACACTTCTTTCCAGATTTCTCTTAATTCCTCGATTCGAGACTTCCACCTGTCCACTGGTCTGCGGGTGATATGGTGTTGCCAGGCGGTGGTGAACCCCATATCGTGCTAAAACCTTGTCCATCAGGGTGTTACAGAAGTGAGTACCTCTGTCGCTGATGAGGGCTTTTGGTGTTCCGAATCTTGAGAACAACTTTTTTCAGAAATCGTACATCTACTCGAGCATCGTTAGTGGGAAGAGCTTGTGATTCTACCCATTTAGATACGTAATCGACTGCTACAAGAATGTATTTGTTTCCGAATGAGTTAGGAAACGGCCCCATGAAATCTATTCCCCATACATCAAAGATTTCACAAATTTGAATGCCCTTTTGAGCCATCTCATTTTTCGATGAGATGTTCCCGGCTCTTTGACAAGCATCGCATGCTTGGATCAAAGTTTGTGTATCTTTGTATATAGTGGACCAGAAAAATCCTACATCAAACACTTTTCTAACCATGGTGGCGGTACCGTGGTGTCCGCATGTTGGTCCTTCATGACAGTGTTTGAGAATGTCTAAGGCCTCCTTGCCTGCTACGCACCTACGAATGACTTGATCCGCACCTATCCTAAATACATATGGATCTTCCCAGAAGTAAAACTTAAGATCGGAGAAGAATTTCTTTCGCTGTTGATGGGTAAGTCCTTTTCTGAGAATCCTACAAGCTAAGTAATTTGCGAAGTCGGCATACCAAGGACTTTCGTCTTTTTCCTTTATTACGTCTTGAATGTGCATGAGGACTTCATGTGGGAAATTATCATTGATAATTTCCTTGTGAAGTTCTTCGGGGGTTGGACATTCTAAACGTGAAAGATGGTCTGCGGCTACATTTTCTACTCCTTTCTTGTCTTTAACTTCGATATCGAATTCTTGGAGTAGTAGGATCCACCGGATGAGTCTAGGTTTGGCATCTTGTTTGTTGAATAGGTATCGTATTGCAGCATGATCGGTGTAAACTATGGTTTTGGAAAGAACTAGGTATGATCTAAATTTTTCAAAGGCAAATACTACCGCTTGTAACTCTTTTTCTGTTGTGGTATAATTTTCTTGTGCATCTTTAAGAGTTTTACTGGCATAGTAAATTGGGTGAAAGTGTTTTTCTTTGCGTTGTCCGAGTACGGCTCCAACTGCAAAGTCGCTTGCATCGCACATGATTTCGAATGGAAGGGTCCAATCGGGTGTGGTCATGATTGGGGCATTGACAAGTTTGTCTTTTAATGTATTGAATGATTCAACACACTCCTCAGAGAAGACGAATGGTGCGTCTTTCTCTAGAAGTTTGGTTATAGGTCTTGAGATTTTTAGAAATCTTTTATGAAGCGGCGGTAGAAACCTGCGTGACTTAGAAAACTTCTAATGGCTTTGACCGAAGTTGACGGCGGAAGTTTGGATATGGTTTCTATTTTGGCCCTATCAACTTCTAGTCCGTTTTGAGAAATCTTGTGTCCTAAAACAATGCCTTCCTTTACCATAAAGTGGCATTTTTCCCAGTTGAGCACTAGATTTACTTCTTCACACCTAGCTAACATTTTGTCTAGGTTTTTCAGGCAATGATCGAAAGAGTCTCCAAAGACTGAGAAGTCGTCCATGAAAACCTCCATAGAGTTTTCGATCATTTCATGAAAGATGGCTACCATGCAACGCTGGAAGGTGGCTGGAGCATTGCATAGTCCAAATGGCATTCTTCGGTAGGCGAAGGTTCTGTATGGACATGTAAAAGTAGTTTTCTCCTGATCTTCAGGAGCAATGGGAATCTGAAAGTATCCGGAAAATCCATCAAGAAAACAGTAGAACATTTTTCCAGACAATCGTTCGAGCATTTGGTTTATGAAAGGAAGTGGAAAATGATCTTTTCTTGTGGCATCATTAAGCTTCCAGTAATCAATGCAAACTCGCCTACCTGTGATGGTTCTCATGGGTATTAGTTCGTCCTTCTCGTTCATTACGATCGTCATTCCTCCCTTCTTGGGTACTACCTGAACGGGACTTACCCAAGGTGAGTCTGAGATTGGGTAGATTAATCCGACATCAAGCAGTTTGATTACTTCCTTCTTCACCACATCTTGCATGTTAGGATTGAGACGTCTTTGATGTTGGACCACGGGTTTGTATTCTTCTTCCATGAGGATTTTGTGAGTACAAAAGAAGGGACTGATGCCCTTGATATCCATGATCTTCCATGCGATAGCCTTCTTATGGTTTTTGAGAACCTTAAGAAGTTCGTCTTTCTCTTCTTTAGAAAGGTGAGATGAAATAATTACTGGGAGTTGAGAGTCTTTTTCTAGAAAGGCGTATTCGAGATGGTTTGGTAGTTCTTTTAACTCTAAGGCTGGTGGTTCTTCAATTGATGGTTGTGATTTTTCATTATTTTCACTGATTTCGCATATTATTTCTGATTCTTCTTGGTAATTGTTGTTGAGATTTTCGTTTTCTAAAATGGGTTTGTTGAGTGTTTTGTCTAAGACTTGTGTTTCTATGGGAGTATTAATGGAGGAATCTCGCATATAGCAACTTACGATGGAGTCTATGATGTCAACACAATATAAAGTGTCATCGTGTTGTTGCGGATATTGCATAGATTTTCCTATGTCAAAAGTGATTGCCTCGTCATTGACCCTGAGAGTGAGTTTACCGGTGCAAACATCAATGATAGTCTTTGCGGTGACTAAAAAGGGTCTACCTAAAATTAGATGTACACTTTTGTCTTCCTCCATGTCTAGAATCACAAAATCTACTAGAAAACAAATTTGTCAATTTTGACAAGCATGTTTTCAACAATGCCCCTAGGATATTTAACGGGTCGGTCAGCTAACTGAATGCTCATGCGGGTGGGCTTTGGTTCTCCTATCCCTAGTTTTGCAAAAAGCGCATAAGGCATTAAATTAATACTAGCTCCTAAGTCAGCCAGGGCATTGCTAACAAATAATTTTCCTATGAGACAAGGGATAGTAAAGCTCCCTGGATCGGTCATCTTTGTTGGTTGCTTGCTTTGGAGGATAGCTGAACATTCTTCACTTAGGGTGACATGCGAGAGTTCCTTCAGCTTCCTTTTGTTTGTTAGCACTTCTTTGAGAAACTTGGCATATTTTGGCATCTGAGCAATAGCTTCGACAAAAGGGATGTTGATATGGAGTTGTTTAAAGAGTTCTAGAAACTTCCCATACTGGGCTTCCAATCGCTCCTGCTTCAGTCTTCCAGGGTATGGAATAGGTGAAACATAAGTTCGGACTGGCTCCTTAGGTTGGATTATGCTTGTTGGGGTCAGCCTTTCCTGCGTTTCATCAGGAGACTTCTTCTCCATAACTGGTTCTGAGGTTGGTGAGACAACAGTGGTCGTACCGCTTCGTAATGTAACGGCGTTAGCTGTTGCATTCGGGTTGGTGATTGTGTTGCTTGGAAGGGCGCCAGGTGGTCTTTCGGATAATTGTCGGGCAATTTGTCCGATTTGGATTTCTAAGTACTGAAGTGATGCTTGTTGACTTTTGAGATCGGCTTCATGTTTTAATAATACTCCATTGATATCAACAGCTCTTGAGTCGGCTTTCTTTTCTGCTTCATTTGTTTTGGTCATTAATTGGATTAACATTTCTTCGATCTTTGAGTAGCTCGGGTTTTGATGGTTACTCGAGCTTTGTTCTTGGTATTGAGTTTTAGGTTGGAAGGATTGATTCATCGGTCTCTTTTCGAATCCTGGTAGGGGTTGAGTGTTACCTCCGTCTTTCCAGCTGAAGTTTGGATGGTTTCTCCAACCTGGGTTGTAGTTATTGCTGAAAGCGTTGTTCTATCGAGCGATGAAATCGACTTCTTCCATGGACATAATGACTTGTTTACAGTCACTCGTCTTATGATTTCCTCCACAAGTGTCACAGGTGAGTTTGTTTTTTGATAGCTCGGCTTGAAGTTGTTCGAATTTTTTAGAAAGAGCTTCAAGCTGTGTTGTGACAAAGGTGTTGGAATCAACGTGTATTCCTTTATGGGTAGGTGTAGATCTTGGTGGGTTGTAAGCGAAACTCTTCTTTGCGGCCTTCTCCAGGACTCAAATGCTTCATTAGGTGATTTGGATCCCAGGTCTCCACCAGCGATCTGGTCGATGGCCTGTTTGTTTTGACTGGATTGTGCGTCAAAGAAAGTTTGAACTTGTAACCATACGCTCAGTCCATGATGTGGGCATCTTCTTAAAAGACGTTTATATCTTTCCCATGCTGCGTGTAACGATTCATCATCTTCGGTCCGGAATCCGGTAATGCTGGCTCGGTATTTGGCAGTTTTGTCGGGCGGAAAATATTTGAGGAGAAACTGTTCAACCATCTGGTCCCAAGTGGTAATGGAACCAGAGGAAAGAGATTCTATCCATTCTAGGGCTTGGCCCCTTAGAGAGAAAGGAAAGATTTTAAGCTTGATTTGATCTTCTGAACAGTTTTGAATTTTAAAGGTTCCGCAGATTCGTAAGAATCGGGATATGTGAGAAAAGGGTCTTCGTCGAGGAGACCATGAAATTGAACTGTATTTTCCACCATATGAATGGTGCTTGATTTGATTTCAAAATTTTCGGTGATTTTGGGTGGAGCCACTCCGTTGCCGTAGCCTTCAAGAGTTGGCTTGGCATACTGGCTCATGTTCGGCTCATTGTTCTGGGCCGCCATCATTTCTTCGGTTTGATTTTCTCCTGATGTGGCGGCGTCTACTGATTCGTCTTTGATTGCTTCTGCGGTTTTTGTAGTCCGTTTACGAGTTCGTCGACGAAAGAGTCGTTCCGGTTCAGAAATTGGAGAAACAAGCTCAGGCTCAAAAGTAGAGGACATACATGAGACTAAATCAAAATTAAACACTAAAGCAAAAGTTAGCTAAAGTTAGTCTAAAAGGTTAGTCTAGTATTAAACTACGAGTTATGCTACGCTATTTTTAACTAAACTAAACTAAGGTCTTAATTAAGCTAGAGTAAAGTTAAGGTAAATAAAGGTAAAAAGTAGGCTAGCCGTAAAATTATATTTTAGTATCTAGTAAAAATTAAAAATAAAGTGAAATAGAAGTTAAAAATTTGTACAACTATAAACAATGATTAAATTAAAACTTGGATCGTTCTTAGAAATGTACCGTGTTCCCCGGCAACGTCGCCAAAACTTGATGCGTGCTGTGTAGCTTCTATAAAATATGATAGATTGGATATTTAGCTTTTGCACAAGATCGTGTTTTAAATTTATAAAAGTGATTTTTACAAAGACTAAACACACACAAAATAGGCAAGTGTACCTATCATATATGTAGAATAGTATTGGTAAGAACCAAGTATCGATCCGTGGACACAAAGGTTTCTAATAATAAATCGTTGTTTTACTTCAATCGGAGGTTTTAATCATTTTGAGGTTAATTTTTGAACTTTTTATAAAATATAAATAATTATATAATATATATATATATAATATAGGTGACCAAGATAAGAAATTCTAAACGAGTTTTTCAATTATACGAAGGTTACCATCTAAGATCAAGAATCCACTCCATTTAGCATTGATAATTAATATATAGACATGTGATAAACTTACCGTAGCAATATATGATAGATAACTCCTTAACCCAAAGTGAGCATCTTTGGCACTAAGGAGATGATATGCGCATTTTAAAGTCCACCCTTTCCTAATGTCATACCATCTCAATGATGTCAATTTAAGTTGGCAAGTAGTTTCGTTAAGTAGAAAGATTAGGATTGACTTCAATTTCTAGAATACCAATTCTAACAACTTTGGGTGATTGTAGTTCATCACACAACCTCCCTTTGGTTGATTTAAGTAGGTTATGATTATACATTCCATTAACATATGGTTTCTTTAGCTAATTTGATATCCTAAGCAAAGCCATTTTTGGATTACCAAGGTTTAGAAAAATACACCATAACTTATATCTCATCATTTCTAAGTACAATATAAGGATCCATGTTTCGATAATGTACCAAAGTATTTTTATCTTTCAAGAACATGAATCGATCATGAACGATTGCCAAAGAGATTGACAACCACCAACTTTGAATTAGTGATTTAAGATGGTGAAACATTTCTCATCAAAAGATAATTGTAATATAACCATGTACTTAACTAGACTACATCACATGTCTTGATTAATTATCAAGTAAAACAAAGCTTCTTCATAGATTTTAGATGTTAAAAGGAGTTTAGCTTATAATGAGCATTATGATGAACATTAAGATGATTGATAATAACAAATACATGATTAAACTTGGCACAATCTATCCAAATGTAGATGAATCCTTCTTCTTAATGATGGGGATGATGGTTGATGATGATGATGATTAGTGGTGATGACCTCCAAACATTCAAACTCTTCACTAGATCTTCAAGGTGAGTGTTAGTGTGTGTTTTTATAAGAGAGAATCGGATAGAAATCTTTTCAAGCCACACTTGATGAATGCAACATGAGCCACTATTTATAGGCAATCTGGATGGTGAGGCAAGGCCCCGTGTTTGATGAGCACGGCCCCGTGTATTTTTATGACATGTGCCAGATTTGTTTTGTCTTTTGTGTGAGCTGGAAACGGCCCCGTGGTTAGCTGGCACGGTCCCGTGCTTTTTAGTGACATGTGCTCAATTCTTCTTTGTCTTTTCTGCATTCCCGTCCACGGCCCCGTGCATGCTGAGCACAGCCCTGTGCTTTTGTTCTCAGATTTTGTCTTTTCTTGTTCCATAAGCATGGGGGCGTGTTTCTTGAGACATGGGGGCGTGTTTCTTTGTTTTCTTGTGTTTTCTTCTGTTTTTCTTTTTCTTTTTGCTTGTTTCTTCGTTTGAGGTTTGGTTTCACCTGAAATTACGTTTTATTATGATAAGTAGACTTTTATGCTATGTTATTAGATAGAAATTGCAGTTTTTAGAGATTATTTGATGCTGAAAAGATGTATATTTCTATGTACATCATCCACACAAGCATGCTCCCCCCCCACCCCTGCCCATCCTAACACAAGAATGTCCGCTGGTCGGAGAGTAGACCTTCCTTCACGCGGGTCCGACAAGAAATTCACATGAGCCTTTTTTCTTGCCGAGATTCCCGCCCGTTTTAACACATCACAAAGGACATCCCTGACCAAATCATGTCTATATTTAAACCCCGGGAGTCCTTGGCAATGAATCGCGCGTTCACACAAATTATCTAAACAAACCTTACGACAGACCTCGCAGGGCTCATCAAGTGGAAACAGGGGGGTCATTAAACGATATTTAAGAATGACTCGGTACTCCACTGCTGACTGCTGGCTTAACTCATCGATGTGGGTGACAGCCAAATAGTCTTGAGCATGAGGAGCTTGAAGACATTCAAATACTGCTCTCTGATGAGAGGATATGCCACATTTTTCTCCCAAATTTGGACGGTTTTACTATAAGCATTTTGGGCTTTGGGGGGGGGGGTCCTTATTAGCGAACCCGCCAAGATCAAGATCGGGAATAGAGTTGTGTAAATAATCCATCGCACACCTAAAATCGGAATCCAACCCATGAACACCACAATCACGCATAATGTGGTTCTGTAACTTCCAAGATTGTGCTCTCGAGGCTACGAAAGCATAGGTGGAAACATCCTCAGCTGAATATAGCCCTAAACCACCGAAATGGATAGGGAGAGAGACTAGTCTCCATTGAAAATCCCCAAAAAACGGACCCACACATACCACAATATCCTCAATTTGCAGTCATGGGTGTGTATAAGAGCATACTCGGCAAATCATCTATTTTCATCTTTATAATTACATTAAAAATTACAATATTTGATTTCTTCTTTTTAATTAAATAATATATTCTTTTTATATTTTTATCACTATATAGAGGTAGGGTACCAAAAAGACCCAAAAACCCTTAAGTACTACCTGCGGGTCAAATAAGAGCTACTCACAAGTTACCCGTGGGACATACGGATCGCCCGCTTAACCGTCTAAGGAAGAAACACCCACATGACGTTGCCCACAAAATTCATCCAGAAGATGGAGTACCCGTCCACACAAAATGACCGGGAGGCAATACCTCTGGACAGCTGTCATTAACTAATTACTTTCCAGAAGATTTACCAAGATGCTTTCTTGGGCAATACGTGATCTCTTGACCAGTTAACGAAGGACACCTGGCAAGGCCGTTATAACCGTGCACATGGCCAGGGTTATCTATCATCCTATCCCAAAAGGACGCGTATCCAGGTTGTTACACATGCACATGCAACGTATAACTGAACCTATCATGTGAGGACACCTGTCCAGGTGGTTACGAGAGCATCTTCTAAAAATGACAGTTGGCCCAACACCTTCCCACATCCTTCGGCTATAAATACCTTCTCAATCTTCATGAGGTATTCATTCACACTCACTATATTCTCTCTATATACTTAAGTACTTTATCTTCGTCAGAAGGGTACTTATTCTCACGTCGGAGGGTGGTTATGGGAAGACCCCCCCCCCCTCTAGTCCTTCCCGTAGCAAGCTAACGATGTCTGTTTTGCAGGTTCCGGTCACTGAACTTTGGGAAGTTGTACTCATATCGTAGTTGGTTGTTATCCATATCCAACCCCTGTAGACTCATTGGATCTAAGACCCATTAAAGGGAGTAGATCTGTGTTTCTTCATTGGCGCCATCCTTGCTTTTGTTAGAACATCAATAATTCTGTGTTTTTGGTTCGTTGTACGATATGAGTCAAGTTCCTGAAGGGCCGACGGGAACTCCTGCGCCTACTTCATGTGTTACGGGTACAGAAATACCTGAAGGTTTTGCTTCGAGTATTTTTGCACGTAACACAGCTACTGGTTCACGAACAGATGACATAACACCTGGTGGTCATACCCTCGAACGTGTCACAGCACCAATCGGAACAACTCTTACCGATTTAGGACGTGTCACAGCACCAGAAGATACGAATTTGGGCGACCTCGGACGAATTATGAGGGAGACCCGCCGAACTCGTTCATAGTTGGGTTTGGAAGATGATTCTAGCGAATCCGATCTGGCAAGAACTCATCACCATAATTCCATATCAAGGGGGCCATTATCTCCAGAAGAATGGCTCCGGATTCAAAAAGAGAATATGGCAGCTGAATATGAGCGAAGAGTGCGCAACGAGCGTTTCCGTGTCCACACTCTGAATTATGACGAAACTCCCAGAAGATCCCTTTCTCCCCCACCAACGGGGAGAGGAAGTCTGATCCGTTATAGTCAACAAGCGAAGCAGGATTTTGGTGAAGTACGGAGATTGCGTCCCCTTCCTCGCATGGACATGCGTATGCCATCTTACATAGACGAACTAGACAGTTATGATTCAACTTATCACCTGGGTGGTTACAATTTTTACACTGGTGATAGCAGATTACATTCGCAGGAGGAGATCAGCTGTCCGCGAGACGTAGTCTGTCATACTCAATATCACAGTGATGTAGAGGAATATTTTACTAAACCATATCGCCAGCAGCCTTTGCTGAAATCAAAATTCATAACACGCATTGCAACTGCACCCTTCCCAGTTAATGCCAAAATACCTACGTCGGTTGGCAAATATAATGGAATGACTGATCCAAGTGATCATCTCCAGAATTTCGTGGCAGTGGGCGGTGTTAGCGGATGCACGCTCCCTTACTGGTGTCATATGTTCACATTAACATTAACAGGGGCAGCGCACGAATGGTTTGAAAAACTTCCAGACGGTCAGATTCCAGCTGGGATGATTTAGTGAAAAACTTTTCCCAGCAATTCAGTCAGCAAAAGAAACACACTCGTGATCAGTCAGAAATCTTGGACGTTGTCCGCCGGGATAACAAATCAGTGGAAGATTTCATTACTCGATATAATGATGAAAGTTTGACTATTGGCGGGATCAGCAAAGATATGCTTCGTGGTGCCTTCCGCAAGAATGTCAGATGCGATGCGTTGATCCGCACGTTAACTGGCAGAGATGGAATGCCACAAGAGTGGGATGATATTATGACTGCGGCGAAGTTATATGCCAGAACTGAAAAAACTTTGGGCTATAACAATTCAAAGCAAAAATTGAAGATAGAATTTCAAAATCCACGACCGAATAAACAAGCGAAAGGAACGATTTGGTCCAGGCTCCAGCCGAATGCGGAAAACTCGAAACCATTTGACGCAAGATCTTTTATTGGCAATAAAAACAAACAGAATGCGTCAACTCGGTTCTCCAATAGCTGGACGCCATTATCAAAAACTCCTTCAGAAATTCTCACAACCGAGAATATGAGTTTCCGTAAACCTCAACCGCTTACAAGAAGGTCGTTCCTGGATGCCAAGAAGCACTACACTTACAAGAGTGTGTGGCCTTAAAAAAATGAAATCGAAGCAGCTGTGAAGTCTAGCAAACTTGAACATTTAGTCAAAGGTGTGAAACCTGGGACTGGTAAGGCTCCCGCGCGAGATAACCAGAGCCCATCAAAAAACAGGTCAAGGACTTAAATCTTAACATGATTCAAGGAGGACATAAAATAAGCGGAAAGAGAATAGAATTGGAGGATGAGGAATGGAAGAATGAACCAGTGATCTTCCCAAGAGTTAAAGGCGGACCATGTAACAAGAATCCCTTGATTATCACCGCTCTCTTTCGTCACTACAGATCACAATACGTCTTCTTCGACACTGGTAGTACATCCGACATTATGTACGAACAGTGCTTCGAACAACTCGATGATGAAGACAAGGAAAGGTTGAAACTAATTCATGCTCCTGTATCCAATTTTGGAGGAGAGATAATGCACCCGCGAGGGGTAATATCCTTCCCAGTAACTCTTAGTGATGGGACCCATTCAATAGCCGAAGAGGTTGAGTTTTTGGTTCTGCCAGCAACTTCCAAGCATGATATTATCTTGGGGCTGGAAGCAATTGGAGATTTCAATGCTCACCCGTCCACAGCTCACGGTGCGGTCGGAGTTCCAACCCGCACAGGCGTAGCAATCATTCATGTCAATCGACATTACTTTGCAATAGAAAGCTCAAAACCCAGCAAGGTCCCAAAACAAACACAGACGACTGAGCCGGAAAAATGGGTATTGAATAAGAAGTTCCCCGGTTAGACAGTTGTGATTGGGTCTGCTATCTCTGAGATAATAAGAACATTCTTAAACCAGCTATTGACCAAGAACATGGACATCTTCGCTTAGCAGCCCGCGAACATGACTGGTGTCCCGCGGAGCATTGCTGAACATAAATTGAGAGTAAACCCGATGTTTACCCCAATTGTTCAAAAGAAGCGGAAGATGGGCCCGGAACAGACGAAAGCTATGAATGAGCAAGTGCAAGATCTACTTCACGCCGGAATCATCCGGGAAATCAAGTATCAGACATGGTTGGCTAATCCGGTCATCGTTCCAAAGAGCAACAGAACGTGGCGGATGTGCATTGATTTTAAAGACTTAAACAAAGCTTGCCCAAAAGATTGTTATTCATTACCAGAGATTTATCTCAAGGTAGATGCCGTGGCCCCGTTCAAGTTTAAATGTTTCCTCGACGCCTACAAAGGCTACCACCAGATCCGCTTGGCGGCTGGTGATGAGGATAAGACAGCGTTCCGCACAGATCAGGGGACATTTTGCTGTAAAATGATGCCATTTGGATTGAAAAACGCAGGTGTCACGTATCAACGATTAATGGACCAAGCTTTCAAAGGCCAGATAAGTCAAAACCTGGAAGTCTACATGTATCAACATGAAGCTGAATCCAGCCAAATGTTCATTTGGGATGGAAGAAGGGAAATTTCTTGGAGTCATCGTGACGGGTGCGGGCTTCAAAGCCAATCTTGATAAAGTCTAGGCTGTAGCCTGCATGCCTTATCCTTCTTCCCTCAAAGAGGTTCAGACACTCAGTGGGGGATTAGTGGCGCTAAATCGCTTTTTAGCAAATCATGCAGCTAAATCTAACCCATTCGTTTCAACGTTGAGAAATTGCCTCAAGAAGGCACACTTCAAATGTTCGATTATCTTTTAATTTATGAAACGATGAAAAAATCAATATAATATAATAGGATTAGTTCAACCTCCTACAATTAACTTTAAATAAAAGATGAGTAAAATTAAATCAAAATATTAAAATAAAAAGCGGCTTCCAGATTATTTACATTGACTTTTTGAATAATTTAAAATAAATATTTAAATGAAAAAGTAATAACAATTTGTGGTTATGAAAAGATGAATAATTGTTATGAAGAGATGTATAAGCGATCTGGATCCACATATATTATTTTAGAATGCATATTTTTTAATTGACATTGAATGTAATTTTAATAATTTCCAATTTAAAACGAAATTTAAAGGGAATGTTATGTAGAGAGAGAGAGGGAGACTGCTAGCCACAAATTACCCATAATGCATTGGTAATTTAATTTCTTTAATATTCTGAATAATTACTAAAATACCATAATTACTTTTGAGCCATTGATGAAGAGATCCAATAGTCCACATTATGTTTTTGCATTTCTTACACTTCTTGCATTAAAACCACTTCTTTCTTGAACTTAAACACACACACACACATATATATATATATATATAGAAAATGGTTCAAATAAAAATAAAGAGTTTCTTAGTAATGGTAAGAACCAACAAAATTTTGATATTTGGCATTACAAATTATGATGAAAAAATTTATAGGAAACTATTTCGGTTATAATGATGAAAGAGTAATTCTAGGAAACTATTTCGATTATTAATAATTTTAAATCTCAATCATTGATTAACATGATCCAATGACTATGATTTATTCATATTCTTCCTAGTAAACTACTTATTTTTAGCAGAACCATATATATATATATATATATATATATATATATAGAGAGAGAGAGAGAGAGAGAGAGGGAGAACAATGTTATAATAAGAAGTAGATTTTTCCTAAGAAGTGTAGAAAGTGTGTTATCACCATTATATCTAACAAAACACACCGCACAATAAACACACTTTCCATATCCACCACCAAATTAACATATCTAATGCATCAGATTATTTCTTACACTTCTTAGACACACTCAACTTCTTATTTTAACCCCACACTCTCTCTCTCTCTCTCTATATATATATATATAAGAGTTCAAATAAAAAATAATTGTTTTGTGAGAAGTGTGAGAAGAGCTTTAAAATAAAACAAACCACCTAAATATGACACTATACAATGTAAATAGGAAACAATACAATTATTTAAAAACTACCAACCTCAACCACTAGATCATAGATCCAAGAGCCTAGATCTATTCTTATTCTTCTCACAAAAAGATTGTTTTTTACATTAACCCTACCCTATATATATATATATGGTTAGTATACTTTAAGAACTTTAATATTAAAAACTCAAAAAGAAATTAAAAGGGTATAAATGTAATCTAAATTAATTCTCTCTCATGTTGTTAGTTAGTTACTAATTAATTAATTAATTAATTATCCCTATGTTTTTTTCAATTTTTTCAAGTGTACTTATGTGCTTATGATTAAACCGATCTTTAATATGGTCATTGATTAAAATGATCTTGAATATGGCCATTTATTTCTACAAACTGATTATGTAATCTAAAAACCTACATTTAAATATGCGTATGTGTAAGTGTACCATTTACATATATGTAAATCTTGAAAATGATAATTAGTTTTCTAAAAATGAATGTATAATTTACCTATATGTAATATTTATACCAATTTTCCATTTTTTAAATTCATCATCCATTACATATACATAAATCTTCAAACTAATAATTTATTTACATATATGTTAATGTTCTCCATACGTCTGTTTGCATATATGTAAATAGTTAAAAAAATATATTATTTCTAGAGAATATTTAAGAGAGTTTTGTTAGATGAAATTAAAAACCATGAACACTAGTACTTAACAAAGAAACACTTAAGTAAGGCTCATATTTAAAATGAAACTAGTAGTAATCCCGCGCGATGCGACGGGTGCGTGACTGGAATTTTGTGGCATTGGTTCAGTTTGTTAAAGTAATGATATTAACTACATCCCCTTTACCTTTGCTACATTAAAAGTATCAAAAATACTGATTTCTTGAAAAAAATAGAGATAGTAACCGATTTATATCCCAATGCAAGGCCAAAAATGGAATTTGTAGCAGCACATACAGGCCCGTCTCAACGTCTTCGGAGGCCTGAAACTAACTAAAATGTTGAGGCCTTTTTATTTTTTTTTCTTTATGCGTATAGCGTTAGAGAGTATACAAGAATTATAGAATATGGATGATATGCCGTGATAATGGATATGAAGGAATCATCCTTAGCTTGTGGCTTATCATTGAGTGCCTAATTCTAAAAGAACTATACTTTTAAAATCTCATAATACATCTCTTATTTAAAATGGAGGCCTTATAAATCTGTAGTCCTATAGCCATTGCCTTATTTAGCTTACCCATGAGACGACCTTGCCAAGATGCCAAAAGAGGTGTGCTGATTTTAAGTGAGGTAACTAAATACATATCAACTATATGCATATATACATTAACTATATATGATGGTGTTTGCGTTACTTCATAATTACACAACATATTATCTTATATAAATAACTATGCGACTTGAATAATAAACACGCAACCTATGTTTACAAAAACATAATATCCATGTGACACCCCCAAACATCTCAACCATTGCTTTGCCTTGATCAATGATCAATGGTTCAACACACTCAAAACGCTCATTCTATATATAAGTGTTTGTAATCATTTTTTGTGTACCTGTAGTTTGCAGGTGCTGCGCAATCCCTTGGTGCCGGGTCTATTCTTGTTAACCCATGGAACATAACCGAAGTGGCAGCTTCAATAGGCCAAGCTTTGGATATGAGTGCTGAAGAAAGAGAAAAACGATATTGTCACAATTTCTTGCATGTCACAACCCATACTGCTCAAGAATGGGCCGAAACCTTTGTCAGGTACAAAAGCCACATAATGGGTTGATACTGGTTGCTATTAGTACATGTCGGGTCAGTTTTGGCCCACTTACATATTTTAAGGTACAAAATGGGCGGGTTGGGTAATGGGCCGAAACTGTGCGTGTAGGGTCAGGTTGACCAGCTATCTGTCCTAAAGTAACAGTTGACTTTTTACTTCAGCATAGGTTTGACTTATACAATATTGACAATTGTAGTGAACTGAACGATACGGTAGTTGAAGCACAACAAAGAATAAGAAAAGTTCCACCAGCACTGCCGGTTGAAGAGGCTACTGAATGTTATTTACAGTCAAGAAACCGATTAATCATACTGGTGACCCTTCCATATCTTTTAAGAAATAACAATGTAGCCCTTTACTTATCTTGCATTGACTTTTTCACGCTTAACAGCATTATACATACAACCACAGGGATTCAGTGCTACATTAACCGAACCAGTTGATGCTCCTGGTAGACGTGGAGGTGATCAGATCTGAGAAATGGATCTTAAATTGCACCCTGAATTGAAAGAGTCACTGATGAAGCTTTGCAATGATCCACATACAACCGTCGTTGTCCTTAGTGGAAGTGACCAGGATGTATTGGATGATGTATTGATCCAGATCTACTTTTGTTTTTCTTTCTTTTAGTTTTTAGTACTCGAGACCTGCTTGTTAAAAGGTGGAGTCGAGGCGAGCATAAAGCTCGAGCCTAAAAGTAATCTTGTTTAATAAACAAGCTCAAACTTCACTTATCGAGCTCAAGTTGGCCTACGAGCCTAAACCAGCCTGTTAACATATTAAATATATAATTTCATAATATCTATTATTAAAAAGTTAGATTGTATTTATAAATATATTAATAAATTTATATAGACCCGAGCTTGAAAAACTATTAACAAGCCGAGCTTGAGCTTACGTTCTCGTAAGTTAAACAAGCCCGGCTCAAACATAAATGAGATCGGGTTCGGCTCATCTTATTTACACCCGTAGTTTCTATTCATTTTGTATTTTCTTTTTGACAACGTTTTTGATTTCTCAGAACTTCGGTGAGTTCAACGTGTGGTTGGCGGCTGAGCATGGAATGTTTCTTCGGTCGACTAAAGGAACGTGGATGACAACTATGCCCGAGCATCTAAATGTGGAATGGGTCGACAGTGTTAAGGTTCTGCTTTTACCTTTATTTGTAAATGTTATTTTGACCCATTTACTTTTGAATGTCACAGAACACCACAATGCTTTTATTCAATGATGATTATAATTATTGTTTTGTTAATATTTTTGACAGCATGTTTTTGAGTACTTTACTGAAAGAACACCTCGATCACATTTTGAGCTTCGTGAGACATCGTTGGTATGGAATTACAAGCACGCAGGTATTTTGGCATGTTTTCATGATCCTTCATTATAGTGAAGTGTTTTCTGTGTTGCTTGTGGTCATGGAAAGTGGATTGCAGATGTTGAATTTGGGAGGATTCAAACCAAAGACATGCTGCAGCATTTGTGGACCGGCCCGATATCTAATGCATCTGTGGATGTTGTACAAGGTAGCCGTTCTGTTGAGGTTCGAGCCGCTGGTGTGACTAAGGTAACTGTCACTGTCTTACTCTGTTTGTGACCATGTGGTTTTTGAGTTTATATAACTTAATGATAGTAATCTAAGAAAATCAGATTGACCAAGATACAGGCCTTCATACGGGTATTTACAGTCTGGTTCTTCCAGCTTGACGAAAATTTTCACCCAAACCAGGAACTACGGTTTTGTGAAAATGCAAACCGAACTGGCCGGGTTTACGTTTAGGCCGGTTTTACGGCTTTAGACTAAATTTTTTTTTTAAATCATAATTTTGAATTAAAACTTAGAAAAATGATACAAATTTTTTTCATAAATATTATATTTAGACATGATTTTATATTCCTGAAGAAAAAAAAAATAAATAATAAAATGTTAAAATGGTGCGTTCAGCTGGGTGAATATCAATGAGCGAACAAATTTTGGTTTTGGGTTGAGTTGGGTTAATTTGAAAAACATTTTGTCTATAAGTTTTAGTTTGTTAAAATTTATATTACAGAATTTCAACAATCTGGCTTTCTTAACATTGTGCATTAATTAAAACAACACGTTGATAAACTTTTGACCAATTGTCATTTAAGCTAATTCTTTGATTTTACGAGTTTGATTCCGATGACCCATTAAAGATAAAACATAGCCTATATTAACTCATTATTAGGCGAATGGGTCAAGTTCTAATCCATTGGAACATTCTTTTACAGGGTAGCACAATCGTCCGTATATTGCATGAGATAGTCCAAAGCAAATCTATTTCATCGCCAATTGACTATGTCCTTTGTATCGGCCATTTTCTAGAAAAGGTAAGTGATACTTGAACACCTATCAGTGTGTCCAAAATGCGTTCCTTACATATCCTTTATCTTTCTTGTTTACTGTAATTTGCCTAGAGAGTGAGTTACACATATAACATGTCATATGATTCAAGATTTACATGTATGCTTTTAGGATGAGGATATATACACCTATTTCGAGCCGGAGCTTCCCAACAACAACATGGGTATTCCTCGATCCAAACTAAGTGACACGACAAAGGGTCTTGGAGACAAGAAACACTGTAAAAGAACGTCTCAAAAGCCGCAACCTCTTCCAAGTCTAGGTAACAGAAACAATGGCTTTGAGAAGGGTGGAAATCGGTCATCCGTGTCACCTGACAAGGTGTCATGGAGTGTTCTAGATCTTACAGCGGATAACTATTTCTCGTGTTCAGTAGGACGGACCAGGACAAAGGCAAGGTACCTTTTACCAACATCGGATGATGTGGTTTCGTTTCTGAAAAATCTTAGTCAAGCTTATTGAATCTATAGATTATTATCATTGTGATTAACAATTTGTTAGATTGAATTGGTGGTTTACCATTACTAAGATCATGTACTGTTGAAAACATAATATGGGGCACATGTGAAGCCAGCTAATGATGTTGGTGTTTTGTATGAACTAAAAATATGCTTGTGAAAGATTTAAGATCCATGATGGTGGTGGCCGGTGGGTTTGTGTGAACTGTTTTTGGGTTCATGTCGATTGTTGATTTAAGAAAATGCAGATCTTGTCTCCCTATGTTTTTTATGTGTCATGGTCGAAATTAATGCATTACTTTTAGTTTGGACACTTTTAAAACACGCATAATATTAAATTGTTTTAAATTTGATTCTTAATATTCATTATTTTTTTAATGGCAAAGGATATATAATTAAATTTTCTAAAACTTTGCTAGAGGCCGGTTGTACAAGGATAACTTACCAACAAAGCTACACTTACACCTAATATACTTACTAATCTTAGTTAAAAAATTTCGTTCACTTAAAAACGAGTTTGCTTTTAGTTCTTATAGTAACATTGATGGTCTTTTATTGTTAAGGAGCTTGTTATTCCTAAATCATCATATGAACCGACGAGTGGATAAAATATTAATCATTATTGAGCAACGTTGATGGTGGTGTTTTAAAAGAGTATGGTAAGTGTTTTGAATTCACAATCAGCAAACGAACTACAAACCGAAGTTTCACAAATCACAAGACTCCAATCATGGTCAGCAATACCAGTGCCACCTCAATAACACGAAAATGACCAGATATCATTTCTAAGACCACTTGTTGTGGGGGCTAACAAAGGGGTGTCAAGGCTGTCACATGAGTTTGTTAACGTCCCCAACATCTGGTCGTTCAAAGCAACGAGTGCACCAACGGCTGGGGTGGTAGCCCCTAAGCGCCATCTTCATCAAATGGTGGGTGAGGTCCACCCTATAACAACCAATCAAATTTTTTGTTTTATTTTCTAAGTTAACTACAAGGCACTAGTTAAATGTTAGCTAGTTAAAGTCCCACCATCTATCTAGTGGCGTTAGACTTTAACTATCTAATTCTAGTAAACCCCAGACACAACCTTATCGTCATCGTAGATAAAAGGGACAATGATATATTTACACCTCCAAATCTCTTTAAATGGCCAACTCAAAATTTTAATTGCATATTTCCCTATCCCTAACTAGATAATTGACAAATTTATTCATTTTAATTTATAATATTAAAATTAGTTTATATAATGACTAATTTACCCTTACTTTACTAATACTTACAAAATATACATTTTAACTTGTTTTTACACTAACTCTATGAATGAATTCTTCTTTCAACATGTTCTTCTGTTACATCAGTTTGGAAAATTTGTAACTTAAACTAATAATGGAATTAACTAGTACTATCCACCAAACCATGTAAAATATCTCCAAGTCGCTTATATCAAAATGGATATATGTATCAGTGCCTCAAACTGATTGCAGCCTTATTCATATACCCTATAATCAGTGTTATAAAAATCGATTAGTGTGAATCGGACGGTGGGGTAGAGATTGTTGGCAATTCATAATAGTAATTGAAGAATAACACAATGAAAATTGATAAACCTTGCACTTGAAATGATAAACTTGTTCGTATAATTATGATCGATCAAAATACATACATTGCTTGGGTTTTTATAACCATACTAATTACATACTAGACCCCTTGACTTTACAAATATACATACTAGACATAAACTATGCTTTCTAAAATGACTAAAAGACCCATAATATTTAGTTTTTGTTGTTGTTTCTTTGAATGTACTTCTTAACTTGCATCTATTAAACTGTGACATCCCAAAAATTTTGATTCAAATTTGACAACTTAGTAAAGTTGAATGATAAAAAATATTCTCAAGACAAGTAATGAACAAATTTAGATAAGGAAATAAAAGCATTTCATGTTAAGAAAATAAGGAAATAAAAAGTATTTCATAAGGAAATTCATCCCATATTAAGGAAATGGGAAAAGAGAATCCATCCTACATGGAAGGATAAAAAAAACAAAAGCATTCCACATGGGCATAAAAAGGAAAGAAAATTTCCTCCCACAAGAAAAATAAAAAGAATTTGGAAGCACTTTATAAAGAGTTGAGTTTTCATAGTAATATTCTTATACACCAAACATGCAGAGTGTGCGAAGCACTCGACGCGCACGCACACGGGCTCAGGCTATGGGTGCAATATGGCTCTTTGATGGCGCACTTTGCACTTCACCCGCTTGCCGCTTTAATGTTTTTGGAAAGTAGAGGGACCAAAAGAATAAACTTTTAAATCTTGTACATTCGCGCATACGCGAAGGAACATGTGTGAGATCTTCGCGTTACGCGAAGGAGAAACACATTACCCAAGACTGGACTGGTTCGTGCTACGCGAAGCAACAACTCAGGACTACTTCGCGCTACGCGAAGTGACCCTTATGCATGTGTGACACGTATAGACACGTGGCAGCATGTGTCAGACCACGTGGCTGCATAATGGTGACTCCGCAAACTTGAAAACAGTTTGCGCGACGCGAACGGCTATAGCATTGTTCCTTCGCGTGATGCGAAGAAGCACATAAATTGCTATAAATAGAAAGGTTCACTGCACTTCCCATTTCACACCAAAATTCACTTTTCACACAAATTTTGTCTCGAGAAACATGCATAGCATGGTAGTGCATGCCAAGCCCCGAACTTCTGAAGATTTTAGTCCTCAAATGCGATATAAAGTAGATGTGCTGCTCGAACAAGCTTAAGCATATAAACTCCGAATACCCGTGTGAGGTATTGTCACACCCCGACCAAGGGCGGCGGAACATGCTGGGATGCAACGGATTGCCCAAAACACAAGACACTATTAAGTGACAATGTTTAATCAACTCATTTATTTCACAAATCAATAAACAACACATATTGGTCATACAAACAAATTGAACACAAGTAAACAAATATATAGTTCGTTTTACTAATATCCTAATAGTCTTGGTAACGTTTTTCGTCAAGTCCTTGAGTCAACAAAAGTCAAACCTGTAACATTTCATAAAATAAATTTTATCAACACAAAGGTTGGTGAGCAATTCATAAGTTTGAGCATATAAGTATATAGTAATAAAAAGCCACAAAACTTGTATACGAAATAATAGATAAAAGCAACAACTTGGATAAATAGATATCGCTAATAGAATTACGTTAGCGACACCTAGTTATAAGGGGATGCCAAATAGTCTAGGATTTTATAGTTATCGTTAATTGTATTACGTTAACGACACCTTGCCATGAGGGGTTGCCAAATGGTCTAGGATTTATAGTTCCACCATCCAAAAGCGATAAACACATAAGCATGTAAGCAGAGAACACAAAATCGAGCAATTATTTAAGTAAAGTATACAATCACGTTTGTGGGTTTAAGATTCAAGTAAATAAAGCATTTAGTTTGATGAGTATGAAATGCCACCCCATAACGAAAGATGAAAAACGGGGTATGAAAGTACTCACCTCGATTGACGAATCGAGAAATAATGAATGATTGAAATATAGAAAGCTTGCGAACGAAACGAACGAATCCGACTTGAAAGCTCATTGAAAACTAATAAACAATATATTAATGAACTTGAACTTTAGTTGAAACTAAATTTGAAACAATGAACGAGAAGGTTCGGTTGTTAATCAGGTTACCGGTTAATTTGTTAACGATTAGGGACTCGTACTTAATTGATAATTTAAAATAAAATAATATTATTTTATTGGGCTTTTAAATAACTAAACCAATATTAAATAGAAACAAGACGGGTTTAAATCAAGAGTTTGGTTTTTATAAAAAAAATGAATAGATAATAAAGCTTGTAATGATGTTATTAATGATAAAGATAGTAATGATAATAATAACTTTAAAACATGTTATATATATATATATAAGATAATAATGATAATAATACATAATAATACTACCAATTGAGAATTGTTGTTAAAACAAATAATAGTAGTAGTGATAATAAATATAATAATTATTACTGTTGTTGTTGAATACATTATTAATAGATTTATAAATTTTAATAATAATAATAATTATTATTATAATAATAATAATTATTATTATTATTATAATTATATGTGCCATACTAAAAATAACTAATACTTATAACATTTTAATAATAGTAGTATTAGTGATAAAAATGTTACTCGAGTGACGACGACGTTAAATGGCAACTAGGCCCGACATGGGTTTCGGTTCAATAAACAAGTGGATAATATCAACAATAATAGAATTTGATAATATTACTTATAATCATAATAATAATAGTAATCATAATAATAATCTATTAATTATGAAAATAATGATAATAATAATATTAAGAAAAACAAAAATTGTTTTGTTAATAATAATAATAATAATAATAATAATAATAATAATAATAATAATAATAATAATAATAATAATAATAATAATAATTTTATGTAGTGATATTAGTACTAATAGTAACAATAATTTGTTAAGTATAAAAATAATACCAAAACCTGCCTAGGATGAGACTCGAACTCGTGACCTCTAGTTCAACAACTAACGTACAAACCAACTGAACCAAGATAACAATTGTTAATTACCCATAAGGAATTAATATATACATTACCAGGCTGTTCATCTTTTCCCCAATTCAAACCAACTTCATACTCATCCAACCCGTTTCAAAGAATATTACCGATAAATAAAACCGATTATTAACAATTTAAATCTGATAATCGATATATGAAAACTGATAGCACCAAAGCCTAAATTAATTTACCTTTTAGATGTTTATATGGTCGTGGCTCTACACCGGGAAGAACCAGAGCCGAAGCCGCCGGAGACGAAGGACAGAAGCCGGAGGGGGGGGGGAGAGAGACGGAGAGAGTGAGGGACGGAGAGAGAGAGATACGGAGAGAGAGAGAGAGAGAGAGAGAGAGAGAGAGAGAGAGACGAGGGGAGTGAGAGACGGAGAGGCAGAGCACGGGGTCGTCGCTCCGGTCGCCGGAAAGCCGAAGGAGGGAGAAGGGAGAGTGGTGGTGTCGCCGGTGTCGAAGAAAAGGGAAGAGGGTGGCCGGAGATCACCGGTCGCCGGAAAACGGCGCCGGAAAAACGAAAGAGAATGAGAGAGGCGGGTGTGGTTTTTTTTTTAAAAAATGGGTTAGGGTTAGGGTTTGTGTGTGTGTATATATATATTACATATTTCCAAAACAACCCCCTTAAATTTCAATCAAAGTTTAATATGAGTTTTAAAGGTTTTTAAAACTTATAACGACTTTACGAAAATCAGTTTGAACCCTTTATGGTTTTCTTAACGACACTATAATATGACAAACATCGATTTATTGATAATCGAGGTCTATAACTATATTATGTAACAATTAAATAAGGTTCTAAAAATGTTGAGTCGGGTTTACATAATAAAAGTTTACAAAACGAATATAACTCGAGACCCAAAATTGACGAATATCACAGTATCCCCAACTTTTTGTAAATTTCGTCTCGAAATTAAAATAAAATTAAAGAAAAAATAATTATTAAGGAATGTTGTCTTTAGTAAGATAATTGCATGAACAATTTTAAGTAAAAGAATAACGTCAAATCCTTGCATGACTCGAAAAAACGCTACAAATGAGAAACAAAATAAAGGCACTTATATATAGGATGTACCAGCGGCGTATCCACCATGCCCTTATCATAACTCGCATTTCTATCGTTTCTCCCGCTATCATCCTTGGGTTTGAGTTATCGCACACAAGTGTATTTACTATGGCTTCCATACGGGGATTTCAATAATTAAGTGTGCACCCATAATTATTTAGATTGTCGTATGATCCATATGGTTCGTCCCATTGTGTGGTTTAAAAGATATTTATTTATTTTTTTTGAAATCTTAAACATTTGAAACGTGCATAAATCTGTTGAATTTTACACAAATTGTTAAAATAATACTCGCGGTTGGAAATTTTTAGGGTTGACTTTTAAATAATTAGGAAAATGGGATAAATAATTGGAACAACTAAAATCTTAAAATATAACCAAAGTTAAAATAACAGTTTTGGTTTAAATAATTAAAGACGATCGAATAAATAAAATCCAGGGTAGACAATTTCGAAACGAGAATTGAAGTCAAATGTCCTCAGCATGAAGGAATAAGTAAATCATTAAAATTCATGGTTTAAAGTCGGGTCACTATATTAGTATAAAATCCGACGAGTGAAATTTTAATTATGAGAACTCCGATAAAAGGAAGTGAGAAGTTCAATAAATGAAAACGAGAATCCAAAGAGTGAAAATGAAAAATTCAATAGGTGTAAATGAGAAGCCCAATAAGTGTGTACATGAGGTCGGGGTAAACAACGTTACAATTAACAATAATGTCGTACAATGAGTTTCATACGTGTACAAACTTGAGGTTATAAGTAATTGAGAATATGATTGCGTGAAATCACGAGAATGAGGTGAGTTTCTTTGGGGCATTTAATTAACAACCAAAACAATCGATGAAATGTGATAAAACGTGAATACGGCCAGTATTGTAAAACCATTTATATAATCGTCATTATATTAACGGTTTCTAATAGCGCCAAAACTTGTAGCCAGCCACACATAGGCCGTTATAGATTAGATGAAATGATATAGAATAATGTATAGAATCGTGTTTACATAAATGCTCAAATATAAATAACATAATCATGAAAATATCGTTTAAAAGATAAACGAGATTTTCGGCGACGTTAAGGTTTTGAAAGTATTATGCAAATTGTTATTGAATAGTTTGGATTTGGTCATGAATAATCAAGACACAAAATGAAATCTCATGAGCATAAAGTTACCATCGAAACATCTCATCAATGTAAAAGAAAAGTGCAATAACAGTGAGACTCGTATACATGATGAAATATGTAAGTCACATATCATATACTCTTTGGAAAATAATAGAATGAAATTTAAGATGAAGTCTTAAGTAAAGTCGTTCATTCGTTTCCAAGAAAATGAATATAATTATATCATACAATCGCGGTAACGCGTAGCTAGGGAAACGTTTTGATCATTATCAAGGTGTAAATCTTGTAAGACCAATTTGTTAAAGGAATTTGTGTACATAAAGCGGTTGTGATGAAAAATATTTATAAAATAATGCTTGCGATAACAAGAAGTAATAGTTTGTGTAAATCGTTATTGAACAAAAATGTGTGTAACAATATAAAATATTTATAAACGTGTCCCAAAAGATTTGTAGAGTCATGATCATTGAGTTTATACAAGATGGTGAAAGTTGAAATTTGTTACTAAATAAATCCCGCATTCAACATTCAAAATGAAACCTCGTATTTATAAAGTCTTTATGAGATTTATCACCTTAGGTGACAATATTTATGATTCTTGAAATCACTTATATAATCGTTTACTAATCTTTGAAAGCAAATCCTCATAATCAAATTTTTGTTGTCATGACAATACCATATATATATATATATATATATATATATATATATATTTTTAGAGTTTATAATTTGAAAGTGATTATTTGAACACATGAGGTTGTTATAAATACACTAGTTGTATATATATAAATAAAAAAATTAGGAAAAACGAAGCTTGCATGTGTAGGGAGGAGTTTTAGGCTTCGTACGGTGAATGGTTTGGAAATTTTGTGGTAAGTGAGAGTGTTTAGGTCGGCTTGGATAGTTGAGTTTTCTTGAGTTGAATCGATGGGGTTTGTTGAGTTTTGGTCGTTTGAGTGGGTTAGTCTTAGCTGATTTGTGTGAGTAGTGGTTGGGCTAATAGGTGAGGTTTGGCTTATTTGAGCTCGAGTTAAGTTGATGGGTTGGATAATTTGATCTTGACTAGTTTGGGTTGAGATTTGGTTTATGCATGTATTCGCAAGGAGTGTTTGGGTTGCTATTTTTATATCAAACGCTATGGTTGGATGGGAATGGTGTGACGATATGGTTTGTGACTCGACATAGTATGGGTCGAAGGGTTTTGAGTCATAGTTGGGTAAACTTTGGTTTGTATATGTTCAAAGCATTCGTGAGTGTGTTTGTCGGTGTCTTTGAAGTAGGGCTGTTCAAAACCGGATATCCAAATCTTTCGGATAGTGAAAATCACTATCCGAATCCGAATCCGAATCCGAATCCAAATCCGAAATTTCGGATATCCGAAGTTCGGATATCCGAAATTTTGGATATCCGTTCGGATAGTGAATCGGATATCCGAATTCTAAAAAAATTGAAAAAACAAATCATTAAACATGGAGTGAATAATCATTCACAATCAATTTGGGATACATCAAACCAACACACATAAGCCAATAAGCCATGGTAAAATTGTTCAGAGCCAAACATATCACTCAACAATTCAAAGTATGCTAAAGAGTAATCAAAGCTTATTGGCTGTTAATAAAGAAACACAAATTCGATTTAGGACAAACAAAGGGCACGACAAGGTGCGGTCTGATGACCGTCGTTTGAGTCAATCAAAAACCTAATTATTCTAAATAGGTAGAGCAAGTAGGGTATCGTATCACAAGGAGTATGTGGTCAATGCAATTCGTGTAACAGATTTAATATTATGAAGTAAACGGTTTTAGTGCTGATCACACAAGCAATAGTTTAAATTAAGTGAACTAAGCAACGAACGGACAAGCAAGTTGTAAACAGTTAACAAAGCAAACCACACCCGGGAATTCAAGTAAACAACCAAACAGTATCTCATGCAACCTAACAGATTGATTATTAACGATTAACTAAAAACTGATCAACCAGACAAAACCTTAGACGCCAACAATTACTTTACACACGGCACTGGTTATCAAATAGTCCTTGCCAGTGTGACTCAGTTAAGGGTAATTGTACGTTTTATCGTATTCAATCTAACCAAACAGTTATATGACTAATTATCTAGCAACTGGTAACAGATTGTTCAGACCAACGTAAACCTAAACCGACCGAACACAGAAATACTAAACATCAATAATCATATATCAATCTTCAATAACAAAACATAAGTATTCTTAATCACATGAGAAAAACTGTAAATGGTTACAAACTATACATCCCGGGTGCGATTCTAGGAGATTAGCCGAGCCACGACATCATCAAATCTTCAATATGGATGACACAGATCATAGATATGGTCTTGACACGAACTAGAATGGTGGAAATCGCCGACTGCTGGAAATCGCCTCTTGGTTCTAAAAACGGAGTTAGGGTTCTTCAGAATGAAAAATAACATATAAACCTAAAATTCCCGTCTGCACTCCCGTCGCGGTACGCGATGGCCATATGACCATCCCATCGCATACCGCGACCTAAGAAAACCTCATTTTCAGATTCCTCTCGTCGAGAAACCCAAAATTCATATATTATGGCTCTCGTAACTCATTTTCTAGCTCAGGATATGCTCGTTTTAATTCAAGGTCGCATTTCGTCAACCCATCTTGTTCAGTTTTAGTATCGGCTTATGATCACTCATCTATACTCTTCCCGAATCTTTGAAACACTTCCCAAGACATCAAATAATGCTTCGGTCTTCCCGAGATATCATTCCATGCTCGTACAGGTCTCCCATTTAGCATCTTTAACCATCAATTACCTGAAATACAAAAGCACGTATGAAGTACCAAAGTTTTAACAATATACTCAATAAAACTACATAATTAATACACTAAAATACATACAAAATACCAGACATCTAAAGTAAACATTAATCTCCATCATAGTTATGTAGATTATCGCCATTAATACTAGTAAAGTTTAAGGTCATACCCAGTTTTCTAGACTGACACTGTTTTTAGATTGACATCTTAAAATACGGTTAAGTGCTATAATAAAAACAATAGTGCCGCCCAGACAAGTGTACTTTGTTTCCGATTAAGGCACACATGCTCATACCACTCGTAATACAACATCTCTCCTCTCGGTTTGATATATGGACTAGCAAAAGATGTGCTAGTATCACTCAGCTCTCAATATCACTCATAAGTACATATTAATCCATCAAGCTGCTTTGGCACAAATGCAAATCAAGAGATCTTTAAAAGGGTTGTAACGAGGCCATGTGTAAGGGTATGAAAGGTTAATATTTAAGTAGCGCAAACGATTTGACCCGGCTTATTACAAAACATCTAAATAAACGAAACTGCTATACAAACTGACTGACTTATTATAAAACTTCTAAATGAGCAAACTAACATACATACTGATTTCATATATTTTTTTTCTTTTTTTTACATAAACGAACTACTGAATACATAACTGAATATAAACAGACATCTTTTTGGCCTTTTCCGCAAGGTTTTTTTTTTTTAAAGCATAATAACGTGATGCTTAAATATGGAACAAATACAAATACAAAAACAAAAACAAATACAATTACAAATAAACCTAGTAAGCCGGATCGTCTCGTAACATAATGTCGGGGTCAAACAATTGAAAAATAAGTCCAAGAAAGGTTTTCTAAGGGACCCAACCCCCCGCCCCCCTCACATTAACCTCACCTCATATGTGTAATAATGAGGCCCCAACCCCCCAATACCCACACTCACGCTCATCCAAACAAGGCTTAACCTAGCTGCCTCTATCACTTTTGCATTTTGCCAATTGTGATCCCGTAATCCATGAACATCAGTGAAACACTCAAATGACATGTGTGTACTATATATTATATGTGTATTATATATATTTGGGTCAACTCACACACGTATCAGAGGAATAGGGCTGACGATATAAACATGTGTACCTGTCCCCATGACTCGTTATTCCCGCCTAAACGACCCCATTTTCAACCTCTCGTTATAAAAACATTTGTTAGTAAGACTAATGAGATGCTGAAAAACCAACCATGGCCAGAAACCTATGACTTGGCATTAATGGCAATAATTAACAGTTAACAACTTTAGTTTCTGAACACTTTTCGAGGTACTATCGGGCTAAAATTTTCAAATTTTCCCCATCCCCACACTTGAGGTTTATATTGTCCTCAATGTAAGAATAGTTAACATTGTCCTCAAATTTAAACATGATAGAACGATTAATAAACATTTGAGGGACGGGGTTGAAATTGACTTTTTGACTATTAAGCAATTTTAAAATTTCGGGGGTCAGGTGTGGCGGTTCTACTAATAATTATACAATTACACTTTTAACGTTTAAAGTAATATAAACAAAATTAAATTATGAAACTGAAATCACCTGATATTAACGTGACTGGAGAAGGACCAGTCGGCTCGTGAACTCTCGTAACACTCGTATACTCTCGTCTCATCCAATTACCAAACTGACAATCGAACATGCAAAATCTCGAGATGTGTAGAAGCAAGCTTCTCACAAGTGTAAGACATAGGTCTTTTAAGAGTTTCAAAAATGAATAATTTTTAATTTTATTAAACCATTACCGAGCCAAATTAATTCGTTTCATAATAAAATCTATTAAGTTAGTTAAAAACGTTAAAAGACCTAACTCACTTTCGTAGGAATCGCGATTGCATTTAGCGTATGCAACAAGCCCTGTAAACCCCCCGGTAGCCCGGGAGGACGAGTGGGGTCTCGTGAGGGTTTATAGTGAACTACACCCACAAAGTTCCAAATACAACAAAATTTACACGTACTTGGATTAACCACAGCAAAAAGAACATGAAAGCACTCTGGATCGCTTAACTGAAACTTCGTTTTCTGATGGTGCGGTATCCCCACACTTAGCTTTTGCTAAGATGGTACGCTTGAAATATAATTAGCAATATAAAAACTAAAACAAAATGGAAACTAAAAATATACAAAATGTACAATTACCACCCTTTTGAAACTTGTATGCCATTCAAGGTGGGCGTCTGGCCCGCTCCCGTGCAACCTTCTCATTATAAGCACGCTTTTCTTCAATCATTTGTTGCCAGTCTTCCATAGGCCAGAATCTGTCCCGAACATCCTCAATCTCCATTCTCGATCATTTTGTTTGTGTGGCTGTCTCACTTTCTTCTTCCTTGGTCGGTTACCTTTCTCTTCCACCTTTTCACTCTGTAGTTTCTCAAATCCCTTCTTATCTATCCTGTCAATCACAAAACATTCCTCTTTTCTACGATCCTTGTCCAAGGATACACACTTGTCAACAAGAGGGTTAGTAGAATTTTCAAACAATAATAACCGTTTATCACGGTCTCCACACTTGATTTCCAATATCCCATTAGCACAATTAATCACCGCATGTGCTGTGGCAAGGAATGGCCTACCCAATATGACTTGTGTGTCGGGTCCCTTGATTTCAGCTGGATCTTACTTAATCATGTCATAACTCACACAAATAAATGTGTCGACAAGAGAGTTAATGACGGGTTGCTATATTTAGAAAGATGACCGTTTGTTAAAGGCGGAATCAATAACAAACATACGGTTGCTTAATCAGTATACAAAGGTAACCAACACGAACAAGATTCACTCAAAAGATTTCCATTTATATATTATCAGTCATACAAATTGGATAATCGATTTAGGGTTTCTTGAAGGAAGGTTTATCCGTACTAAGACAGCCGTCACACACACAATATTCTTTCTTAATTAATGTGTCGCTCTCTGTCTTGTCCTTCCTCTGTAGGCGGCGTGCCCTAAAACATTCTATTTACAGGCCTGCCACCCCAGGACAGCTGTCATTCCTTCTAGAAACCCCAAACGTAAATACATATTCAAATTACATAATCTATAAAATATTCTAAGTGTAAAACAAGTCTTCCGGGTAGGCTTTGCATCAGTCTTCATTTTCCGAGTACGCTGTGTACTCTGCCATCCTTCACAACTTGGTAACATAGAAGTGTGCCCGAGATCAGTTTTCGGGTAGACTTTACTTGAAGAATATTTTACCAAGTAAAATACTCATCGGGTAGACCTCAATCTTCTTGACTCTGCCAGACTTTGCCCTACAAACCCTTACGAGCAACCTTGCTCTTCAATGGTCCATTTCAACTCCTTGCTATAAAATAACTTATTAGCAAAGTGTACTCGGGAGTACTGTTCCTTGCTTGAGTTGAACCTTGCCCGATATTACTTAATGATATTCCATTCAATCATCAGGCTTGCTTGGACCACTATTATTAATGAATACCTTGCCCGGTCTTCCAATCACTTGGCTTCATGAGCTTGGTTAGCCAAAAGCTTACTCGGGAGTGAAATTTACTTGGCTTTGAAGAACGAACTTGCTTGACAAAGTGAACCTTTCCCGGATTTACATAAACTAGTGAACCTTGCCCGGCAATGCACTAATTTGCAAACCCTGCTCGGATATCCACTAAAGAAGACTACTTGAAGATAACCTTGCCCGATAGACAAAATATTGTACCCGGCTAAGTAAAAGCTTGTTCGGAGGTCTAAGGTGTGCCCGGATCCATACTTAGCAAATTCTGAGGAGGTTGAGAAGATTCCAATCTTCCATATACTTCATTTTGCTCAAATCTTTGACTCAACAATCTCCCCCTAGATTGGAACACCTCAGCTGACCCAAAACATTTCTAAGGTTACTTACACTTAGTCAAAATACACATCAAATTAGTCAAATTACATAATCAAATAACATAAACAGATTACATAATAAAAAGCTGTCCGAAGACATTACATAACAAACCCTACTCTACTAATCTTGTCTCTTTCTTGCATTATGAGCGGCTTGTCTTCTATTGATTATCTTAGATGCAGCTTTCATTTTGAAGATATTAAGGATTCGGTAATGAGTATGACTTTCTGGTATAACCAAATCCCTTATATCCATTAAATCTTCATCATGCAGGCAGGTCAAGTCTTCATCTTTCTTAATGATCCCCAATATTTTTCCATCTGAGTTTCTCAGCAAGTAATGATCATCTTTTTCTTTATACTCAATTTCAGCTATTATGCCATTCTTTTGTACTGTGTAATTGGGGCGGATCATTCTTCTTCCAAGACTTATGCATGTATTCATGTTTGACAGTGGATTCATTCCTGTGATATTCATCACAAAGTTTCTTTCAGCAATATCCATTCTTTTCAACTTTTCTGTCCTCTTTGACCTGTGAAGTTGAATCATTCTCCAACTTCTCTTTTCCTTAAAGAACTTGAACCCCTTGTCAGCTTCATCTCTCAAAAATTTTGACAGATCGTTCATCTGCCTTCCAGCCATCTTGTTTCTATTTCTGAAGTCATACAGATTAAGATTGGCCATTCTTTCCAGTTGCTCTTCTGTATACTCACGGAAGTCACTTCTTAAAACAATTTCCCTCAATTGCCTACTTTCCATAATCACCTTCAAGGACTCAATGACAGAATCAAAGTAGATTTCTCTTGGAAGATCAACGTCAGATTGTGGTCTTGTTGTTCTTTGTTGTGCAGATCTACTTGATTCACCTCTTCCTCCTTGTGGATATCTTCTTGAAATTGGAGGCCTAAAAGGGATAGACTTCTTTGGTTTACTAGGCCCCAAATTAAAAGTTTTGATATATATGGCCTCTACCATTTCGGTTGGAAGGTTAGCTAATTCAACTACATTCTGTCCTGCTAGTCTTTTAAGATCCAGCAGCATTCTTGCCATACCAGGAGTGTTTGCCAATCCAGCTGACACAAAGCTTCCATCCACAAAGCTTCTAGGGTTATCACTTTCCCTCAAAGCTCTCTCCCATTCAGCCTTTTGTATATAGAAAAGTTCTTTAAAATCTTGTTTCTCCAAGGCATTGAAATCTGCTTCACTCATTCCCCTTTGATCAATCTAACCCTATTTAGAATATTTATCATTTCTTCATTTTCCCAAGGGACTATGGGTTCATCTTCTGATTCAGGCTTTACTTCTTGTGGGGTAGGAGTTTCAACAGATCTGACTTGTTCCTTTAATTTCTCCCTTATGGTTTGAATTATTCTCTTCTTTGCCTGAGGTTCATCAGTTGATTCAAACTGTTTGGTAGACTTTTCAGTTTGAGCCCTTTTCAGCTTTTCTTTTCTTTTCAACTTATTGTACTGGTCTACCACTGATTCTCTTGACAAGTTTTCAACAATTTCAGGCTTCAAACCTCTTTCCAGCAAATATCCACACATGCCTCCATACTTTTTCTTCAAAGATTCAATCTTCTCAAGTTTCTCATTCTCTCTCACACACTTCTCAATCACCTTCTCTCTTTCACTGTTATATAGATCTTGGAGTTGGTCAAAGTTAAAGTGAGATAGATCTTTCTCTGAATAGTTATGCCTTCTGAGGTATTCTCTAAACTTTTGACTCTCCCTGTTTTTCTCTTCCATCTTTTTGTTCAAGGCATCTCTCTCTTTATCAAGTCTCTTTTGCTACTGATCATCATCAAGATCAGCCAAAGATTCAAAACTTATCCCATATCTTCTCAGCTTTACAACCAATGGATTACTCTTTTTAGCTTCTCTCATACTCAAATCAATGTTGGCTCTCTGCACATATGTCATTTCAACTTGTGGAGATTCAACATTCACAGCTTCTCCACCTTTTCCTTGATCATCATTGTTTTCATCAGAATCATCAGTTTCATCATCCTCTTCAGTTGATACATTGACTACATCTATCTTTGGTTCATCTGAAGGTGGATGATCTGGATTCTGTTCAGAACTAGCAGGCACATCAGGAACACCTGGAATCTGTTGTCCTGGTTGCAGTGTCTGCAGTGGAATTTCCTTGATTGGGCTATTATCATTATCACCTTCATCATCAGGAATCTCAACATAGCATTTGTTCTTTTCATCCCATCTCCCCCTATTTGTTTTCCTCTCATCATTGCTTTTCCGTTCATCAGACTTCCTCTTTCTTGTATATACTTGTTCAAATCTTTTGGCTCTTTCAATCCTGATTCTGGTGATATTAGCCATCATTTCTTCAACAGATTCACCAGTTGGCCTTTCAGGTTCACTTTTAGGTTCCTTTTGAGGCATTTCTTCATATTCATTTTCAGGTTGGCTCTGTGGTTGAAACATATTAATCACCATTACTAAGGAATTGTCAGCTTCCTCTGTTCTGTTCATCATAATCAGTGTTTCAATTGCTTCTTGATCAGCCACATCATCAATAATTTCTTTTGTAAGTTTGGCTTGTTTG
This sequence comes from Bidens hawaiensis, assembly GCF_021521415.1. Classification (NCBI taxonomy): domain Eukaryota; kingdom Viridiplantae; phylum Streptophyta; class Magnoliopsida; order Asterales; family Asteraceae; genus Bidens; species Bidens hawaiensis. Next base: position 352,292 of record NW_027492268.1, on the reverse strand, counting down.
ATCAAGATTTCCTGTTCTACCATTTCTTCAGGAGTCAGGGATTGAGCCAGTATCTCCCTATCCCTTGTTTCTCTCAGGATGTTCTCTTGTTCTCTTAAGGCATCTTCATTAGCAATAACATCATCTTTAAATAATACATCATTTTCAGGATATGCCTTAACAGGCTCTTCTACACTGATTTTTGCTTTTCCTTTCTCAATCCTCCTCCTCACATCCTCTTCATCCTCAGACTGTTCATAGTCATTTATTTCCTTTTCAAGTGCTTCTAATTCAGGGTCATACTCTCCCATCTTGGAGCTTTCTGGTTGTTCTTGAGTAATAGGCTCCTCAGTAGCGGTATTCCCTTCATTAGTCACTTCAGTCTCTACACCAGTCTGAAAGTCAGTTAAGCCATCAGTAGCTGTATCAGTAGCAGCTACATTTTCTTCAACATTTATCTTTTCAATCTTATGTTCTGTCTCAACATTCTCTTCACTCCATACCACTCTCACAATCTCATCATTCACATCATACTCCTGTTCTGCAACATCAGACATATCTGCTTCATAATCAATCTCTTCAATTATCCTTTCCTCACTATCCTCATCCTCACTATCATACATATTCAAAATCAATTTCAAACTGTCTGCAGTCTCTACAACTGTTACAGTTTCATTTTAACCATTTGCACCAGAGACAGTTGGCATACTTTCAATCTTCCTCTGTTTTGGGGCAGCTGAGGTCTTCTCAACCTCCTGCTCCAGGGATTTGATTCTCATTTCAGCTTGTACCAACTTCTCTAATAACATCACATTCTCCTCTGTCACCTCCTCATTCCTTCTCTTCACTTCAGCATTTTCTTTTAACAAGGTCAACAGGTTAGTGTAAGTGGGTGGTGTTGTAGGTGGTGATGCAGTGAATTGTTCATATTCAGGCTGTTCTTGGTTTGTGGTGTGGGTTTGAAACATGGATAGTGGTGGTGATTGTGTATAGGGTGGGCTTGGAATAAAAGGATTAGAATGACTTGGGCTAAATGTTGGTGGTGTTTGTGGTGGTGACAGTATAATGGGTTGGTCAATATGTGGTGGTGACTGTGGAGGTGTTGGAATAGGTTGTTTTGTTTGCTCAAGTTGCTCCCCCTGATTAGGTGCAACTATATCCATAGCTACTCCAGCTCCTCCTTCATCTCCATCAACATTATCATCTTCATCATCAGAGCCATCATCATCACTCTCAACATCTTCTCCTCCTTCCTCCTCTGAGCTTAACTCAGGCACTGGTATCACATTCAAGTCATGGTCCAACAACCATGTCAAGATCTCAAATGGAACTTCATAATTGAATCTATTGGCCACACCCGGATTCTTAATTCTCTTGTATGTGTCAGGGTTCTGCAGTAGGTGTGTAATTCCCATAGTTGGTAAATCTTGTAATTCTCTGTTAAAGATTATCTGCAAGAACCTTGGATATTGTAAGAACCTATCCTTCTCTGCCTTCTTCAAGTTTGAAACTAATCCCTCAAAGATCATCTTTTAGAAATTAAATGGCAAATCATAAATGATTCCAACAGTGGCATTTGCTAGATCACGACTCATCAAGGTCCATGATCCTTTCCTTGGAGCAAACCCCTGTATCACATGGTGAATGAGGAATCTATACAGCATTGGAAACATCCCATTTTGAAACTACCCATCATGTACAGTTCCCTGATAACCCATCGTCTCTTCAAATATTCTCATCAGGTGTGCTGTATTGAAGTTTATTGGGTTATGATCATCATCATTCAACAGTAAACATCTTCTGATCATTCTTTCTGTCACATGTATCTCATGACCAGCAACAGATGCTTCGATTCTCTTTCCATTGATATCTTCAATAAGTTCTGCAGATCTCCAGAAATCCAGTGAATGATTTCTGTAGATGACAGGATTTTCAGTGAAGGCAAAACTAACATTCGATCGAGCCATCCATGTTATCATTCTTTCCACCGGCTCATTGTCAGGTGTGACTTGTAAAAGTGCACACATAATGTGCTTCTTCTTGAAGAAGTATTTGGGTTGTTCTTCTTTTGCCATATCTTAATATCACAATCAAACATATTCAAAGTGAAATTAGTCATAAAGTTTTGTACTTTAAGTAATTTCAAGGTATAAAAATGAAGAAAAAGAGAGAAATTTCATTAAGAACCTGTTCTTCGACAAATTTATAACCCAAAAACAGAAAACAGAATATTAGTAATCAGATACATAATCGAAGCCCATTATAGTCTAATCATGATCGGAAAACACATTATTATTGCTTGCCGAGTCGGAATTAGAGGGCTAATTCAAGTTAGGGTTTGGATTAAAGATGAATGTGATAAGTCGGTTTAGGTTTCTTTGCGAGTAAGCAGTTGCGGTGGAAGGAGAGAGGAAAAAGTAATGTTGAAAATTTTGCCTAACTCCCTCTTATATACCTTTTGAAAGTAGGTTTTAAATGCTTTTCGTTGTTTAGTGAGTTATTAATTGTCACACAGTAACATTATCCACTTGATATATTAAAACATTTCTTTACCCTTTTAGTAAACCTTACTCGGAAAATTTTAACATATAACCAAAGTCTACTCGGTATACTTCCACTTACACAAAGCTTACCCGAATAATAAAAACATCAAACCTTGCTTGGTCAAACCAAGTAATTTAAAGTCAAAACACTGTTGAAGAAAGCTTACCCGAAATACCAGATTTCTTGAGAAATTAATCATAAGGCAAATAATCAAGTATGAAATATCAAATAATCATTCTTACTAAGAATCAATTAAGATCCCCTTATATATTTCTTGAATTCAAATTAATTGACTTAATCTAGCATACACCCTAAAGGAATAATGATCATAATCAATCAATCTTACTAAGAAACATATCCACTCAAGTATACTTGGAAGCATAGTGTGCCCGAGCAACCTTTCTGATGTATAGTGTGCCCGAACAACATTCTTATGCAAAGTATACCCGAATAACATTCCTATAGTACAAAGTGTGCCCGGAGAAGGACTTCTAACATACAGTGCACTAGGAAAGTCAAGTTTTGAAATTACCAAGTATATTGAGGGAACAGAATTGTACCCGAAATATAAAGTGTGCCCGAAAAACAAAGTTTGCCCGAAAACACTTGTAATTTCAAAGAAAACATAAACATAAATATCTCAGAGCATGCTCGGAATGAAATTAAAACATATAAACATATAAGTGTGCTACAGTATATAATTTCAAGTAGCTTGCCCAAAACACCTATGTTAGCAATAAGCTTACTAGGATACACATATTCAATCATCAGGCATGCCCGAGAATTAAACTAAACAGTTTACTTTACTCAAGAAACATCAACATATCAAACCATACCCGAAAATGACAAACTTAAATAATAATATCTAAGTGTGCCCGGAAAGATTAACTAACCTTTTCTAACAACATATTCACATAAATCACAAAGCTTACTCGGTGTACTAATCCTAAGTTCACAAAGTTTGCTTGAACTAACAATTAGCATATAAAATGCAAAGCTTGCCCGAAACAAGAATTTCTTGTTAAAAGCTAGCTATAACACATAATCATCTCAAGACTTCAAGCTTGCTCGGGGAATTAGTACAACAGTGTACTCTACCCGGAAAGTGTAAACACTTTAAAGCATGCCCGAAAATCATTAACCTAGTCAAATATGACTAAGTTTACCCGGAAAGGTCATAAATCATCAAACCTTACCCGAAATAACATATTCAACTGTTTTGTGCCCGGAAAGGTTATAAAACATCAAACCTTACCCGAACATACATATTCAACCTATTAAAGGCAAAATGCAACACTTTTTGACTTAAACCACTTTGTCAAAATATATTTTTTTATTACATATCATAGTTTAAGAGCAAATGGTGCATTTAGAGATCAAATTTCAGTTGTATTTCACTTCAAAACAGTTTGTTCCATTTTCTGAAAAGATCACAAGAATGGGATCATATTGACTAAGTAGCTTTCTCAATACTTCATTCTCAGCATTATTATGACAACATAGATAGGTTAACAACAGGTATAAACTTAGCATGAATTTCATTTCTTTGGTGATATGATTAAGGTTCAATTTTAGCATAATGCATTAATGGTCAACACTGTGCTATGATGCCTCATATCTCTTCTAAAGCTTATTTGACTTTCCCCAGATCACCCCAATTTGACTCCAACCTCCTGTATTTGGTCAAAAATTGTTTTTGTATGACAGAACTTATTGGATCTTTTTGTATTTTTGATATTCAAACATATATAGAGGTTGAACGTTGGAATTACAGTTCAAATAACAGGCCTTTCATTCAAGATGAGACAGATTTTGTCAACATCTTTGTAGTTCTTGTTGTAACCCTCTTGTTTGATAAAATATTTAAAACACTTATCAACTTTTGGTTGATTTATTCATTCTTCTCCCTTGTTTTTGATATTTTCTCAAATTTTCTTAAGCATGTTCTTTGTCATATTTAAAGATGTTTCATTTTGGTTGACCAAATAACAAGAGGCTTGTGCATGATTGGGTAATCACTTTTCTGCCTATCATTTGGAGAGATTTATCTTGATACATGCAAAGACAACTATGTATCTCCACATAAAGATTAGCATATTCATTATGTTTATATTACCTTAGATTTTACATCATCATGAGAAAGAAACCATACATGTTAATGACTATACTAAGGTCTTTTTAGCTTATTAATTCCATATGATTGGCTAAGTAGTCAATGTACTATCATTTCCCAATTTAAGTTCAGTTTAGTATTCAATCACCCCAATATCTCTTCATTGGCAGGTAAATGGCTATCCTGTTTGACCACAAGTGGTCAATAGGACCAAACATACATGTGAATATATGTCCTTTGAAAGTCAGAGATATTGACATAGTTTTAAGTGAGGGAATAAGAAACAAGTCATAATTGCCCCAAATGCATTCAGTTTTCAGGTCAATGGCTATCCTTTGAATTTATAGAGATTTAAGTACCAAACATACACAAGTGCATGTCCTTTCAACTGGGCAAATGACATAATTTTCAGCAAAAATAACTACTTGAGTCTTTTCTTTAAAAATCCTTCTTTTAAGCTTCTTCAAAGCTTGAACTGAATAATCTTATCATGTCTCTACACCATTAATCAACTTGCTCATGTTTTGAACAAAATAAAGTATTTATGCAAAATTCATTAGAAAACTTCATTTTATCACTTAATTTTGACATAAACAGTTGTAACATAATCAAATCTTAATCAAACTTAGTATTATCAAGACATGTATACAGTACTAACACTCAAGGTCTATCCTATCTTAATAATATCAGAAGATCAGATAAAGCACATATTCAAGCAATTAAGCAATGATGTCAGATCAGCTTACATTAACAATTAACACTCATCCTAACATCAAAAATGCACATCAACTGATAAACATGCAAACATATCAATCAAATCAATCATGTTAAGTTTTTCACATAAAATTAGTTAAAGCACATAATGGTTAACACATTCAGTAGCATAATCAGTATCATACTCAAGCATATTCACATAACATTCACTTTGTGAAACCTCTAAATAAAATAATCAGTTAACACATAGAGGTACACAACCAAGCATACATCCTTAATCAGATCTCATCAGAGTTGATCATCCCCAGGGCTTTCAGAAGAAAGTTGAACCTGGTTCTATCAAGTGGTTTGGTGAATAGATCAGCCAAATTGTCACTTGTATCAATTCTTTGCATTTCAATCAAACCTTTTTCACTGCAATCTCTAATGAAGTGATGTCTGATTTCAATATGCTTAGTCTTAGAATGTTGAACTGGATTCTTGACAGTAAAATATGCAGTAGTATTATCAATAAGAATAGGGGTGTTCAGAAAATTCAAACTATAGTCCAGCATCTGATTTTGAATCCACAGAACTTGTGCACAGCAGGCAGATGCAGCAACATATTCAGCTTCTGCAGTAGAGATTGAGACAGTAGTCTGTTTTTTACATTGCCATGACACTAGCCTTTCACCCAAAAATTGACATCCTCCTGAGGTTGACTTTCTGCTCATGTTACTGCCATCATAATCACTGTCTGTATATGCAATCAGATCAAAAGATTGGTTCTTTGGATACCAAATTCCTAAGTCTGATCTTCCCTTTAAATATCTGAATATTCTCTTAACAGCATTCATGTGGGAGATTTTTGGACTTGATTGGAATCTTGCACACACGCATACAGCAAACATGATATCTGGTCTTGTTGCAGTCAGATACATCAGAGATCCAATTTTGGCTCTATATTCATGTTCATCAATAGGATCCCCCTTTTCATCTGCAGTCATCTTCTCTTTGGTGTCCATTGGAGTTGAAGCAGTCTTGTACTCATGACAGTTGAACTTGTTCAAGATGTCCTGCACATATTTGTTTTGGTGAATGAAGATCCCTTCAGCTTTCTGTTGAACTTGAAATCCAAGAAAGAAGTTCATTTCTCCCATAGAACTCATGGTGTATTTGGACATCATTACCCCTTCAAAATCCATGCACATTTGTTCATTTGTAGATCCAAAGATGATGTCATCCACATACACTTGTAACAGAAGCAAATTTGATCCCTTTCTTTTGTAGAAGAGTGTCTTGTCAATGGCTCCTCTTGTAAAACCATTTTCAAGAAGATGATTTGACAGCTCATCATACCATGCTCTAGGAGTCTGATGCAATCCATAAAGGGCTTTGTTTAGCTTATACACCCTGTTGGGATACATTGGATCCTCAAAACCGGGAGGTTGAGCTACATACACCTCTTCATCAATCTTTCCATTTAGAAATGCAGACTTAACATCAAGGGGAACACTTTAATGTTCTTTGAGGCAGCATATGCAAGAAAAATCCTGATAGCTTCAAGTCTTGTAACAGGAGCAAAGACTTCCTCAAAGTCTATTCTTTCTTCTTGAAGACATCCCAGTGCTACAAGTCTAGCTTTATTCTTAATCACCAAACCCCTTTCATCCCTTTTGTTTCTAAAAACCCCCTTGGTTCCTATTGCATATATGTCTATTGGCCTATCAACAAGATCCCACACATGTAGGTCTCTGAACTGTGCCAGTTCCACCCAACTATTGTCTTTTAGTGCTTGAGCAATGTTCTTTGGCTCTATTTGGGATAGAAAGCATGAGTAAAGACAGATGTTTGCAATTTCAGAATGACTTCTTGTGAGTCTTTCATGCAAATCTCCAATGATGTTTTCAGAAGGATGATTCTTTTCCACATAAGAAGTTTGTATAATCATATTTGTAGACAAATTTGTGTCAAGATTTGTTTCATTGAGCTCTGGTTCTTCAATAATCAAATCAGTTTCTGCATCATGAAATTCGGGTGCTTCATCATTATGTTGTCCTGAAATAGATGCACCATTGTTTTCTAAGATTAATCTTTGAAATAGATCTTGAAATCTTGCAGTAGAGGCAACTTCTTCTCCACTTGCTTGGTTGCTTGTGTCACCATCATTCTGAACTTGATCATTCTACACATCTTGATTGTCTTGATTGTTCTCAGTATGATCATGTTCACCAATATCCCTTGAGGAATTCTTCACAAAGGTATACTCCTTTTCTTTTCTAGCAACCTTCTTCCATAATTCTTCCAAGTCCAATGATTTCTTCTTTTTCTCTTTAATTTCACTGATCTTGTAGAAAGATTCATCAATGTCTTCAGGATAAATCTTGAAGAACCTTATCAACTTCTCATGATCAAACAACCATGCTGCACCATCAACTGCATTGAATTGATTTTCATTGAAAATGATGTCAGATGATTCTATAACACTCAAGTGGTCTTTCACATAAACTCTGTAAGCTTTTGAGTGTGTAGAATATCCAACAAATAAACAATCCAGGGATTTTGTTTGAAACTTGTTCAGATAGTCCCTTGTGTTCAGAAGAAAACATTTGCATCCAAAGGGCTTGAAAAACTTGATATAAGGCTTTCTATTATGAAATATTTCATATGGTGTTTTGTTAAGCCTTTTGTTGACAAGTACCCTGTTCTGAACATAGCAGGCTGTATTTATGGCTTCAGCCTAGAAAGTGACAGGTAGATTAGCATTTGCTAACATGGTTCTTGCAGCTTCAATCAAAGTTCTATTTCTTCTTTCTGCAACACCATTTTGTTCAGGAGTTCTAGGAGCTGAGAATTGTTGTTTTATTCCTTTTACTTCACAAAATTCTTGCATAACTCCATTTTTGAACTCAGTGCCATTGTCACTTCTCATCATTTTCACCTTCTCATTCAATTTGTTCTCAATCATTGTTACACAACCCTTAATCAACTCTGCAGTCTCATCCTTGGTACTTAGGAAATAAACCCACGTGTATTTTGAATAGTCATCAATGATCACAAGACAATATCTTTTCTTCCCTATACTTGGCACACTCACAGGACTAAAGAGATCCATGTGAAGTAATTCAAGTACTTGATCAATTGTGTTGATGAGCTTAGGCTTATGAGTAGATTTGTGTTGCTTTCCCTTTTGGCATGACTACAATTATCTTTCAACTTGAACTCTCTTGTAGGTAAGCCTATGACATGCTCACCTTTAACAAGTCTATTCATGTTCTTCAAGTTCACATGACACAGTTTCCTATGCCACAATTTTGACTCATTTTCAGTGGCTTTGGAAACAAAACATGCACCTCCTCTGGAAACAGCTTCTTTCATATTCAATTTATACAAGTTGCCATTTCTTGGTGCCATCATCATAATCATTTTAGGTGGAATCACAAACTCAGGTTTTAAGATGAAACAGTGTGAATCATCAAAACTGACTTTGTATCCCTTATCACACATTTGTGATATACTCAGTAGATTGTATTGAAGACCTTCAACATGAAACACATTATCAAATGAGACTTTTCCATTTGTTAAAATTCCTTTCCCAACAATCTTTCCACCATTTTCATCACTTCCAAATGCTACAGGACCTTCAAACTTTTCTTCATAATTGACAAGAGACCTCTTGTCACAAGTCATGTGCCTAGAACAACCACTATCCATGTACCATATGTCTTTCAGAGGAGTGGACTGTTCCTGCACATACAAAGAAAGTATGATTAGTTGAGTGATGAAGTGCAAGTCTTATCAACTTGCAGCTCATCAGATTCAGTTTCAGACACAGCTTGGGAAGTAAGTGTTGTTGGTTTCATAACCACACTCTCTAGGGGTTTTGACTAGTGAGGTTGAGTTCTGGTACTCAGCTGAGTCAGTGGCATACTCTTTTATCACATTGTCCCTTTTTTCACAGTAGTCTCTCACATCAGGAACTTGCTCAACCTTTGTTTCTATATTAGGTTTCCAAAGAAAACCTTGTGGTTCATATCCATGCTTCATCAGAAACTTTTCATCACCAGTGAGTTCTGTTGGTTTCTTTCTTGGAAATCCACCTCTTCTTCTTTTCTTCTCACTGCTTGATGATCCTTGAGAACTGTCTGAGTTGACAGATTGAGTATCTTGTTTGATTCTCAAAGGCTGATAGTTCTTTTTGGTCACATTTTCATGCTTCTTAGGAGATATATTTCTTTTTGCTGATTTAGTCACTTGCTTCTTTGTTATGACATCAGTTTTCATCCCAATCCTTGTCTCCTTTGCTGATTTCACTTCACCTTTGTCTATAGTTTCATTTCCACAAACCTTTCCTTTTCCCAAATATACATCATACTTTTGTTTGTACAGGACAAAGTCTCGGCCATACTTTGTTCCATCTGGGACATGAAATGGTTGAAACTTCATTCTTTCATTGCAGGAGTCTATATGATGACCATACTCATCACACTTCTTGCACCAAACCTTTCCTTTGAATATTTCATGTTCTTTTGGTTTCTTGAACCTTTCACTTGGTCTTGGTGAATCAACTCCAATTGTCTTTTTAGATTTTTAACTGTCAAAATCAATTGAGAAGGGAACAAATTCAGCTATCCTTATGTCACTTCTTTCTACTTTCCCTTTAACAAAGACAATTTCCCCTAAACTCAAAGGTTCCTCCTCTATGTTTTCCCTTTGTCTTGATTTCCTCTTTTCATATTCCTCCATTGTTTCTAATTCTCCAATGTTAAAGTCTTCAATTCTTGAGAAAATAGGGTAAACTGGAATAAAGTTTTCAACATTCACATCTTCTTTTACCCTTTTCTTGCCTTTTTGCTTTAACTTTTCCAATAATTCTTTGCTTGGAGGTCTCAATGCATTGTAATTTACCTTCTTCTTCTCACATATATCAAAGGACACATGCTCTCTCTTTGTTCTTTCATTCTTTTTCTTCATTCTTGATGTGATAGGTGGATACTTTGGAAGTTTGTCAATGGATTCTGGCTTCTTGAATCTTCTTCCTCTTTCAGCAGCTTTAATTTCCTCTTCAGTAATTTGATCACTCAAATCACTCAAGTCATCTTGATTCAAATCAATTGACTCAAGGTCATCTTCAGAGACTTGAACTCCAATTGACTTTTCTTCTTTCAAATCTTTCTTCACAACAAACTCTCCTTCACTCACCTCAACATTCTTGTACAAATCCACAAGTTCTTCTTTGCCTTGAAAGACATCTTTGAATTGTTGTAGATATGCATTTCTTTTCTCTTATCAACTCTTGGCATAAAGTTGTTGTTGAAAGGTGGTGGTACTGCTTTTGTAACAACCCGCAACCGCAGCGGAAACGTAAACGGGATGCGACAGACACCTCTGATATCAACCACATTGTTTATAAAGAAAACTGAATGCATTAATATACTTCAAAATTACATTATCTAATCTTTCATTACCGTCTAGGTGATACACCCATCATACAATACGATTCATAATTCTATCTGTTATAATGTATCCTAACATCCCGCACACAAATCTTACACACATCAAGCACTTAGCACGTAAGCAATCACTTCATCTAAATTGTACCTGAAAAGCATGTGAGAAAACGGGTCAACTACGAATAGTTGGTGAGTTTCACAATTTTAGTAAACCATGATAAATCCATATCATAATATAATATTATCTGGGGACACTGTTAACCCAGTACTGTACTCACTCCGGGGACACTGTTAACCCAGAAACACATCCAATAACCTCTGGGGACACTGTTAACCCAGAAACACATTTAATAACCTCTGGGGACATTGTTAACCCAGAAACACATCTAATAACCTCTGGGGACACTGTTAACCCAGAAACACATTTAATACCCTCTGGGGACACTGTTAACTCAGAAACCCATTTAATAACCTCTGGGGACACTGTTAACCCAGAACACTGTTTCGGGCCTTACAATGTTAACAACTCAAACAATTACCATCTTAATACATTACCGTACGATTCCCGTACAATAAACATTATATAAATACATTCATTTCCATGCGATCAGCATGTACTTAAACATTTTGATAGAAACATGCTTTCCGCCCCGGGAAAATATTTAAAACAGTTCAGTAAAAAGGGGCTCGTGAAAACTCACCTTAGCACATGCAAGCAGGTAACAACAATCATTATCAGTTAACACATCCAATCTGTAATATGATCCCTACGATCGTTACTATACACTCATTATTAATATAACTTTAACCAGGTTAACCGGTACATCTGGGGACACTGTTAACCCAGCACTGTACCCGTTCTGGGGGCAAGGTTAACCCAGAAACACTTTTCCGGACTCAGATTGTGATGTCGTTTAGAGTTTAACAGTCAAATCTTCTAATAGCTTGTTTTCCCCGTTTTGCGTGCCTTGCACGGTTATCCAATTTTATGTTTCAAAATGAGTTTGGTCACACACGACCCGAAAATGGTTGTTGACTGATAATTTAATTAAAGTGGTGAAATTAGTACTCGGTTTAGACGCCCCGATTGACCGCGGGACCCGTTTCGTCTTTGGCGTACCGGAAACTGTTAAATCGGTTAAAAATACCCAAATCATCCGAATTATTTTCGGATGATTCATTTTTACTTGTTTAACTCAATTATATGAAAACAGTCCATTTTTAGGGTTTTTATACACCAGTCAGCTCGCTTAAGCGAACTTCACCGGTTTACGCGTTTTAACTTTAAAAGTTTGATAATTAGCACAAATACTTATCCGTTTACTCTCGGATCTTGAAATTTTGTACAAATCACTTTTTAACAGTGGGGAATTTTAAAAAAATATTTCCAGAATTAATTCTTATATTTAAAATTTATTTATCTATTTTTAAACACCATTTAAACACTAAATATGTCGTAAATACCAAACGATCTTAGAAAACTCCCAAATTTTTCCTGGATGTCACCTGCCATCTACATAGTCCCCTGTAATTTTTCCAGAACCAAAATCCCCTTTTACAAGCCATTTTCACTAAAACCGAGCTAGAATCCCTAGAACTCGTTTAACCGAAAAGCCTGCTTAGACTTCTCCAACTGACCTCAAATTTTGTGTGTAACTTATACATGATATAAAAAGCTTATCTGCAATTTTCCAGAATTTTTCATGATATTTAACTATTTTTCTCCATTTTTGGCCAAAACCGAGCATTAAATTCACCAAATATTCATCCTTTATCCAAAAATTACCAAAAATTCACAGAACTCTTATTTTCATGTGTAGAAAATCTCTGTAAAATTTCATGATCTAACTCTAAACGACCAACAATCTGTCCAAAAACACATACACCGACATAAACCGAATATACCTTTCGTTTTCCGCCACTACAAGCTACAAACTCGTCTTTCCGCCTTATCTACCACTAAACACAGATCCTATAAACAACATACCACAATACCAAGCAAGTCACACTCATGATCAAGCCATTTCTTTCATGGTTACGGTTATGATACAAAAACAAAGATTTAAACCGTAAAAATTCGTTCTTGGTTCGTTTAACCCCTTCATCCCTTGTATAACCCGTATACATTACTTGATCATGCAAGAATCGGTTTTCATCTTTGAAACCTCATTTTCTTGCAAATAAACTCAAGAAACGAAGATGGAAACGTGATTAACTCGCTTATTTACCTTGTTTTCTTGCTAAAAACTCTCGGTTTTGGATCATGATCTTGAGAGGATTGGAGATTGTTGGATGAGTTTGTGTGAAAAAAGAAAAATGAAGTGGGTTTGTGGGGGTGGTGGTCCGATCGGTCTCTTGGAGGGGTGGGGTGGGACCCACCTCTTCATTTTAGGCCACATGTTTGGATTCTCGTAATCCGGATAATGTTTTGGATAATCTGGTTCAGTTCGTTTTTCGGTTAAATGTTTAATTCGGCTTAAAACGAGGCTAAAACGGTCGTTTTTCGGCTAAAAAAATGAAATTTATATAAAACCGATTTAAGAACTTTAAAAACTTAAACCATGACATTTATTAACTTAAAACATCATATCATTAATTATTGCACATCTTTTTCGGCTTGATCGATCGTCTCTTGCTCGGTTTGGTATTAAAGGTTTCGTTTAACGTACCGACGTACATTAAATCGAAATTCTTTTTCTGTGCCGTACTTTACTTATCCCGAAGCATTAATGCTTCGTAAAATCACTACATATCATATATCTCGTCTATAATTGAACCCTAGATTCGTTCGGGTTTCAATAACTATCGATAGATTGATCGCATATTCAATACGATGAATTATATATTCACGTACAATCCATACAGTGAACCCTGTATTCTCGTATAATTACTATGGTAATTCATGTATCCGACATTAAATATGACGTAACTATTATCTACCGGTTAGGGTATACCGGGTTTCGTCGGAATCGTTACATTCTCCCCCCGTTAAGAAATTTCGTCCTCGAAATTTTACACGCCCACTAACCCCTTCCGAGAGAAAGGTGGGGGGGGGGGGTTTCCTTCAGAATTCACCCTCGCGTTACCATGTATAATCTGGTCTTCGCTATGAATTCCACTTAATCTTAATCAATAAAGCTTGGTGTGTCCAAACTATTTAGTTTTCCCGTCTACTATCTCAACGGAATTATTTATGATATCAAGTATGTCTTCTATGAGTACTTCCATTACTAGTACTTTCGTTGCCTCATCGTTTAGGTACTTTTTAATCCGTATACATGGCAAAACATCATGTATAGTACTTAGTCCCTGGAGTACTTTGATCGATAAACTAAATGACCTATCATGGAGATAGTCTCATGAGGTCCAATATATTAAGGGCTATATTCGGTTTTACCAAACCTCATATCACCTCTCTAAGGTGATGCCTTAAAAATGCCTTGTCACCTCTTTCCAGTGACAATGGTTTCCTATGAATGTTGGCATAAACCCTTTGCCAATCTCGAGCTACTTTCAACTTATCTTAAATATTATAAATCCGATTGGTTGATTCTCGAATCAATCCAAATATTATGGCTTGAGTGACGCCCATTTTCGATTTAACAAATTGGTGATAATCACTTTACCCATAGAAAGCTTCAAGCTCTCGATGCTTCCTTCCCCGTCTTCCAATATTGGAAGTAGGATGACTATTTCGATCTGAGATCATTGAAAATGGTACTCCACGACGAGATACCATTTCACCATCAGGAATTTGGGCGAGAATTCATTGTGGTAATCGTCATAGATTGGAATGAAATGCGAGGATTGGTTAATCGATCCGCGATTACCTAATTTTCCTCATGCCTTTGATATATCTTGGGAATTTGCGTCCCGAAATCCAATGTAATTTATTCCCACTATCATTGGCGAATTTTCTGTCGTTGTGGCGTTCCCAAGGGTTTTCGGTATGCAGCCTTATCTCTTGCATAACTTAAATTTTCACCAACATACGTAACCATATCTTTCTCCAAACTCGACCATTAATAAAAATCCTTTCAGGTATCCGTATCATCAATAGTCAAATCCGATCCCGGATGTATGGATTATTTCGATCTATGCGCTTCGTCAATGATTAATTCACGAAGGTCATGGAGGGTTGGGATCCAAACCCGATTTTTGAAGTAGAGAATTTAGTCCACGCGCTGTTCGAAATTCTCCTCATTGCCGTAAGATTCCTTCTTTTCCAATTGTTCCTCTTTCAACGCCTCACGTTGAGCGACTCGAATCAGGTTCGAAGGTTCGACTGGACTATCATCCCCAGCACTCGCACTCGCAATGGCTTAACCCGATCTTTCTTACTCAAGGCATCGGCTACGACGTTAGCCTTGCCAGGGTGATAACGGATGTCACAGTCATAATCGCTTAACAACTCGACCCATCTTCGTTGCCTCATATTCAGTTCCTTCTGATCAAATATGTGCTGCAAACTTTTATGATCGGTGAAGATGGTGCACTTCGTATCGTAGAGACAATGTCTCCACATTTTAAGTACGTAGATAACCGCTCCCAGTTCTAAGTCGTGAGTAGTGTAATTTTACTCGTGTACTTTTAACTGTCGGGAAGCATAGGCTATAACCTTAATATACTACGTCAACACGCATCCTAACCCTTTACGCGATGCGTCACAATACGCGACAAAACCATCGTCTCCATCGGGGAGACTTAAAATCGGCGCTTGGCACAATTTTAATGGTTTCTATATTATTTGGATCTTTGTGAAATCTTTGTTGCTTTACAACATGACCAAGGGATTATGCCTTCTTTATTCAAAATCACATTTTGAAAACTTCGCGTATAGCTCTTCTTGTTTTAACACTTCCACAATTTTCCTTAATCGTCGTTCGTGCTCTTCTTTACGTTGCGAATATATCAAAATATCATCAATGAATGCTATGACAAATTTGTCAATGTAAGGTTTACAGACTCGATTCATGAGTTCCATGAATACTGCCTGCGCATTTGTTAACCCGAACGGCATGAATAAGAATTCATAATGGCCGTAGCGAGTCCGCAACGCTGTTGCTGCAACATCCTCCTCTTGGATTTTTCATTTGGTGATAACTATATATAAGATCAATTTTCTAAAGATAAATCGCCCTTTACAGTTGGTTAAACAGATCATTTACTTCGAAGAAGTGAATACCTATTCTTGATTGTCACTTTATTCAATTCTCCCTAATCAACACATATCCTAACACCTCCGTCCTTCATTTCCCAATTAAAACTGGTGCACCCCATGGTGACTAACTAGGTCGTATAAAATCTTATCCAACAATTCTTGTAACTGATTGGATAATTCTTGCATCTCGGACGGTGCGAGTCGGTAGGGTGCCTTAGCAACAGGGCCAGCTTGAGACATTAAATCGATTCTGAATTCGACCTGTCGGGTTGGCGGTAATCCAGGGAGTTCTTCTGGGAAAACTTGTGGAAGTTTGCGTACCACCGGGATATTTTCTATATGTTTTCTTTTAAATACTTTGGCAATCACGTTTGTTAAATACACCACGTCTTCTTGTCGTAAATATTATAACATCTCAAGATGAGATTTGAGTGGCAACATAATACCGTACACTTTTCTCTGTATTTAATCACTTCATCGTCCGAAAGAGAGCTTCTAATCATCTTCTTTTCATATTTGATTTCTGCTTCATGTTGAGTTAGCCAAGCCATGCTAACTATTACGTCAAAACTTCTTTGCTTTACTGGTCGTAGGTCAATAAGGAAAGGTTAATCGTTCAGAATAATAGGACAATTCCGTACAATTTAGTTAACCATTAGGGATTTACCGTTAGCGATTCTACAGTATAGGGTTCTATAGTTTCACTAATCGGTATCTTTCCAAAGGGTAGGAGGTTAGCAGGAACTAACTTCTATCGACGACCGTAAAAATATCACTGAAGCCTATTGATTTAAAACTACAACGTACTTAATACCACTTTTGGATCATGACGTGCTTTATTTGAAGTACTCACAAAAGCACGGCTCCTTGCTTGATCAGAGGTTGATGCTTGTCATGAGGTTCATCTTCCACGACACCTTGGTTCAACTTTGGGCCATCTCTCTTGAAACGTTCTATACTGCCACATTCATAGCAAGTACAACTGTTTGGCATAATTTGATTTCTTCGGATGGATTATTATTGAAGTTGTTGGGTTCGGAGTGGTTGTACATGAATGGGTTGGGGTTGCCGGTTCACATGGCTTCAATTGGTTCTACAAATGGGGCATTACGTCCATCTTTACCCCACCCGTGGCCTACTATCACTCGACATTATTCTTCCTGCCGATAACCATATTTTCCACAGTTAGGGAAGGACCCTTCATGTGGTTCATGTTTTCACACCAGAACTAGTCTTAGTATAATTCTGGGTTGTAGGACATACCTACTTATTCAAAGCCTATCTTGCACTATACCTTTATCATTTCTCTTCTCTATTACTCGACGTCTCACCTAACGTCCTTCCAGTCCACTTCCCATAAAGTAAAATATATCAATGCTGGCTTGCGACCCAACCCTTTCAAAGGTTGTATATTTTACAGGATTGACTATACTCTTTATCGATGGAGTTAGTCCCCAATATTGCGCTCACTTCGCTTAGTTTCAGGAGTAATTAGCCATGTTACCAGACATGACAATTCCTTCAAACGATTAGCGTGTTCCAAGTGATCAGCACACAACATTTCTACCTTTCATAGCTCAGTTTCCAATCTCTGAACTTAATTACTCGAATAAAAGTGTTCTAGCCCAAGAATTTTAAATTCCGACCATAACATCTGAGTAACAATTTTCTAACTATAATTTTGTACCATCGTGTTCCATCACGATACAACATAATCTACCAACATTTCTGTAGCATATTTCACTACACAATGTTCTAGACTCATACCAATATCCTTAACCATTTCGATCTTTTCTATCCACTCACTAATCTATTCCTCCCTTTACCATCAGTAAACTATTAATAATTTCCTTAACACAATCAACAGACATATCCTTCATACCGGATCTAATTCATTACGACTACTATTCATGTTTAGTTTATAACTAATACTTGTAGTCATAA
This sequence comes from Bidens hawaiensis, assembly GCF_021521415.1. NCBI lineage: Eukaryota > Viridiplantae > Streptophyta > Magnoliopsida > Asterales > Asteraceae > Bidens > Bidens hawaiensis. Next base: position 334,405 of record NW_027492268.1, on the reverse strand, counting down.
GAGTATTCGGTGGAACATTATCACTTTTAGTAATACCACCAAGAATTGAAATATTCATATTCATGTGATTGCTCGATCTACAGTCTTGCGATCACATTTGCATCAACACTAGCAGTGATCTATGATACGACATTCGGTATCATCATCTGCTATCTTTGAGCAATCAACTGAATCATATCAATCTCCATCATTGGAGTTACTCTTTTTATGTCATTCTGCCGTACTCATCCCGTACGCAGTAATCAATACTAATCTCATCGTATAACTCGTTACCAGCTCAATCATGACAGCAGGTACACATACACACCAAATATTATCATACATATTACACATATCAGTATCTAATATATATGTCCCACAAATATAATAACATATGGACTTAACCTGACGTCGGTTAACGTTCAAATATGTTTCATAATCCTTGTCACCAACCGACGTATAGATCTTTCTCAACAACGATTAATGTTTAACAGGCTTGATTTCAATATCCTTCTGCATGTCATCATAACCGATACATGCTCACCGTGAGCACCAAACGATTACGTACCACGGAGTTATAATATCCGTGTCTATTTGTATATCCGGCATACACGATATACCATCTACGAACGAACAACCAACTATGCTATAATGACTCCAACACCTCTTTGTGTATGGGTAATCATTCTATTCGAGCATACATAGGCGTAGGCATCTAACGGATATAAGGATAACATAGGGAGTTGCAAGGTTCAAGGTAATCGCGCAACATGGGTTGCCTTCAAATATTATTAATTACTATTATGGGAATCTCTATCACTTGTTCAGTCAATGTCCTCAGGCGTTCTAGGTTCGTTGAAATCGGTAATTCTCGATCTGGAGGTGGTATGACTCATATGTTTAAGAGTGAGAAATACATATATATTTCTATATATTATTTTTATTTGCTGATTTATTATCAAATTTATTATTAATATTATTTTATTTATTTATTTACCTTAATGGAATAAGAATGGGTTCAGGTACGGATCCGTCCGTACGTGAGGGTCGACGGTTCGGGTGAACATCTGGGGTTATTAGGATATACGGTACCGGTGTTGGTAGGGTAAGGGATTCATCAATTTTGGTTGGGAGTGACGGTTACTAGATATTTCTGGTTAATGTCAAACGGGAGATCTAACTTGGTACTATCATAACTATGGTCCAATAAGTCAGACTCATTATCAACCGATGCTCCAGAAATTTCAGCATCCTCGGTACTTTTATTATTTTATCCCCCGGTTCCTTATCCGGGTCCCATTTCTCAATACATGTACCCACAAGATACGTACATATATATATATACACATTAGCACGTATAAATAATATTATATACTTTACACATATGTTGCCATTTTTACCTATTAATGTACCCAGTGACTTCCCCTGAATTCCCTCGTACGGACAAGTCTGTTATTATGTTTAGGACCATAATAACTCACTTGTCCATCCAAGTTCATCCAGCTCTCGTCACTATATATTATTAGTTTATATTCAGATCCTATTATACTTAAGCTACTGGTTATATTTTAGGTATCTTTTAAAGACATCCTAATTCTTTTATAACCAATGGCTCTGATACCAAGTTCTGTAACACCCCGCAACCACAGCGGAAACGTAAACGGGATGCGACAGACACCTCTGATATCAACCACATTGTTTATAAAGAAAACTGAATGCATTAATATACTTCAAAATTACATTATCTAATCTTTCATTACCGTCTAGGTGATACACCCATCATACAATACGATTCATATCCTAACATCCCGCACACAAATCTTACACACATCAAGCACTTAGCACGTAAGCAATCACTTCATCTAAATTGTACCTGAAAAGCTTGTGAGAAAACGGGTCAACTACGAATAGTTGGTGAGTTTCACAATTTTAGTAAACCATGATAAATCCATATCATAATATAATATTATCTGGGGACACTGTTAACCCAGTACTGTACTCACTCCGGGGACACTGTTAACCCAGAAACACATCCAATAACCTCTGGGGACACTGTTAACCCAGAAACACATTTAATAACCTCTGGGGACACTGTTAACCCAGAAACACATCTAATAACCTCTGGGGACACTGTTAACCCAGAAACACATTTAATACCCTCTGGGGACACTGTTAACCCAGAAACCCATTTAATAACCTCTGGGGACACTGTTAACCCAGAACACTGTTTCGGGCCTTACAATGTTAACAACTCAGACAATTACCATCTTAATACATTACCGTACGATTCCCGTACAATAAACATTATATAAATACATTCATTTCCATGCGATCAGCATGTACTTAAACATTTTGATAGAAACATGCTTTCCGCCCCGGGAAAATATTTAAAACAGTTCAGTAAAAAGGGGCTCGTGAAAACTCACCTTAGCACATGCAAGCAGGTAACAACAATCATTATCAGTTAACACATCCAATCTGTAATATGATCCCTACGATCGTTACTATACACTCATTATTAACATAACTTTAACCAGGTTAACCGGTACATCTGGGGACACTGTTAACCCAGCACTGTACCCGTTCTGGGGGCAAGGTTAACCCAGAAACACTTTTCCGGACTCAGATTGTGATGTCGTTTAGAGTTCAACAGTCAAATCTTCTAATAGCTTGTTTTCACCGTTTTGCGTGCCTAGCACGGTTATCCAATTTTATGTTTCAAAATGAGTTTGGTCACACACGACCCGAAAATAGTTGTTGACTGATAATTTAATTAAAGTGGTGAAATTAGTACTCGGTTTAGACGCCCCGATTGACCGCGGGACCCGTTTCCGTCTTTGGCGTACCGGAAGCTGTTAAATCGGTTAAAAATACCCAAATCATCCGAATTATTTTCGGATGATTCATTTTTACTTGTTTAACTCAATTATATGAAAATAGTCCATTTTTAGGGTTTTTATACACCAGTCAGCTCGCTTAAGCGAACTTCACCGGTTTACGCGTTTTAACTTTAAAAGTTTGATAATTAGCACAAATACTTATCCGTTTACTCTCGGATCTTGAAATTTTGCACAAATCACTTTTTAACAGTGGGGAATTTTATAAAAATATTTCCAAAATTAACTTATATTTAAAATTTATTTATCTATTTTTAAACACCATTTAAACACTAAATATGTCGTAAATACCAAACGATCTTAGAAAAATCCCAAATTTTTCTTGGATGTCCCCTGCCATCCACATAGTCCCCTGTAATTTTTCCAGAACTAAAATCCCCTATTACAAACCATTTTCACTAAAACCGAGCTAGAATCCATAGAACTCGTTTAACCGAAAAGCCTACTTAGACTTCTCCAACTGACCTCAAATTTTGTGTGTGACTTATACATGATATAAAAAGCTTATCTGCAATTTTCCAGAATTTTTCATGATATTTAACTATTTTTCACCATTTTTGGCCAAAACCGAGCATTAAATTCACCAAATATTCATCCTTTATCCAAAAATTACAAAAAATTCACAGAACTCTTATTTTCATGTGTAGAAAGTCCCTGTAAAATTTCATGATCTAACTCTAAACGACCAACAATCTGTCCAAAAACACATACACCGACATAAACCGAATATACCTTTCGTTTTCCGCCACTACAAGCTACAAACTCGTCTTTCCGCCTTATCTACCACTAAACACAGATCCTACAAACAACATACCACAATACCAAGCAAGTCACACTCACGATCAAGCCATTTCTTTCATGGTTACGGTTATGATACAAAAACAAAGATTTAAACCGTAAAAATTCGTTCTTGGTTCGTTTAACCCCTTTCTTGGACCAAGATCCCTTGTATAACCCGTATACATCACTTAATCATGCAAGAATTGGTTTTCATCTTTGAAACCTCATTTTCTTGCAAATAAACTCAAGAAACGAAGATGGAAACGTGATTAACTCGCTTATTTACCTTGTTTTCTTGCTAAAAACTCTCGGTTTTGGATCATGATCTTGAGAGGATTGGAGATTGTTGGATGAGTTTGTGTGAAAAAAGAAAAATGAAGTGGGTTTGTGGGGGTGGTGGTCCGATCGGTCTCTTGGAGGGGTGGGGTGGGACCCACCTCTTCATTTTAGGCCACATGTTTGGATTCTCGTAGTCTGGATAATGTTTTGGATAATCTGGTTCAGTTCGTTTTTCGGTTAAATGTTTAATTCGGCTTAAAACGAGGCTAAAACGGTCGTTTTTCGGCTAAAAAAATGAAATTTATATAAAACCGATTTAAGAACTTTAAAAACTTAAACCATGACATTTATTAACTTAAAACATCATATCATTAATTATGCACATCTTTTTCGGCTTGATCGATCGTCTCTTGCTCGGTTTGGTATTAAAGGTTTCGTTTAACGTACCGACGTACATTAAATCGAAATTCTTTTTCTGTGCCGTACTTTACTTATCCCGAAGCATTAATGCTTCGTAAAATCACTACATATCATATATCTCGTCTATAATTGAACCCTAGATTCGTTCGGGTTTCAATAACTATCGATAGATTGATCGCATATTCAATACGATGAATTATATATTCACGTACAATCCATACAGTGAACCCTGTATTCTCGTATAATTACTATGGTAATTCATGTATCCGACATTAAATATGACGTAACTATTATCTACCGGTTAGGGTATACCGGGTTTCGTCGGAATCGTTACAGCTTTGTACTTGTCTTCTTCTTTAACTTGGTTTAAAATTCCACAGATGTTTCCAGTGGAGACCAAGTTCTTCAAGAATTCATTGTCAGCTTGCAGTTTTGTGTTCAACACCTTCTCTTCTATAATCATTTTCTTCAACCCATCAATTTCAGTGGTGAATCTTTTCTGATCTCTGTAACTGTTTACATAGTCTTCTTCCAAACTTTTCATTCTTTCTTCACTCGCTAGTTCACTTGCCTCATATGCATTGATGATACTTTGTTTCTTAAAACACTCACTTTCCAGCTTGCCTACTTTCATTTCAGTTCATTGATAATTTCAGTTAAATCAATAGTAGGAGCAGAATATACCTGAGATGATGATCCAGCTTCTTTCTCAATTATAGCCATGAATGCCACATTTTCCCTCTTGATATCATCTGCAATATCTTCTTCATGATTGCTCCAATCAAAGTTACCTTCATGCTGTGTTGTTACAGCAACATTTCCTTGATTTCTGATCTAGTTTTGATTGGCTGGAACAGTGTTGTTAGGAACATTTTGAAGGTTTTGGTTGTTGTTTCTCTGAAAACCCTGATTTTGAGGCACTCCTTGATCAAGATTGTTCATTTGAGATTGGAAGTTGTTGAAGTTGGGATTATAGTTGTTATTGGGATTGTTGTTAAAGTTGTTGTTGAAGTTGTTAGTGTTTGGTCTCTGCTGATTTTGAGGCTGCTGTTGATACTGAGGATGCTGATTTCTTGGTTGGTTCTGAAATTGGTTTACTTGGAAATTTCTTGGCATGTTACATTCTCTTGCAAAATGACCCGGCTGTTGGCAATGGTAGCAGATGTCTTTTGACTTGTCAAAACCAATTCTTTCATTTGGTCCTGATAGGAGTGACCTACCAGTGCTGTTGTAAAGCCTCTTGCTTCTAAGAGCCAACATAGCTGCTTGCCATTTCAAATCCATATCCTCCAAATCATCAGCATCTATCTGCTCAAGATTATCTTGTACTACACTTGTGTGAATTAAGTTCTTTGCAACAAATGCATTATATGACTCAGTGAACATTGAAAGCAATGCCTGTGTATCACTGCTTTGACCATATCCACCATTAGTGTGAGGAACATTTCCACTTACCACAGAGGCAGAATCAGTGTCATCAATTAGCTGCACATTGAACCTCTGCTGGTTTCCTTGATTGCTTGTGCTCACACCAACAAATGATTTTGGAGTATCAGAATTGAGTTCAACAGGTTCTTCAATGATAGGTATCTGTTGTTGATTCTTGGAAGTCAAATTGCCCATAGGTGCAATCAATGCATTTGAAACATTGAAGCAGGGTCTTTCCTCCTTGATCATTTCATTCTCTATCATCTCTATTTCAGCAGCTTGAAGAAAGCACACTACATCATCCACTTTTAGCTCATTGAAGTTGTGCTTTGTAAGTATGAACTTGCAGGCAGTGTACCATTCCTTTGGCATAGAGTTGAGCAGCTTGGTATTGAGGTCAAAATCTGTCATGACATAGTCTGTGGTTCTGAGATCATTCACAATTGCTAAGAACCTCTCCAGAATTGATTTCAACCTTTCACTTGTCTGGTCCCTCGATTTCAGCTGGATCTTATTCAAATCATGTTACAACTCACACAGATTGATGTGTCGACAAGGGAGTTAATGACGGGTTGCTATATTTAGAAAGATATCCGTTTGTTAAAGTCGGAATCAATAACAAACATACGGTTGCTTAATAAGTATTCAATGATAACCAACACAAACAAGATTCACTCAAAATATTTCCATTTAAATAACATTCATCATACAAATAGGATAATCGATTTAGGGTTTCTTGAAGGAGGGTTATATCCGTACGAATCCTAGGACAGCCGTCACTTTCAAGAAATATTCTTTCTTATCCGAAAAGTGTAAAGGCTCCAAATCCGTCTTCCAAATCATCAGCATCTATCTGCTCAAGATCATCTTGCACTACACTTGTGTGAATTAAATTCTTTGCAACAAATGCATTATATGACTCAGTGAACATTGAAAGCAAAGCCTGTGTATCACTGCTTTGACCATGTCCACTACTAGTGTGAGGAACATTTCCATTTGCCATAGAGGCAGAATTAGTGTCATCAATCAGCTGCACATTGAATCTTTGTTGATTTCCTTGATTACTTGTGCTAACACCAACAAATGATTTTGGAGTATCTGAATTGAGTTCAACAGGTTCTTCAATGATTGGAATCTGTTGTTGATTCTTTGTAGTCAAGTTACCCATAGGTGCAATCAATGCATTTGAAACATTGAAGCAGGGTCTTTCCTCCTTAATCATTTCATTTTCTATCATCTCTATTTCTGCAGCTTGAAGAAAACACACTACATCATCTACTTTTAGCTCATTGAAGTTGTGCTTTGTAAGAATGAACTTGCAGGCAATATACCATTCCTTTGGCATAGAGTTCAGTAGCTTGGTGTTGAGATCAAAATCAGTCATGACATAGTCTGTGGCTCTGAGCTCATTCACAATTCCCAGAAACCTCTCTAGAATTGATTTCAACCTTTCTCCTTCTTTATACTTAAATCTTTCTAACTACTGCTTCAGTCCCTGCTTCTAGATGTTCTTGAGTTCAACATTTCCCTCAAACATTTCAAGTATTGAATCATACATTGCCTTGGCATTGGGATGATGTGCCACCTTGGTGAGTATTTCCCAAGACAGACCTAGCTTCAACATAGCTAAAGCCTTGTCATCAACCTTTCTCATTCTTTCTCTTACAGCAGCAGTTTCAGCTGCATTTGCACCTTCTGCAACTTCTCCTTGTGGACCATTCTTGATGGAGTTCCACATATAACATCGTTGTAGCAAACGGATGCCTCAAACAAAACCTTCCATTTTGTGAAATTTTCCTGTCCATACTATCTAGGAATCTTGTTAGTAGACACCTCTTGTTCCTCATAACCAAACATTTTTGTGAAAACAAAAGTAATTTCTTAATAAAAACAGAGTTTCAAAAATATTCAGATCTAAGACTCGATTGTTCAGATCTGAGGTGTCTGATTTGATAAGAACAAGATATGAATATAAAGATTAAAACTTTAAATAAAAAAAGGAAGAGAAAACACCAAATGATTGTAGATCTGGAAGAAAAAATGAAGAACAGAGCTGCTGACGTCACAAATCAATGGAACAGTGGTCTGCTTACGTCATTCTTCTTCAAATCTTCAATCAGCAACAATCTTTCTAAAATAGCAGTAATCGAGCTCTGATACCACTTGTCTTAACCAAGCCCCGGTGCGGAAGCGTGAATAATCGTTATTAAACAGCGGTGTGGAGCTCGGTTTCGAGAGCTAGGATCGAATCTCACTCGTATTCACTCTTGAAAGATGTTTGGACGGATGAGGTGTATTGGGAGAGAGCCTGATTTGATTAACAATCAACAATAAAGTAGGTTGAAAAATTGTAATCAAAACACAAAAGATAGAAATGGTAGTATGAAATATTAGCCGAATGATTCTCATTAAGATGAAACACTCATACATACATTCATACATACAATCGATTAAGAAATATCAGCCGCCACCAGGAGAGCTCATCCTGGAGGCAGAGACTCTCTCAAAGGGATAAAACCCTAAATCTCACACATACACAATACAGTCACTCATACTAGAAAAATGAATAAAAACATCTATTTATACTAGTCTAGCATGACTTGGTCTTCAAGCCATCCACCCTTGGTTGAGACCAAATAATATATTTTTCACCCAAAGATTAATTCGATGCATCGGTCTAAAATATAAGTCCCAACATCCTTCTTTATACTTGAATCTTTCTAGCTGCTACTTCAATCTCTGCTTCTTGATGTTTTTGAGTTCAACATTTCCCTCAAACATTTCAAGTATTGCATCATACATTGCCTTGGCATTGGGATGATGTGCAACCTTGGTAAGTATTTCCCAAGACAGACCTGGCTTCAACATAGCTAAAGCCTTGTCATCTACTTTCCTCATCCTTTCTCTCACAACAGCAGTTGCTGCTGGATTCGCACCTTCTTCAACTTCCCCTTGTGGACCATTCTTGATGGAGTTACACATGTCAACATCATTATAGCAAACGGCTGCTTCAAACAAGACCTTCCATTTAGTGAAATTTTCCTTTCCATACAGTCTAGGAATCTTGTTAGTAGAGACTTCTTGTTCCTCGTAACCAGACATTTTGAGAAATTAAAAGTAGTTTCTTTGTAAAAACAGAGTTCAAAATAATCAGATCTGAAAACTGATTATTCAGATCTGAGGTGTCTGATGCGATAAGAACAAGATTTATATATAAAGATTAAAACTTTAATTAAAATAAGGAAGATCTGGAAGAAAAATGAGGAACAGAGCTGCTGACGTCACGTTTCAATGTAACAGTGGTCTGCTGACGTCATTCTTCTTCAAATCTTCAATCAGCAACAATCTTTCCAAAATAGCAGCAATCAGCTCTGATACCACTTGTCGGGTCCTTTGATTTCAGCTGGATCTTACTTAATCATGTCATAACTCACACAAATAAATGTGTCGACAAGAGAGTTAATGACGGGTTGCTATATTTAGAAAGATGACCGTTTGTTAAGGCGGAATCAATAACAAACATACGGTTGCTTAATCAGTATTCAAAGGTAACCAACACGAACAAGATTCACTCAAAATATTTCCACTTATATAATATCAGTCATACAAATTGGATAATCGATTTAGGGTTTCTTGAAGGAAGGTTTATCCGTACTAAGACAGCCGTCACACACACAATATTCTTTCTTAATTAATGTGTCGCTCTCTGTCTTGTCCTTCCTCTGTAGGCGGCGTGCCCTAAAACATTCTATTTATAGGCCTGTCACCCTAGGACAGCTGTCATTCCTTCTAGAAACCCAAACGTAAATACATATTCAAATTACATAATCAGAAAATATTCTAAGTGTAAAACAAGTCTTCAGGGTAGGCTTTGCATCATTCTTCATTTTCCGAGTACGCTGTGTACTCTGCCATCCTTCACAACTTGGTAACATAGAAGTGTGTCCGGGATCAGTTTCCGGGTAGACTTTACTTGAAGAGTATTTTACCAAGTAAAATACTCACCGGGTAGACTTCAATCTTCTTGACTCTGCCAGACTTTGCCCGACAAACCCTTACGAGCAACATTGTTCTTCAATGGTCCATTTCAACTCCTTGCTATAAAATAACTTATTAGCAAAGTGTACTCGGGAGTACTGTTCCTTGCTTGAGTTGAACCTTGCCCGATATTACTTAATGATATTCCATTCAATCATCAGGCTTGCTTGGACCACTATTATTAATGAATACCTTGCCCGGTCTTCCAATCACTTGGCTTCATGAGCTTGGTTAGCCAAAAGCTTACTCGGGAGTGAAATTTACTTGGCTTTGAAGAACGAACTTGCTTGACAAAGTGAACCTTTCCCGGATTTACATAAACTAGTGAACCTTGCCCGGCAATGCACTAATTTGCAAACCCTGCTCGGATATCCACTAAAGAAGACTACTTGAATATAACCTTGCCTGATAGACAAAATATCGTACCCGGCTAAGTAAAAGCTTGCTCGGAGATCTTAGGTGTGCCAGGATCCATACTTAGCAAATTCTGAGGAGGTTGAGAAGATTCCAATCTTCCATATACTTCATTTTGGTCAAATCTTTAACTCAACATTGTGGTTGTGTATTATACACACGTTTAGCATAGTCAAGTACAAGAAAGTCAACTGGGTAGAAAAACTCCTCCACTTGAACCATTACATTAGTCACCATGCCCCGGGGAAGTGTATGAGTTTGGTCCGCCAACACCACGGTGGTGTTTACCCTTTCTAATGGGCCAAATTCATATTGATCATATAAACTACCGGGCATGATACTAACACATGCTCCCAGATCTATAAGTGCCCGATCAGTTTTAAATTTCCCAATTTGAATTGATAAAAGCGGCACTCCTGGGTCTTGAAGTTTACTTGAAGTGGTATTATTCTCCACCTCCTCATCTCTCATGTTGGTCAATTTACCATTTAAACATTTTTCACATGTGCAATTTTCACAAAAAGACATTTCATATGTTTTTGGATGTTTTTGGAAAATTGATTCATTTTTACCGACACAATCACTCTCACCACTAAAATCTTCCACCACCCCTCAACAAATTGTGGTGGTGAATTCACCTCAACACTAGAAATTTCAAAATGAGGTAAAAGACTTACAGCATTGATGTGCACATTGTTTCCCTTCTTGGAGCTTGAGCAGTAATGGTTCGGGTTGACTGTAGTATCACTCGAGAGTTGACCTGCACTCTTTTGCAACTTTGCCACATCTGCTGCGAGCTGACCAATTTGCTTTGACATTGCCCCTGCTGACTTATCATGTAACTCAAACTGTTTCTTCGTTTAAGCCTTATGATATGTCATAAACTTCATCAATGCATCCAACTTTGAGTGCACCGACTCACCCGCATTTCTCGAGGACACCCTATGCTGGTCCTGATTACCCGATGAATTTCCACCCCGATTACCGTCTCTGTTATACCCTCGATTCTGATCATACAAACCTTGCTGCTGCTGATAACCTCCCTGGCGGTAATTACCCTGCGACCTGTTTTGGCTTGATCCCTGAAAGTTCGGGTTCAACTGTGTAGACGCGTTTCCGTAACGAATGTTCGGGTGATTCCTCAGGCCCGGGTGATAGGTGTTTGAATTCAACCCTTGACCATTGGAATCCCCATAAGCATAATTAACTTCCTCGGTGTCATCCTCCTCATCATCATAATACTCGGGGCAATTTTCTGCCTTATGCCCGAGTTCACCACAATCTTCACAAACCAGGAATTTAACACCAACTTTCCCGACCTCTCTCTTCTTATCCTTTTTTAACTCAGCCAGTTCACGTTCTAACTCAGCAATCCTTTCAGACTCGCTCGTGACTGACTTAACCGATCTGGATGAATTACCCCATCTTCGTCTTTCAGCTGCTGCTTCTGCCTTGGAATCTTCACACATGAACTCTAAATATTCCCAATCATCTTCCTCAGGCTGATTCAACAACTGACTATTACACGAGGTCTTAAGATGCTTTCGGTCCTTGTATGTCAAACCATCAACAAAGCACCTTACCAGTTCCCACAGTTCGATTTGGTGATGTGGGCATTTTCTGATCATATCCTTATACCTGGTAAAAGCTTCATGGAATAACTCACCTGGTAACTGTGAAAAGTGACGAATGTCTGAACGGGCCTCGGTAGTCTTCGACTGTGAATAAAACTCGTTTAAGAAGACTTGTTGCATCTCGGCCCAGTTTTTGATACTGTGTGTTGGTAACGAGTTAAACCACAGTTTCGCTTTGTCTTTTAATGAGAACTGGAATAACCGCAACCGGACTTCATCCTGATCGTACGTACCATCACCAATAGACCCGCAAACAGCCGAAAAATCGATCAAGTGCGAATACGGGTCTTCCGAAGCCATCCCGTTGAAATGAGGAACGATGTTGATGTAAGATGGCCGGGACTTGAAAGTTTATTGTCCCGGCACTCGTTCCTGTGGGACCAACGGGGATGCTCCGTCTGAGAGAGCCGGTCTGAACCGACTGTTAACACCATGAGCCGGGGCTATGTAATTTCTCCTTTGCCCCCGGGGTTTCCCATACCGCCCCGATTAACCGGAATACCACGAACTCTCTCGAGCCGTTCCGCCCTATTTACCCTTTCTCGATCCCTTCGGTGTCTGTTAACGGGTTCAGCCCATCTTCGAATTACCAGCTCCTCCACCTCATCTTCATAATTATTTTCACCCTCAATTTCCGGTTCACCAACCTCGTTCTCGGGTTCAACCTCCCGATTTCACCTAACCCATCGATCAACCTCATCATCAGCTGCCCGAAAAACCTCGTTTCCATTATTGTCTTCACCCTCATCCTCATCTTCAGTCGGAACACTCGATCGAACATCATCAATATTTATCCGAACTCAGCGGTTGGGGTTATTTTTTGGAGCGGATGGTCCGGCTTGGTCAAATTTGAGGTTTAAGTTTCGGTTAAGGTTTCGGTTTCGGTTTTGATTTCGGGTTCTAGAAGCACGAGCTAAGTGATTTTGGTCATTTGGGTTATTGAAGTTTGGTGGGTCAGGTATGTTGTCTGGGTGAAACTGGTTATTCTGTGGAAGTGGATCATGGTTTTGGTTGTTGTTCTGATTCTGGTTCTGGTTCTGATTTTGATTCTGGTTCTGGTCTTCCATTTGTGAGTTTCTGTTTTGTACTCGGTTCTGCCGAGCTACTCTCTCGATATCGGGCTCGTAAACTAACGGAGACTATCGGCCCGAATGGCGGGTGCGCATAAACCTGTAATCTGCACAACTAACACAACCCGCGTAAAATGAAAAAGTACAAATAAAATAAAATAAAATAAAATTTAAGCTAAGAACTGAAAATTAAAAGCACGAAAATCAAATAACACAAAAAACAAAAAGCGCACTAACTCCCCGGCAACGGCGCCATTTTGATGACCGTCGTTTGAGTCAATCAAAAACCTAATTATTCTAAATAGATAGAGCAAGTAGGGTATCGTATCACAAGGAGTATGTGGTCAATGCAATTCGTGTAACATATTTAATATTATGAAGTAAACGGTTTTAGTGTTGATCACACAAGCAATAGTTTAAATTAAGAGAACTAAGCAACGAACGAACAAGCAAGTTGTAAACAATTAACAAAGCAAATCACACCCGGGAATTCAAGTAAGCAACCAAACAGTATCTCATGCAACCTAACAGATTGATTATTAACGATTAATTAAAAACTGATCAACCAGACAAAACCTTAGACGCCAACAATTACTTTACACACGGCACTGGTTATCAAACAGTCCTTGCCAGTGTGACTCAGTTAAGGGTAATTGTACGTTTTATCGTATTCAATCTAACCAAACATTTATATGACTAATTATCTAGCAACTGGTAACAAATCGTTCAGACCAACGTAAACCTAAACCGATCGAACACACAGAAATACTAAACATCAATAATCATATATCAATCTTCAATAACAAAACATAAGTATTCTTAATCACATGAGAAAAACTGTAAATGGTTACAAACTATACATCCCGGGTGCGATTCTAGGAGATTAGCTGAGCCGTGACATCATCGAATCTTCAATACGGATGACATAGATCATAGATATGGTCTTGACACGAACTAGGATGGTGGAAATCGCCTATAGGACTGCTGGAAATCGCCTCTTGGTTCTAAAAACGGAGTTAGGGTTCTTCAGAATGAAAAATAACATATAAACCTAAAACTCCCGTCTGCACTCCCGTCGCGGTACGCGATGGTTATATGACCATCCCATTGCGTACCGCGACCTAAGAAAACATCATTTTCAGATTCCTCTCGTCGAGAAACCCAAAATTCATATATTATGGCTCTCGTAACTCATTTTCTAGCTCAGGATATGCTCGTTTTACTTCAAGGTCGCATTTCGTCAACCCATCTTGTTCAGTTTTAGCATCGTCTTATGATCACTCATCTATACTCTTCCCGAATCCTTGAAACACTTCCCAAGAAATTAAATAATGCTTCGGTCTTCCCGAGATATCATTCCATGCTCGTACAGGTCTCCCATTTAGCATCTTTAACGATCAATTACCTGAAATACAAAAGCACGTATGAAGTACCAAAGTTCTAACAATATACTCAATAAAACTACATAATTAATACACTAAAGTACATACAAAATACCCGACCATCACGGTCGCGGAGAGGTACAGCCTCAAAGGTGGTGGCCGATGGAGTGGTGGCGGACTGGTGGTCGCCGGTCGGAATTCGAGCACAGATCCACAATGATACTTGATGCAAGATTTGATTGAAAACTTAAAATGATGAAGTCCTTGAAGATTTTCATATGTTGTAGATATACATCGGCGTAAACAATAAGGAACTAGATATGTAGGGTTTGAAATCATATATAATTAAATATAATAAATAACTAAAAAATATTAAATTTAATATTTTGGATAGTTCGGATATCCGAACTATCCGAAAATCCCAAAATTGCTATCCGAATCCGAATCCGAATCCGAATCCGAATTTTTGGATATCCGGGATTCGGATATCCGAATTTTTCGGATAATTCGGATACGGATAGTCGGATAATTCGGATATGGATTCGGATTCTTTTGAACACCCCTACTTTGAAGTATTAGGATAGTGAGTTTGATAGGTTTTCGTGGCGTGGAAGTGTCGGTAGTTAGGGCCTTTTGTTGGGTTGATTTTTGTATATCTTGGACTTGCATAGGGTTTGGGTAGGTGAGGATATAATGTTGATGTGTTATGTTTCGTTCATATTGAGGAAAGATTTGAGTGCTCGGGAAACTTTTGAAGTGGAAGAGTGGTTTGATTTAAGGTGATAGTTTGAGGTGGAATACGAGTGTTTGGGAACTTGTGGTTGCGTTTAGGCAGATTTTTTACTAATAATAAGTATTAAATTGAAAATATTATAATTTATAAATAATGTTTGAAGTATCCATAACAATTTTGATAATAAAAATTACAAGTTAATATATATATATATATATATATATATATATATATATATATAGAATTTTTTTAGATCCGAGCGTGTGAATCACACAATTTTTTATTGCTAAATATTTTCCACTAAAATGAAAGTTGTTACGATACGTCGAGTAGGCTTAAGTTGTAAAATAATTTATGAGAAAATTTTGAAATAAACCAATTTGCCTAACGTAAATCGTTCTCGAAATGCTTAAAATCAAGTTGTGGGAGACATCACGGAAAAACTAAGATAATAAATTTTGCATTTTAAGGTTTATTGTGAAAATAAAAGTTGATAGTCATGAGGGAGTAAAATAAATTTTTATAAGGACCAAATTAAAAGTTTGCTTATGAGGAATTTAAAATAAGTAAATTGAATGTTAAAATTTGTTATGAGGTCTCAATATTGAATGATGAATGTCGTTTTGGGAATACAAAGTTGCGTAATGAAATTTTTTTTACCAAGTTCGTTACTTAATATCGTTTAATGAAAATATCATGGTAAGTTAAAATGACCGGCATTGTAAATCGAGAAATCACAAGTAAACGATTTTGTCTTTAAAGTAGAATTTCTATGAAGTTTTGCATGAGGATTTCAAGAAAATTACAAGCTATAAGTTTGCGAATTTCTTGAAAAATCAAAAAGAAACTACCATAAGAAATTCAAAACGAGAAAATTCGTAAGATGCAAATTTTATTCGTGAAAATTTATAACGAACCAAAGATTGCATGATGAAAGTTGTTATGAAAATAAATTTGGGTAACGAAAATTCTACCATGTGTACTATATAAGATGGTGTAGTTTAAAATGTTGTGAGAATTTAAATAATCGATATTGTAAAATGATAGTTCCAAAATAGACGGGATCGTTATAAAAATAAGATTTTTACGGAAACTTGTATGAAAACTTTAAAGACAAGTTAAAATTTATATAATGGGAGTTTACTTGAGAATTTAAGGTAAAATTTATCATAAAACCTTTTTAATATGATGAAATTCATATGATGAAAATTTGGGTTTATAATTAGTCTTAATGAACAAGGATGACATATATAATAAAAATCATTATAAATAGTTCAAAATATATTTTTTTTGACTTATGTTGAATAGATGACAATAACGAAATTTGTAATAAAAATTGTGGTATGAATTCAAGAGGAGAAAATTTGGATAAAAACTTTACAATGTGAAATCGAAACATATTATTATTATTATTATTATTTACAATGAAAAATAAATTTTATAAATGAATACTTGTAATGAGAATTAATACGGCGAAGTAAAAGGAAAATTGTTTAAATCCTTGAGATTTGTAAATAGTGTCTTAAGATTTAAAGGCGGAAAAATCGCGCATGAACCACCATGATTTGATATTCCGACACTAAAAACATTTTTACAAAAAAATATACTTTTTGGAGTCTAAACATGTGCATGTACCACCGAGTCTTTTTCATGTTTTCGACTCAAATAAAGATTGCAACAAATATAATAAATCGGAATACAACGTCATGTCAAAACACTAGTCCACGAACCACCGTGGTTCTATTGTTCCAACACTGAAAATTAGGATGGTGAGCGAAACGCTCGCATTCGACTACTTAAAGTGGTCGTCTCATATGAGATCATCCTTAAGGAGATTTGAAACAACAGGATCCAAGTCAAACACTCGTGATCCATAAAACACAGTAAAACTAATGTTTTCGCGGTAAGATAAGGATACCTTACTTTATTATGAAAGTGCATGCATGTGTATATAGAAAATTAAACAAAAGTAAGGTAAGGATAACTTAGTATGTTTCGAGTATTTGTGTATATATACGATTTGATGAAATAAATTAGTATATAAATAAATAAGTGTATTGAACAATCAAGTAGGGTAAACACGTATAGGCAACACGTATAAGGACCCTAAAGTAAAGACTATACTAGGTCGTTACGTCTAACCACCTATCCTATTGTCTTGTGGCTCTGATACCAATCTGTCACACCGCGACCAAGGGCGGCGGAACATGTCGGGATGCAATGGATTGCCCAAAACACAAGACACTATTAAGTGACAATTTTTAATCAACTCATTTATTTCACAAATCAATAAACAACACATCTTGGTCATACAAACAAATTGAACACAAGTAAACAAATATGTTGTTCGTTTTACTAATATCCTAATAGTCTTGGTAACGTTTTTCGTCAAGTCCTTGAGTTAACAAAAGTCAAACCTGTAACATTTCATAAAATAAAGTTTATCAACACAAAGGTTGGTGAGAAATTCATAAGGTTGAGCATATAAGTATATAGTAATAAAAAGCAACAAAACTTGCATACGAAACAATAGATAAAAGCAACAACTTGGATAAATAGATATCGCTGATAGAATTACGTTAGCGACACCTAGCTATAAGGGAATGCCAAATAGTATAGGATTTTATAGTTATCGTTAATTGCATTACGTTAACGACACCTTGCATGAGGGGTTGCCAAATGGTCTAGGATTTATAGTTCCACCATCCAAAAGCGATAAACACATAAGTATGTAAGCATAGAACGCCAAATCGAGCAATTATTTAAGTAAAGTATACAATCACGTTTGTGGGTTTAAGATTTAAATAAATAAAGCATTTAGTTTGATAAGCATGAAATGTCACCCCAAAACGAAAGATGGAAAACGGGGTATGAAAGTACTCACCTCGATTGACGAATCAAGAAATAATAAATGACCGAAATATAGAAAGCTTGCGAACGAAACGAACGAATCCGACTTGAAAGCTAATTGAAAATGAATAAATAATATATTAATGAACTTGAACTTTAGTTGAAACTACTTTTGAAACATTGAACGAGAAGGTTCGGCTGTTAATCAGGTTACCGGTTAATTTGTTAACGATTAGGGACTCGTACTTACTTGATAATTTAAAATAAAATAATATTATTTTCTTGGGCTTTTAAATAACTAAACCAATATTAAATAGAAACAAGACGGGTTTAAATCAAGAGTTCGATTTTTATAAAAAAATTGAATAGATAATAAAGATTGTAATGATGTTATTAATGATAAAGATAGTAATGATAATAATAATTTTAAAACATGTTATATATATATATATATATATATATATATATATGAAGAGGATGATAATAATACATAATAATACTACCAATTGAGAATTATTGTTAAAACTAATAATAGTAGTAGTAATAATAAATATAATAATTATTACTTTTTTTGTTGAATACATTATTAATAGATTTATAAATTTTAATAATAATAATAATAATAATAATAATAATAATAATTATTATTATTATTATTATAATTATATGTGTCATATTAATAATAACTAATACTTATAACATTTTAATAATAGTAGTATTAGTGATAAAAATGTAACTCGAGTGACGGCGACGTTAAATGGCAACTAATCCCGACATGGGTTTCGGTTCAATAAACAAGTGGATAATATCAACAATAATAGAATTTGATAATATTGCTTAATATCATAATAATAATCTATTAATTATGAAAATAATGATAATAATAAGAAGAAGAAAAATAAAAATTGTTTTGTTAATGATAATAATAACAATAATAATAATACTAATAATATTTTTTTATGTAGTGATATTAGTACTAATAGTAACAATAATTTGTTAAGTATACAAATAATACCAAAACCGGCCTAGGATGAGACTCGAACTCGTGACCACTAGTTCAACAACTAACGTACAAACCAACTGAACCAAGATAACAATTGTTAATTACCCATAAGGAATTAATATATACATTACCAAGCTGTTTATCTTTTCCCCAATTCAAACCAACTCCATACCCATCCAACCCGTTTCAAAGAATATAACCGATAAATAAAACCGATTATTAACAATTTAAATCTGATAATCGATATATGAAAACTGTGGCTCTACACCGGGAAGAACCCGAGCCGAAGCCGCCGGAGACGAAGGACAGAAGCGGAGGGAGAGAGAGAGATAGAGAGAGAGAGAGACGGAGAGAGAGAGAGAGTGAGAGACGGAGAGGCAGAGCATGGGGCCGTCGCTCCGGCGGCCAGAGACGACTACCGGAAAGCCGAGGGAGGGAGAAGGGAGAGTGGCGGTGTCGCCGGTGTCAAAGAAAAGGGATGAGGGTGGCCGAAATCACCGGTCGCCGGAAAACGGAGCCGGAAAAACGAAATAGAAGGAGAGAGGCGACTGTGTTTTTTTTTAAATGGGTTTGGGTTAGGGTTTGTGTGTGTGTGTATATATATATATATGGGTGAGATCTAGAGAGAACTCTTCTAAATGAGAGAACTAGATAACTTCCTTATATCCATTGATTTCACTTAATTAAAAGTGAAAATAAAGGGAAAAATACGTATTATATGAAAAAGGGCAAATTAGGTATTAAAGTATATCACATTCTCTGCTCACAAATATCGCATTCTCTCTATCCAGATCTCACACCATCGTCCAGTCCAAAAACCTAGGGTTTCTTCATATTCGCTGCAAAAATTCGTCCGATTCAACGCGAAAATCAGCCGATTACACCAAAGAACACCATCAGGTAAAATCGTCTATGCAAGTTATCATCACACTCTCGTTCGTATTACAACGAATCAACTAAAATAAGTAGCCGGTTCCATGTTTTTGTGCTTTATTTTTTGTAAATCGAGTAATATTCTATTGATATTAGCTCGTATATGTCTGATTGCACACATGTAGTACACGAATTATTGGTATATTACACATAACCGAAGAAACATATGTTATTGTTGTGCGTTTCGGTTGTAAATTAAACGTTAATGTGTGTATACCAGTTCACATATGCAATATTACCTGAGTTTGTGTTTTATTTTGTAAATCGAGTAACACTCTGTTGTTATTAACTCGTATATGTTTGATTGCACATATGTAGTACACGAATTATTGGTATATTACACATAACCGAAGCAACATATGTTATTGTTGTGCGTTTCGGTTGTAAATTAAACGTTAATGTGTGTATACCAGTTCACATATGCAATATTACCTGAGTTTGTGTTTTATTTTGTAAATGGAGTAACACTCTGTTGTTATTAACTCGTATATGTCTGATTGCACATATGTAGTACACGAATTATTGGTATATTACACATAACCGAAGCAACATATGTTATTATTGTGCGTTTCGGTTGTAAATTAAACGTTAATGAGTGTATACCAGTTCACATATGCAATATTGCCTGAGTTTTTTTATTCTTCCAATCGATCATCTGTTTCGTCCAATAATTAAAGCAAAAAACGATGAATACTATCAGGTAAGCAATAATACTAGTCAATTTCATACATTATCTACATTAATTGGGCGCATTAAACTAAAATCGCGTTCAACCGTCTCTGTTTTTCCTTTTTCTTGTTAATCGAAGATCAATAGTGTCGATTAGTTATATAATACGTGTTGATTAGGCATATATTGCGTCTATTATGAATGATTTGTGTATATACTGTAGATTAGGTGTGTTATAGGTGCCGATTAGGTGTACAATGCGTCAAATCTGAACAGTTCGTATGTGCAGTGTCGATTAGATGTCCATAACCAGTTATGAGAACCCATTATTTACATAATGAATAGAATATTACATAGATATAATACATGAATGTTGTATTTCACTGTAGAATTGTTAATTATAGTGCACATATGTATTGTTGAAAATAGTAATGGTAATGTTATTTAGCATGTTTCTTTAAACTGCACATGTAAAAATATAATAAGAATACTAGATCGTTTGTGTAGTTCAGTTGTGATGATAATATCCATATGTAATGATAATGTTAAGGTAGTCATGTTAATACATATATGCAATACATATTAAGATACTAATTTTCAGTTTTGATGATAATGTTCGAGTGTTTGTTAGGTATAATACATATACGTAATAAAGATAATAATGTCCAGACTGATAACAAAACAGGGAAAATTACTAGCGACGATAGTGAAGACGTTTCAGAAAAAAATGACGAATATAGGAGTATTGGTAGTATGGTTAGACAAGTTGATACATTTCATACATATAGTATTCTGATTACATACATTTGAATCAATTATATTACATTGGTATGTAGTACATGTGATCACTGAATAACAATTACCTATTTCAGAAATGTTGTTTCAGTTGTCTAATTTGTCCAAATCTGTAGCGAAATCGAACATAAATTATAAGAAAAAAAGTAGGTAAACAACTATTATGTTCAAATTTCATAAATTATGTCATCTTTTAGGCTTACATTAATTATTGATGCATTACATGCATATACAGGTATGGTCCATTACATATATGCATTACATATGTATTACTTGCATTATTGATGCACTACATATGTGCATTACAAATGTATTACACGTTTGCATTACTGATGTATTACACTTATATATGTGGTTATGATGTATTGCACATATGCAGTACCGATGTACTACATATGTGCACTAAACACATAGTACACATATTGTATATGTGAGCAAACATATTAAAACAATTGTTTTATTGAAACAATATGCAAGAAAACGTACGGGCAAGAATGGAAATATGGCATGAAACAAGGCATGAAACAGGGGAGGACAGCAGGCAACAAAGATGTCAATTAAGGTAAAAACATATTTTCTAATCATATTAACAATGCATGTGTGTAATAAATTATTAATACATATTCTCATCATATATGTTTGTTATAATGGCTGTTTTTTTACTAAATCAATAGCTAAAAAATGAAGGGGGGAAATGAAAAAAAAGTGGGGTTTTAATGAGGGAGGGTAAAATTGGAACCACAACAAAGTTGGAGTATCGTTCATCATCAGTCGCACATCATCTATCTACTCATCATTGAATAGGGTTTCTTCAAAATCACCCTTTCAATCTTCTATTTCATCCCGTTGATTGCAAAATCAAGCAAAAAACTCAGAAGAACTAGCAGGTAAACGTTGTTCTTCATTCAATTTACAGTTTATCATTGTCTATTAGGCGTTCTACATGCATCTCGTAGCAATACTTTGTTTTTTTTTAATGAACAACAGCATAACGTGACGAACGTTAATAACAGGATTGTTAATGAAAGTTATAAATGATGTGTATATGTAGCGTCACACATTGATATCAATTTAGGTATCTTACATGATTAGTCGAATATTGCATATATGTAGTACATAATGTATTTTAATGCATATATTTAGTTATATTGCATATGTGTAGTGTTAAACATAAGAATGTTAACGTGAATGTATATATTTTAGTACATATAATGGGTATAGTATTGTGATTGCATACTTTCATATCAATGACCTTACATATAAATTTCACAGGCATGAAAAATAGAAAAAGGTCACAAAAAAATGCAACACACACCACTAGTGGACAAGGAATACAAGCTTGAGGTTATAAATATTTAAAAATAAATAAAAAAGATGTAAATGCAACAATAAATGCACACTCTCTCTCCAATTAATACTACTAATATAACCATAATAAATCTCTCTCTAATTAATATATCTAACTAATTTAATTATAATAATTAAAAAGATAAAAACATTACTTTAGTTTTATTTTTTTTACACATTCTTCATTTTATTCAACATAAATACAATTTATTCATATAATACTATTCTTTATATTAAAAAAATAATTTCCACTCAATTTATTATCATGTTTTTTAACACTAAATATCAAAACATAATATTTTTTTTTTTCAATTAGTATGCCTATAAAAATTATTGTCATAAATAATAATAAAAAATATCATACAAATGTGTCCATTAAATGTAAACAATAAATATACAACCTACACAAAGTTATATAACCTACACTTGTTTTGAGCGATAAAAACGTACAACATACAAAAAGCATACAACTTACATATGGAATTCGACATTAACAATTATATAAACTACACAAAGATACACATATCCTACACATGCGTAGGTTATATGTTTTTCGTACGTAGGTTATATGTTTTTTTATTCTTAGAACAAGTGTAAGTTATATGTTTTTGTGTAGGTTGTATATTTTTCATTGATATTTTATGCAAACATGTGTAACATAGTTTTTTGTATTATTCATCACAATGTAACTATGTGTTGATGGATATTGATATGTTGAGTTTGAAGAAATTGGTTTTGAATAAAAAGAAATTAATATATGAATAAATTGTATTTGTGTAAGATAAAATTTTCGTGTGTAGGTTATATGTTTTTCGTGTGTAGGTTAAATGTTTTCGTGTGCGTGTGTATTTTATTGATGATAAATTTTTTGTGTAGGTTAAATGTTTTTCGTGTGTAGGTTATATGTTGTCTTATTCTTAAAACAAGTGTAGATTATACGTTTTTGTGTAGGCTGTATGTTTTTTGTTGATATCTAATGCAAATACATGTAAAATAGTTTTTTGGTATTATTCATCATAGTGTAAGTATCTGTTGATGGATATTAATATATTGAGTTAGAAGAAATTAGTTTTGGATAAAAGGAAATTTTAATATATGAATAAATTATACTTATGTAGGATAAAAATTTAAGAAACAAAAATTAAGTTATAAAAATAATGAATTCTTAATATTTTCTAATTATAATAATTTAATTAGTTATATTAATTAAACAGATAAGTATTATGGTTTATTAGTTATATTAATTGAAGAAAGAGAATAATTAATATTTTCTTTATTTAGCTTTAAGCATTTAAAACTTAATAGAAAACTAGTGGTCCATATTCATTTATCACATTTCTTGCAATAATATCATTTCTCTCTTGAACCATCCTATATATATATATATATATATATATATATATATTACATATTTTCAAAACAACCCCCTTAAGTTTTAAAGGTTTTTAAAACTTATAACGACTTTACGAAAATCAGTTTGAACCCTTTATGTTTTCTTAACGACACTATAATGTGACAAAAATCGATTTATTGATGATCGAGGTCTATAAATATATTATGTAATTAATAAGGTTTTAAAAATGTTGAGTCGGGTTTACATAATAAAAGTTTACAAAACGAATATAACTCGAGACCCGAAATTGACGAATGTCACATATATGGGTTGTGCATAAGTTATAATTTTATTATTATATCATGGCTTAGACCCCAGTCAAGGGTCTAGCCTAGACCTTGATCATATTTATAAATACAAAGGATATAGTTGAAACGTTTCTTCACAGTTAAGAAAAGTAATAGTTTACATACAAAGGGTATAGTGGAATAGTGTTTCTTCATGAGTAAGAAACATTAGATTTTATATACAAATGTCACAGACAAATAAGGTTTCTTCTTAAAGAAGAAACTTATTATAGATGTTTCTTCATGTAGAATAAACTCAATACATGATTGGCAAATAAAGAGAAAGACTTTAGATTTAAATATTTTATTCAAACAAGTAATCAGTAAAGGTTTAAAGCTATCAAAACTAGACTAAAGGTCTGTAGCCGGATCAAGAGACGATCCGAATATTTATATAAACCTATTTTATTATAGGCTAATCATCATTTATTCACAAAGGTTTTCAAACAAGATCACCACATCATTCAAAATAGACAATCACAAGTGAATACATTAAACCTTTTATAATCAATCATTAAGATAAACTGGTTGTTTATCTTAAACAATCAGTCAAATGTTTATAAGAGATTACATGATCTCTAACATCAAAGATTTAAGGGATTACGTGATCCCTATTATATATAAGATAGAAAATAAAAGCAACTCAGATCAAGCACACATGTGTCTGGATCAAAACATAATTTTGTCTAGTATATCAATCAAG
The DNA here is from genome assembly GCF_021521415.1 of Bidens hawaiensis. Lineage (NCBI taxonomy): Eukaryota > Viridiplantae > Streptophyta > Magnoliopsida > Asterales > Asteraceae > Bidens > Bidens hawaiensis. Next base: position 309,371 of record NW_027492268.1, on the reverse strand, counting down.
GCTGCGTGCCCGCAGACTAGAAATCATAATAAAAGTTCTCCAATGAGTATCAGTTCTGGGAGAACCGAAATTGTGTATGTATGACAAGTGGTACAAATCCAAGTAATAAGAGACGTTTTTGCTGAGATTGTTCAAGAAAACTATCTTGTCAGTCAAAGATTTATTAAATGTTCTTAGAGTCAACGATTCACCAGCATACCGCTGACGTATTTTTCCCCCACATTTCAGGGAAACATATTTAACACAGATAGCTAGGAATTAGAGTCACTTATGGAGTTAGATGCTCGCAGGGTAGAGATGACTCAAATTTAAATCAATAAAATATTGTAAACAAGGTTTAAACAATTTGTAAAATCAAACACTCGGGTATTTACTATCCGAGAAGCTTTCCAAATAAATTAATATTTTATTATAAATAAAGGCTTTCGCTAAATAACCCGAAACTCTGGTATATTTACAAGCAAGTGCCAACTATTGATCACACGCCTAAGCCCTAAGTCGGGGTGTGACATAAGCTTGGATCGACATCATCGTTAACTTCCACTTTCTCTTGTACCACATCCTTGATTTCTTTATCTTTTGCAACATAGTCGGGATCAGCCATCGTCTTGTTTTCATTCATTAAGATGTTTGTTTCACCAAGCATCTTATCTTTCTCTATCATTAATTCCAAATAACCATGGTATATTATATTGAGATTTACACCATAGTTTTCGTTTAAACCAAACCCCTTTGCTATCTCGGGCCACTTGCCTTCATTTTTTCAACAAACATATCAAGATCGAACAAATCAATCTCAGCACCATTAGGTAATTTCTGTGTGTGTGTGTGGTGGAGGGGGGAGGGGGGTATTCTTTATTAAATTGTTGGAAATGATGCAAGTTAAGAAGTACCTGTCAAAGAAACAACAAAATTACGAGTCAGAAGCCCATCTCTGTTGGCAATTCAGAACAGGACTAGCGATCAACCGGGATTAGTCAAGATTAATCGGATCAGGCTCTAATGTATAATTTTAAGTTTTATCACACACACATTTTTATATGTAATTTTCAGTTTTATACAAACACAAACACATTTTGGCCGGAAATTGGCCGGAATATCACTGGAACCTTATTAGAAAAAGCCGATTAAGTCTGATTAATCCTGAGTTTGGCCGGAGTTAACCACTGGCCGATTAGCCCAAAATTAATCAATGAAGTGGGGACTAGCGATTAATCGGGGATTCATTGTCGTCTAGTCGGGATTTTTGCTATACCTATAATTCAATTTGCAAAGAGTCAAAACTGATAATTAAATTGTATAGCCAAACTAGACATCTCCATTGAACCTGCAGCATAGGATCGACAACCAATACATCAAAATGAAACTAATTTAAGCATTCTTGGCTAAGTAGAGTTGTTTTCCATAAAACAAAACAAACAAATTTTTAATTTATTGTAATGGTTTGAGTTGGAAAATATATTATGTATATCTAGACCAATTGACAACACATGAACCAAACCGAACCATTACTCGACAGTAACAATAAGTTGTACAAAGTCCTCCTACCAGTTTCTGAAAACAAAAAGCACTTGCCAGCCATGGATGATCATGTGGTTCTTGATCCCCTGTCAACCGCGTTAAAGCCTGCCTGTAAATGGCCCATGTTAGCTGGTCACACCAGTCACGTGGCCTGTCCCACCTCAAATTATGTAACATCAAGATTTCAATTTCACACAACAATTATAGCCAACAAAAATAACATAAGAAAATCCAATAGTACATGCCTATAAAATACCCCTAGAGAATAACCACCCTATAATCTCTCTCTCTCTCTCTCTCTCTCTCTCTCTTTGATGTTTCAAGGAAACAAACACTAGACCAAATGTCACTTTAAAACAATACAAATGTATATTCCAAACCATACAAGAAATAACCCAACACAACTGTATCTTCACTTCTACAAAGAATCATCATCACCATATGATTATTATTATTAATGCTTTTTGTTAGGCTCGAAAACATACTTGATCAACGACTCCTTGATCGATAGCAACTCCGGGAACTCTTTCTTCAACTTTGACGCATCCAACTCGTTATTGCTTCGTGGGGCCACAATAACCTTAGCTTGTTCTTCCAATGTGAAATTAACCCACTTGAACTCCGGATTTATGTACTTCTTGTACATTTCAAGGATCTCGTTGTGACTCACGACCCCGGGATTTGTGAAGTTCCAGATTCCCTTGAGGTTTCGTTTTGCCATCTCGATCGAGATCGGTAACAGCTCGTCTAGTATTGTCATGCTGTTTGGTATGTTTACGACTTTATCGTAACGAGCGATTTTCGTGATGAAATTGCACGGGTTGTTGAGATCGGATGATATGGGCATTCGGACCCGAAGGGTGCACACGTTGTCATATTCTTTCAAAAGCTCTTCCACCTGAATGTTTAATATTTATTACATTAATACATTTAACAAAACAAAATAAGAAAAGAGTAAATTACAGTTTGTGTCGTTTAACTTCAATAATTAGAAAACATCCTTTATTTTAAAATGGACAATTACGCCCTTTAACTAACGAAATCTAGACTTTCCGTTAACATTTTTTAAAATGACAACTTTGTCCCTACAACTAAAAAACACCATTTGTAATTTTCATAATTAATGTGAGCTTTGCCTCAACTCGGTTTAGTTTGTTTAAACATATAAAATATAAAGTAATATTTTAAAAAATAATAATAATAGTGATTAGTAATTACCATAGCTTTGGTTTTCGAATAAAACGATCCGATGAAATTGGGCGTGTCTTCTTCCTTAAACCCGATTCCAGAACCTTCCGGATGTTTATCATCATACTCGAAGATGCATCCAGTAGCAAAATTGATCATCAAGAGTCCATGTTCTCTACACACATCTGCAAGATTAAGCGTACCCGACACATTGGTCCGAATGGTTTCCGTCTTGTGAGATTCACACCAGTCAACATTCGGTCTACCCGTCACACCCGCAGCGTTAAATACATGAGTCGGTTTGATCGTTTGAATGTCAACCAAAAGTTGTGAACGGTCTTCCAACCGACCTCTTCCATACTCGTATTGAATTTGTTGCTTTTCACATAACTTCCCGAGTAACCCACCGATCCACCCGGTTTTCCCATAAATGAGAAATTTTAAATCCGGTTTCTTAACCGAACCGCCAGTCGTTTTCGAGCTAGGAATCTGGACTCCGATCTGAGAAGTGTTGATCGCCACGTCAGCAGAATCAAACTCAGCATTTTCCGGCCCGTTTCTATCAACGCCACCTGGCATCATTAACATTCTTGGGTGAGGTAAAAGTGCACCCGACACATCGCCCCACCAGTTAGGGTTACTCTTGTACCACTCGATTGTCTTTTTCAAACCCTCTTCCCATATTGTCCTTTCGGACCAACCCAAACACTTCAACTTCTCATCATCTAAGAAATACCTCTGATCGTTAAACGGTCGGTTTTCAACAAACTTGATGCTTGAATCAGCATCAAGGTCAAAAAGCTTGCACATATCTTTCGCAACATCGATCACTCGTCTTTCTTTTTTGGTCCCAATATTATAAACGTGACCAACTTCGCCTTTGTGAAGAATAACCTCAAACGCCTCCGCAACGTCTTCACAATAAAGGTAACTCCTTACATTAGAACCATCACCATGAATCGGAAGCGGTTGACCTCTCATAGCCAAAAGAATGAACTTTGGGATAAGCTTTTCTGGAAACTGGTTCGGACCATAAACGTTGTTTCCTCTGGTTGTAATCACAGGCAACCCGTATGACCGACCGTAAGCCATAACCAGCATTTCTGCACCGGCTTTTGTGGCGGAATACGGGTTGGTTGGAAGAAGTTGTGAGGCTTCATGGTTACCAACGACCGCATCCTCCTCTGTTTCACCATACACCTCGTCCGTGCTGACATGGATGAACCGTCTGATCTGGCCCGTGACTTTGCAGGCTTCGAGAAGCACATGGGTTCCATAGATATTATTCTTTGTGAACTCAAAACTGTTGCCGAATGAGTTATCGACATGCGTTTGTGCAGCAAAGTGCATTATGGTGTCGATTGACTCGGTGATCAGAAGGTAGTTGACCAGGTCAGCGCTCCCGATGTCACCCTTAACAAAGTTGAAATTGGGAGACGATCTGGACGGGTTGAGATTTTTAAGATTGGAACAATAGTCAAGCTTGTCAAGCACAACAATCTTGTAATCAGGATAGTTTCTGATCAACCGGTTAGCAACATGAGAGGCAATGAAGCCAGCAGCTCCAGTGATAAGGATGTTCTTTGGCACATAAGTAGCCATTGAGCTGTCACAAGGTAAGCAAATCAAAATCTAATTAAAAATCCACATCATATATAAAAAGAACATATATGTAAAACCGTATAGCTAGCATGTTCGACAAATCCATTAAAAATCCACATCATATATAAAAATCCACGCTCAAATTCACAAGCTAATATATCACTGATCCACAAGTTATTGCATTTACCCAAGAAAAAGATAAGCTAAAGAAGCGAGTTTATAATAATCAACTAATCAAACATATGTATTGAGAACTTAAACACAACCTAACTATTATCAGATTGTGAATTGAACAAAATGCCAACTAACCGAAATTCAACAGCATAAGAAACACATAACTGGCAAACACGATATCATATTTGAGAAATCCAAATAATATTCTACAGATATATGATATGCTAATTTCCTGAAAGCACACAGTTGAATAAGAATAAACTGATCAATAACACTGTTTGGGTTTCGGGTTGCACACCCCTAACTAAGGTATAATGAAATGATGAAGTAAAACCAACTGTTATCAGATCAGAAGTGTAACCAAATGCTAACTAAGCCAAATCATGAAATCGCAAATGAAGCCTAAATCCTGAAGCAAAACTAACCAACCAACCAGATCTAGATCAAATTAAGCATTCCGTTGAATCAAATTGGGTTCGATCAGAGACTAATATTAATCCAGATCTAAGCAAATTACACAATTCTCCTAATAATTGGAATTGAATTGAAATGTGAGCTTACATAAAATTGAATTGAAATGAATCTGGATCGGGATCAATAATAATTGGAGATTACGCGTATGAGAGAGAGAGAGAGAAAGATCTCGGACCAGAAAGGCAATTTCACGAAATTTATCAACCGACGCCTTGATTGATTTACACACACAGATATATATACATGTGTTTCATTTTATTAATAATTCAAAAGAATAATAATCGTTTAGATCTTTCTTTCTTTTGTAAGATATTTTACAAACTATTACTTTTGACTATATCAATTTTGTTTCTGAAAATAATCCAGAATATTAATTTAGTTTTTGTATTTTAAAAGAATTGCTCAAGTCTCGTTCGTGTCAAAAGGTTGTACGTGAGTCACAGGTTTTACAACAATGGGCCTTTAGGCAATGAGTTTCCCTTAAAATTGGTGGCGAGTCATGTGTTGGTGACCTTTTCTCAATAGATATACCTGGGCACATGGGCTTTGTTGATTGTTAAAAAATTAAATAAAAAAGGTTACTTTAAGAAAAAACCTTTCATACAAGATATATAAAAGCTTGTAATTTTGTATTTGGATCTGATATGCTTTGTGTTAAAAAAGATGAATGGTATAACAAGTCTTGATGATCTTATCATAAGTTTAGGTTCTTTACTTGTTTAGAGTACTATAGTGAATGTTCTGCTAAACGTATGTTGGTTTGTCGGAGTTAATCTACTATGGTGACTATTATAAGTTCAGGAATTTTAATTACAATCAAATAGTGATAAGCACAGTATAGAGGTAGGGTATCAAAAAACCCAAATACCCTTAAATGATACACGCGGGTCAGAGGAACAATCCTCATAAGACACCCGCGGGGCATATGGATCACCCACATAACTTTGTAAAGGAAGAACATCCTTATATCGTACGCGGGAACATCCAAGCACCCACAAACGTCATCCGCGTGATAGTACATTCACCAGCCAAAATGACCATGAGGCAATGCCAACAAGACAGCTGTAATTAACCAATTGCTTTCTAGAAGAGCCACCAATGCTATTACTTAGAGAATACGTCACCCATCAACCAATGAATGAATGACACCTGGCCAGGTTGTTATAACCGTGCACATGGCCAGGGTGATAACTCGTCCTATTACAGAGCGACATGTGTCCAGGTTGTTATGCTCATGCACATGCAACGTATCGCTCAACCTATCATATGAGGGCATGTGTCCAGGTGGTTACGGGAGCATCTTCTAGAATGGGACAGCTGGCCCAATCACATTCCCTCACTCTTCGGCTATAAATACCCTCTCAATCTTCATGAGATATTCATTCACTCCCAACTATCCACTCCAAATACTTAAGTACTTTCTCTCTTTAAGAACTGTACTTATTCTCACGCCGGAGGGTGGTTACGGAAAGACCCCCTCTCTTGTCCTTCTCGTAACGAGCTCACGGTGTTTGTTTTGCAGGTTCCAGTCACTGGACTTCTGGAGATTGAGCTCATATCGTTGTTGGTTGTTATCCGTATCCTACCCTGTAGACTCATTGGATCTAGAACCCATCACGGGGAGTAGATCCGTGTTTCTTCATTGGCGCCATCCGTGCTTTTGTTAGAACAACGATATTTCTTTGGTTTTTGGTTCGTATGATATGAGCCAGTTTCCTGAAGGGCCGATGGGAGTTCATGCGCCTATTTCACGTGTTATTGATACAAAAGCACCTGGAGGTATGGCTTCAAGTGTTTTTGGACGTATCACGGCTCCTGGTTTACGAACTGCTGATGTAACACATGGAGGTTTCACCTTAGAGCGTGTTACAGCACCAGTCGGTCCTACTCCTACTGATTTAGGACATGTCGCAGCGCCAGAAGGTTCTAATCTTGGGGACCTGGGACGAATCAAGAGAGAAACTCGCCGGACTCGCTCAGAATTGGGCCTAGAAGACGATTTTGGCGATTCTGAACCGGCGAGAACTCATCGTCATAGTTCTAGATCTAGGGGACTCTTATCTCTGGATGAGTGGTTCCGTATTTAACAAGAAAATGTGGTAGCCGAGTACGAGCGTAGGGTGCGTGAAGAGCGACTCTATGCTCGTACTCTGACTTATGATGAGTCTCCCAGAAGGTCTCTTTCTCCTCCTCCATCAGCGAGGAGGAGCCAGATCCGTCAAAGTGTACAAACGAAGAGAGATCCTGCGGAGGTTTGGAAACCACGTGACCGCCCTCGTATGGTCAGACGTGTACCTGCTTACTTGTTAGAATATGAAAGTCATGATTCCACGTACCACCCGGATGACATAAGTTATTATAGTGGTGATAGTAGACTTCATTTACGTGGAGGAACTAGCTATCCGCGGGTGGTAGTCCATCACGCGGAATACCACAGTGATGCCGAGCGGGACTTCTCTAAACCTTATCGTCCAGCAGCCTTTGCTGAAAAGTCAAAGTTTATTTCACGCATTGCAACAGCCCCGTTCCCAGTTTATGCAAAAATTCCAACATCTGTTGGGAAATATGATGGGATGACGGATCTTAGCGACCATTTGCTAAACTTTGTGGCGGTAGGAGGAGTCAGCGGTTGGACTCTTCCTAACTAGTGCCATATGTTTGCATTGACATTCACTGGGGCGGCGCAGGAATGGTTTGAGAAGTTACCAGATGGACAAATCAGGAACTGGGATGACTTTGTGGCCAAATTCTCCCAACATTTCAGTCAACAGAAACAGAAGAAGCATACTCGTGATCTTTCAGAAATATTGGATGTGGCAAGGCGGAACAATGAATCCATTGAGGACTTCATAACCCGTTTCAACAATGAAAGCCTTAACATCAGTGGGGTTAGCGAAGATATGCTGAGGGGAGCGTTCCGCAAGAACGTGAAGTGTGATGAATTGATCCGTACTTTGACGGGCAGAGATGGAATGCCCAAAACTTGGAAGAAATCATGAAGGCAGCGAATTTTGTATGCACGAACTGAGAAAACTTTGAGCTCTGGTAGCCAGAAGCAACTACCGAAGGTAGAATTTCAAACTCCGAGGCCGAACAGGCAGGCCTAAGGAACAATTTGGTCGAGACTTCAGCCGACCGCGAAGCCATCGAAACAATTTGACGCCAGATCTCTGATTGGCAACAAAAATAAGCAGAATGCTTCCGCACGGTCCTCCAACAGTTGGACCCCATTGTCGAAAACACATTCAAAAATCCTCACTACTTAAAATGTGAATTTTAGGAAGCCCCAATCACTCACAAGGAGATCGTTCCTTGATGCCAAAAAACATTGCTCATTCCACAATGATATAGGGCATAATACGAACGAGTGTGTGGCCTTGAAAAATGAAATTGAAGCAGCTGTGAAGTTTGGAAAACTTGAATATTTGGTCAAGGGTGCAAAACCAGGGACTGGTAAGGCTCCCGCGCAAGACAATCAGGGCCCGTCCAAAAAGCAAGTCAAAGATTTGAATGTCCACATGATTCAAGGCGGACGTAGGGTTGGAGGAAAGAGAAGAGAGTTCCTGGATGAGGAGTGGAAAAATGAACCAGTGATTTTTCCACGGGTCAAGGGCGGACCATGCAATAAGAATCCTTTGATAATCACCGACCACCCTCTTTGGTCATTACCGATCGCAGTATGTTTTCTTTGACACTGGTAGTACATCTGACATTATGTACGAACAGTGCTTTGAGCAACTCGATGATGAGGATAAGGAGAGGTTAAAACCTATACAGCTTTTGTATCTGGATTTGGAGGTGAAGTGATGCACCCGTGGGGGGTGATATCATTTCCGGTCACCCTCAGTGACGGAGTACATTCAAGAACAGAAGATGTTGAGTTTTTGTTCTTACCAGCAACATCCAAACATGACATTATTTCGGGGTGCGGAGCAATTGGTGACTTTAATGCTCACCCATCCACAGCTCACGGTGCGGTAGGGGTTCCAACCCGCACCGGCGTAGCAATTATTCATGTCAACCGACATTGCTTCACAACCGAAAGTTCAAAGCCAAGTAAAGTCCCAAAGCAAACTCCGAGGACCGAGCCGGAAAATGGGTATTGAACAAAAAGTTCCCGGATCAGACGGTTGTGATTGGACCTGCTACTCAGAGATTGTGAGAACGTTTTTGAAGCAGTTGTTGACCAAGAATATAGACATCTTCGCTTGGCAACCCGCGGACATGACTGGTGTCCCGCGGAGTATTGCGGAACACAAACTAAGGGTAACCCGATGTTTACACCGATTGTTCAGAAAAAACGGAAAATGGGTCCGGAACAAAACAAGGCTATGATTAACAAGTGCAAGATCTCCTTCGTGTTGGTCTCATTCGTGAAATCAAATACTAAACTTGGGTAGCTAACCCGGTCATCGTTCCTAAGAGCAACGGAACATGGAGGATGTGCATAGACTTCAAGGATTTGAATAAGGCATGTCCAAAAGACTGTTATCCATTGCCTAAAATTGATCTCAAAGTAGATGTGGTGGCCCCGTTCAAGTTTAAGTGCTTTTTCAATGCCTAAAAAGGCTATCACCAAATCCGCATTGCGGCAGGTGATGAAGACAAGACAGCATTTCGCACTGACCAAGGCATGTTTTGTTACAAAATGATGCCCTTTGGATTGAAAAACGCGGGGGCCACATATCAGCGATTGATGGATCAAGCTTTTAAGAATCAAATTGGTCGAAATCTTGAAGTCTACATGGATGACTTGGTAATAAAGAGCGTGGAAGAAGACCAGATGTTGAGGGACATCGAAGAAACATTCGAAACCTTGAGAAGTATCAACATGAAGCTGAATCCAGCTAAATGCTCATTTGAGATAGAAGAAGGAAAGTTTCTTGGAGTAATAGTCACATGCACGGGTTTTAAGGCCAACCCGGATAAAGTTCAAGTAGTAGCCCGCATGCCTCCTCCTTCTTCCCTCAAAGAGGTTCAGACGCTCAACGGATGATTAGTTGCACTGAATCGATTTCTGGAAAATCACGCGGCCAAATCTTACCTGTTCGTATCGACTTTGAGAAATTGCCTCAAAAAGGCACAATTCAGGTGGACCGCGGAAGCTGAACAAACATTCCTGGAAGTCAAAAAGTGCTTAGTAGAGTTACCCACTTTGACCGCACCATATGCGGGAGAACCTTTGACGTTATACCTATCGGCGTCTGATATTGCCATCGAGGCCGTACTACTACGGACAGAAAAAATGTTCAAACACCAATTTATTATGTCAGTAGGACGTTGTCAGATCTGGAGACCAGATACTCAATGCTTGAAAACCTAGTCCTAGCACTGGTTTATGCTCCTCGACATCTCCGTAGGTATTTTCAAGGTCATCCCTATTAACTGAATATAAATTCAAGAACATACTGAGTAAGCCGGAATTGTCTGGACAATTGGCCAAGTGGGCTATCGAACTGGGTGAACACGCAATTGGATATTAACCTAGACCAGCAATCAAAGGGCAGGTGTTGGCGGACTTTGTCACTGAAGTCCCGCAACACAAAGAAAAAGAATGTTTGATCGAGCAAGAATATGAAGCTTTCTAGCAAGCTTGCGGATAGCCAAGAAACTTGGGGTGAAACATTTAGAGGCACGGGTGGACTCTATGATGATTGCGGGATAGATTAATGGGACTTACGAAGTGAAAAATGATGTAATGGCTTCATATCTGTCACAAGCGAAAGACTTAATTCTCCAATTTTCTTCTTTCAAAGTTATACACATCAAGAGAAGCGAGAACAAGTCGGCGGATGCCCTTAGCAAGTTGGCTTCAACAAATTTTGAGCACTTTGCTAAAGAAATTCGTGTCGAAGTCCTAGATCGCCCGCCCGTCCCACAAAATCCTATTCTGGTAATTCAGACTGGCGTAGAATCCTGGATGACGCCAATCATGGCTTATTTGTTGTCAGGAATTTTACCAGAAGAAAAGGCTGCATCTCGAAAGATTAAACATAAGGCCTTGAACTACCAAATACAAGATGGCGTCTTGTACAGGCGATCCTTCCTCGGCCCACTACTCAGGTGTGTAGATGCTGAGGACGCAAATTACTTGATCAGGGAAGTTCATGAAGGCATTTGTGGCCTTCACATGGGCCCGAGAATGGTCGTTGCAAAGTTAATGAACATTGGATATTACTGGCCAGGGATGCACATGGATGCTGTGCAAGAAATCAGGAAGTGTGATTTTTGCCAGCGCTACGCTCCCAATACATTGCGTCCAAAGAACGAACTTGTTCCGGTGACATCTGCTTGGCCGTTCAAAAAATGGGCTATTGACATTATGGGTCCTTTCCCAGAAGCCCCGGGACGGGTCAAATTTTTAATTGTGGCCATTGATTACTTCACCAAGTGGGTGGAAGCTAAACCAGTTGCATCCATTACGACATCAAGTGTCAAGAAATTCCTTTGGGAATTCATAATTTGCCAGCTTGGTCTTCCGCAAGAACTTGTGAGTGACAATAGAACTCAGTTTACGGATAGCGGACTACAAGAGTGGCTGAAAGAACTTCAGGTCACCCAGTTTTCACATCCGTAGCTCATCTGCTAGCTAACGTCAGGTCGAACGGACCAACCGAACGATTAAGGAAGGGATTAAAGCGAAATTTGGCACTAAACGAGCTGGCTGGGTCGACAAACTGCCCCATGTGCTTTGGGCCTTTCTTACCCAAAAGAATTCCAGCAATTCTGAAACATCGCTCAATTTAACCTATGACACTGAAGCCATGATCCCGGCCGAAATCGGGATTCCATCCACACGAATTTTGATGATCAGTGATAATGATAAGGAATTGCGGATGAATCTTGACCTCCTTGAAGAAAGGAGAGAATTGGCATCAATCCGCCAGCATAACTACAAACGCCAACTACAAAAATATTATGACTGCGGGTCCGAAAGTGCACCTTTGATGTGGGAGACTTCTTCTTCCGCAGTAATGAGGCTTCCGGACAAGAGCCTCCGGGCAACTTAGCTCCAACTTGGGAAGGCCCTTACAAAATAAAAAAACAGTATTATCCAAGGGTGCTTACAAGTTAGAAAAGTTGGACGGGACTGAGATCCTCAGAACATGGAATGTGGCACAGTTGAATAAGTGTTACATCTAGCAACAATTAAGTTTACTTTTTCTTTCGGCCTGCGTGCCTAATAGTCTAGTAAAAAGACATTTAATGTCATTTGTTTGTAATTGCGGATGGCTTACGCATTTTCTATGAGAAATCTTATTGCTCCTACATTCTAGTTTCATGTAATATGTGTTTTCACAAGTATGTAATCCTTTATTGACAACAAAGAAGATCCTATAAACACTTTCATTATGAAAAATAAGATACCAGATAAGACAAACTTCTTATTAATGTTCAAATGGTATTACAAAAGATTTTACATGATTATAAGGAAGATGGATCTATGTATATACAATTAAGAAGCCGCATCCTCATCTTCCGCACCTTCATCCTCCGTGATTTCGGCTTCCGCATCTTCTTGACTTTCTTCATCGCCAGCAATAAGGGCTTTTAATTGATCGGTTCCGTCTTTTTTGTCTGCGAGCTCTGCTATTTGATCTTCAATAGAGAATTTTAAATTATCAAAAGTCTTCGTTTGACCAGCAAGAGCTTTGGTGGTATCTTGGCCATGCAGGACGAATTCCTCGGGAAGTTTACCTTCTTCAACAAATTTAATTCCTTCCCGAAAACTCGTCTGACGGCCGTCTTGAGAAGACGTGATCAAGAGCGAGGCAAGGCAATTCCCAAGTTCATCGCCTTCCCGGATGTGGGAAATAACCTGTTAAAGATAAAACGTGAACAAGTGTTCCGCATATGATTACGTACTTTAACAAAATTCACAGAGATTACCTGGGGAACTCCTTCCGCCAGCAACCATTTTTTGTCCGCCTTGGCTCGGACAATTTCCATTTTGTGCCCTGCACACTCCAAGGATTGCTCCCTGTTTTTGGCAGCAAGAGTAGCGAGGTGTTCATCTTTTGAGGATGACTCAGCCTTCAAAGCCTCCAAAGAGGCTTTATACTCTTCTAATTGCTGCCGAAGAGCAGCGGTAGCATCCTCAGGAACTAAGCGATGGGCCTTCTCTGCCTCTAATGCCACTTTGGCGTCCGCTAACTGCCGCTCAGCAATATCAGCATCCAGGCGGTTGTCTTTGGCTTCTTTCACAGCCTTAGTGGCCTCTTTCACGCCTCGTTCATGCCTAGCCAGTCTCGGCATATTTCTTGACTGGTGAGACGGAATTAGCTAGACAATAGGAGTAAGAGTTCAATAATTCTTGTCGGATACGCCCACGTTGGCGATCCCTCTCTGCGGGAGGAAGGCTCTCTTGCAGATACTCTAAGCACAGGCCCACATCACCAAATGTTGAATCCTAGCGTAAGGATCAACGCGGATGATGCACAGAAGCCTCTCCCTCAGGATGGGACGTAGACGCCTGCGGCCCACTCGCAAAGGCGCTAGATCCTCCCTGATCCTTAAAACGGTAAAGTGTATGGAGGGGCGCCGAAACGATGGGTCCTCAGAATTACCATCTTTCTTCCCCTTGAGGGGAGAAGTATCCATGATAAAAGTCGGATCTTGGACGGTATTAGGCGGAGACGGCGGTGGAGAATAAGGCGGAGTTGATCCCCTTAGACCCGAAGGGTCCATAGAAGACTTCTCTGGGAACTCTGCAAAATAATACTTTTTCATCACAAAAATGCCTTACATGTTTACAATGATTATCAAAATTTAAAGTATTGAAATTACCTGAAGAAACGTCTTTGGGTGCAAGATGTTGAAGACGAGCTTCCAACTTCATCCTTTTTTGTTTCTTGGACGGGGCGGCCTTGGTTGATGGCACTTTGCGTTTCCCGGCCACCTTGGAAGCACCTGCATCAGCAGCTTGATGCTCACCTTCGACAACGACATCGTCAGTGGTTTGATGTTCGCCTTCGATGATGACATCAGCATCTTTTTTATCCACCGCCGTACTGGCGGATGGATTCGAGTCACGCTTGCGGGTCAGACCTACAAGCGGACGCACAGTATTTACAAAATCAGTAGCATCAACAAAAATTCCTTCGTCACGGGATGATGTCTCCTCACTGGAAGAAAGAAGTACTACCACCCCGCTAGAAATGATAGCGGTAATATGACGAGGTTTCAGAATTCCCTCACCTTTGGCAATGAACTCCTCAACTTGAGCAAACATCACCTCGGAAACCATAGGTTTCGGGCAGAGAGTGGTGGAAAACAAAAAATTACCGCGGGTCCGTTCAAGTAAGGGTGCATCCTTCGGGTCAATGGGACGACGTACCATGAGACCCTCCTCCTTGTCCAGAAGAAAGCTGAAGACAGAACCCTCACCTGCAATGGCAAATGGAATCGTTAGAACTTAAAACAGAACCTTAGAGAACAAAAATTAACTTACTCTTGTAGGGTTTCTCGTAATACGGCTCCAACGTAAGGAATGACCATAAGCGGCTCATCTTTGCACTCACTAGTGCTCCCTCGTGTATCGCCCACATCGGAGTGGGCGCACCGGTTAGAATTTTGAACCATGGAAGGTCCGCCTGCGTGGTGGCAGGTGTTTGAGCTCATTATTTAATCCTAACACAGATTTGATCTATGTATAATTAACTCATACGGATCTAGTTCATTGTTACACTTGATTATATGTTATATATGTATATATTAGTTGTATGTATGTGATTCATATTATTAATATGAAGATGAAGCTTGAGAGAGAATTGGACAGCAATTTGTAAAAGTTAACCTCAAAAACATAAATTAACTGTGGACTAAAGCCACTATAAATAGACGATGGAACTAGTTCGTTACACAGCCCGTAACGAACTAGCATCCAATTCCTTACATAAACTTAAATGAAATAACTTAAACGAATCACCCCCTGATTCGTTAAACATACTTAACGAACCAGGACGGATAAATAACTTAGCTCTAGTTCGTTAAACATCCTTAATGAACTAGGCTACACAGTAACGAACTAACTTATTTATTTATTACATAAATAAACTATAAATCCATTAACGATAAATACAAAGACTCGAGACGCAAAACCGTGCACTAACAGACACCCCCTCGTCTTGAGCTCTTTGTCTTTACTTACTTGAAGCGCTTAGACTGCCAATCGCTGCAACAATGAATCCCGTTCTCATAACATACACGCACAACGCGTTGGAATTGCATAGCCAGATCATAGTCTTCATTGCGCTCAAACAAATTCTTGTTCTTGTGTAGCACGTCATTGTCAGTCTCGGTTAAGTTAGCCAACCACATTGGATCAATGATCTTGATCTGCTCAGTCTTCAACCCTTTGCCCAGGACAATGACGGCCTCGCCAGTTCGGTTATCGTAATACCAGCGGTTGAAAGACAGATGCATGTGTTGGTTTAAAGTCTTCACTTGTACCCGCTTCATTGTCTTTGGCGGCTTAACTTTGAGAATCACTTTCTCCAACCCGTCCTTGGATCAATTTCATCTATACGTTTTCGGGTTGGAACCTGGGGCTTGAGGAATTTGAAGCCAAAATTGACCTCGAATAGCAATTGTTGATGAAACCAATATGCTATCCAGTCACCCCCGGTTGATAAATGGACGACACGCGAGGGTACAAACATCCCAAGGCGGTAAAATAAGAACGCCCATTATCTTCTCATAATATTGAACCCACTTTTCCCATTTCACAATGCATACTTTAAGATCAGAATCATATAACCAAGAAATAATATTACCTTGAACCTTTGACACATTCTTGAATGAAGCCACTTGGTTAGCTTTGGCACGAGCAGCAGCTTCGTCCTTCTGTTCTTGATCTACATATCTGTATGCCTCAATAATCTTACGGGTTCTCTTGCTTCGATACCCAAACCATCTTGCAATATCGGCATCAGTCGGGTTCTCAATTGAGTTGAATATCGTGTCAATCACCTTCTTATCCTTAGACACCTTCTCCAGATTATCCTCAGCGGCTTTAAACATTTGCTCAATAAAATACTGGAGCACCTTGATCAACATTTGTGTGTTGAAACAAGTCAGGATACTCCTCCGCTGTCACATCTTCAACCTCGACCTCTTCATCTTCATAAATAAAATCCGTATTCATATGAATAGTCGGATCATTCAAAATCTCCTCCTCATTCTCTACTTCCACATCATGCTCTGCCTCTAACACGGTCAACTGTTCATCATTCAAACCAAGCAGTAGTGAAATCTGCTCTCGTGTTAGCGACCGTTGCACAAACTGCCCAATTTCAATCTCATTCCGGTTCACCACACTCCTGACCACTCCCGATCCTTCAACAAAGATTACAGTGTCAGCTTCGATCATCTCAATCAGTTTTGCAGCAGTCGTATCATGATAAACAATATTCTGCTTGCCCGAATCACTAACTCCACTCGTGCCTACACCAAATGATGAGTCGTGAGCTTGTTTCGTCTAACCACCTGCATTAGACTCATCATGATCTTCGTCATCATTCTTGAGTCTTTTTAGTGCATCATCCTTACAAGTTAATTGTAAGATAAGTTCCTCATGCTCTTTTATTTTCACCCCCTAAGACGTAACAATCTCACGTAGGGATTTCGTTTCTTTCTGGCAGTATGAAACATATCCCATCAGCTTTCTCTGATTCTCCATCAAAGTTTCTTGATTCAGACGATCTTCAGCCATTTGATTTTCATTAAGATGAAGGAGGTTCAAAAGCATGTCAGTTTGCCGATGTGATGGCAAATTATAAAGAGATGGATGAACTGGCTGAATAGGTCCCTGAGGTCGTGTAATCCTCATAAATGAAACATCGCGAGGTTGAGGAGGCCTCATGGACGGTGTTGGAGGAACAATAGAAAAAATAACAGAAGGCCTTGGTATTTCAGCTAGAGCCATTTGAGAAATCATACCAAGCCTGTCGTGATAAACAATCGTCGTCGTCAAAGAAAGCGTCAGAGTGCTAGTAGTAAGTGGCACCACCGGGCATTGAGAAATAGTAGGACGCGACGGTTGAACACTAAAAGAAACTCCAGCCCCAGCTGACACACGTCTTTTTGTTGAACCCTCAGTTGCCAGCTCTTTACCCTTCCTTTTTCGGTGAGCTGCAATTGTAGCAGCTAACGCAGCTTCAACTTTTGCTTGTTGTTCTAAGATAGCTGCATCACCATCACCATCACCATCATTTCCACCATCATCACCTCCATCGTTCCCACCTTCTCCACCCTCACGCTCGGAGTCTGAATCATCATGGATCCAGCGATCCTCGGGAGGACATACATAATTAGGATTCACAATATGACCAATCAAGCATTTGGTCTTTGGTCTCTCCTTCCTATAGATCTTCATTCGGCATACAGTGTCAGCCGTCATGCGATCTAGTTCCAGCACATCATCTACCAAAGTTTGATCGATGACCAAATTTGGAATCAGGTCTTGAATAATTAGCTGAAAAAACCTTGGATACATCAGAAACTTCTTCTTCTGGACCGTTTGCAGACACTGTTCTTTAAGATGATAGAAGATCATCTCTGAAAAATTAAACTGCTAATTAAGAACGAGTGCCACAAAATCTGACTGTAACATAACACGACATTCATCAAACCCGCCTTTACGTCCTCCCAAGTAATGGATTAACACATGTAAGAGATACTTGTAAGTAGGACACAACCCATTCTTGTTGTAGATAGATTCTCCAATGTCACCACCATAAAATACACGACGAAACAGTCCTTTGATCAGCTCTTTATCAAATTCACATGGATAATCGTCAGTATCACAAGAAGAACTCGTCGAATCACACTAATATCAACAGTAATAGGCGTTTGGTTGATTGTGGCAGTGATATGGTTCTCAACTTCAACGTATCTTGTTGTACTCCAGAATTGACGAACAATACTGAGACGGACTTCAGGATCAACAGTGATAGAGTAGTGAATCCGTGAATGACGAAGAAACTCTAATAATCCTCCAAAGAGATTTTCATCTAAAAAATTTGTACCAACAAAGGCACAAATATTGTGTTTCTTGTCGTATGGAAATAACGGTAGAACTTTTTGTTATTGTTGTTGTTGTTGTTGCTCAGCAACTGGTGGATCTTGGTCCATTTGATCAGCCATACTACTGTATAAATAAGGTCGAGAACAAGTAACCATGAATCATGATAAAATAAATGTTGTATTTATTTAAATATTTTTAACAATTATTATAAACATAATTAAAATGTCATTCGTTAAAGAATCAGTCTGATTCATTACAAAATGTATAACGAATCATCTGATTCGCTATCAAGTAAATTGTTGACTAACCAGAGGTAGCGAATTACTATTGAGAAATGGCGAATTAGGAACTAGTTCGTTATAATTTAACAACTATTTCGTTATAATTTAATGAATGCACATCTGATTCGTTATTAAAAGGATTCGCTAATGTAGTTCGTGTTATTTACTTAACGAATTTGACACAAATGAGTTCCAATTCGCTAAGTATAACGAATGGCCAACAAAAGGCTTAATCTTTGACTTCGCTGGTCAAGGTCAAAATCAACCAAGAACACCAAAAGTCAAATGTGCAATTTTGAAATCGATTATCCATAATCATCGATGATTAGCCGAACAGATGACCATCAAGGTCCCGGAAATCCATTGCGACTCAAATGGTACCGATTTGATGTTCCAAAACATGGAATAAAAGTGTTTAATTGAGGGTTTTATAGAAACGTCAAAACCCAATGAATAAGTAACCCCATAATCAGTAACCAAAACATAATCAAATGTCACCATTGAACTCAGAAACCCATTCCGCCGTTTTATGGTCCATTACAGTATATAAATCAAGGTTCAAAGAAACATCAAACAACGGTAACCATATTAACCTAATTACCCTATTCGAACTGTATGATTTTTGACGAAAAGTACAAAGAAATGATCGTCTATACCTTATAATCACAATGGTATAATCAAAACACAGAAAATCGAAAATCAAAGATTCTGAAAAATTTGAGCAGAGTAACTTTTTATAAAGTGAAGAAGAAGAGTGCATAGTAGGACGGTTCGTATGCACGCCGTCCTACATACACTGACACTACACGATTTGCAAGGTAACGAATAAGATGATTCGTTTGAAATTTGAATTAACGAATCAGCCGATTCGTTAGATTCATTTAACATGTGTTATAACGAATCAGATTTTGATTATTGTCTAATTCGTTAATATATGGATAACGAATTGAAGTCGTTCGTTACAGAGTGTGGAAGCGAATTAGAGTAACGAACTAAGAGATAGTTCGTTAAAACAACCTAATTCGTTATTCATAATTCACTAATCACCTTTTATTTAATTTTAAATGAATAAACACATAAATAAATGAATTAAATAAAGAATTCATTAAATGTTTTATAAAAATTAAAGAATTTAAGTAAGTAAATTAAATGCGTTAAATAATGGATTACCGAGATCCCGTATCTCGATATCTCCAATACCTTAAAATCGTTTCACATTTTGAAAAACGATAACTTAAATGAATTAAATAAAATGATATGCAAAATCTTTTTGTATTTTGATCTTTTGATATGAAATATTTACACAAGAAATATTCAAAACCAAAACGTAGAATAAAAAATGTTTTTGTATTTTTGTCTGTTTTTATTAAAAACAGTACATTTTTTTGGATTTTTGTTGAGTTTGAGCAGAGAATCATATTGACTGAATTGCCCTTCCATCACAGTTTTATATTTCAGCGATATTATGACTGGTGTTAAGTCGGTCATTGATATTGTTGTCCACTTAAATCTTATAACAAGCCTTCAAGCATTTTTGTGATATGATTAATGGTTCAATTAGCACACAAAATATCATAAACTATCAGCCTCTAATCTCGGTTCAAGCTTAATTTGATTTTTGCCAAATCACCCCAACTTGACTTAAACCATTATAGTGTTGATCAAAATTTTGAGAGTTTTATAACTTTTGAGCAATGCATCAAGTTTCCTTTACCGTGAGTGAGTATGCACGAGTCCATCTATCGGCTTACATACATTGTATCCCTTGGGGTCCGTTTCTTATTGGTATTGAGACGCGTGCAAGGGATGAACAATTGTATGACTAACATCGGATTTTGATCAAGTCAGTAGTTTAAATTGTAAGAAGTACAGTGGTGTTCAAGTTTAATGACTTTGGGTTTGCTTTAGAAGCGAATGAAATATTCATGCTTATGAATACCCAGATGATTAAGCTGCATAAAGACTCACAGTGTCCAGAATCCTAACGCTTGTTATTTGCTTTATTATATTTTTGGGAGATCAACAATTATAATGCTTGAGTATGACCGGTTATTACATTTCTGCCATCTTCACCGAGACTTTTGCTAGAGACTAACACCTCTTTCAATTTGGCTTTTCTTTATGTTTATATCACTTAATTTCCTCTAACAACTTGTTTAAGACCTATCAATGCACCGATGCATTTAAGCACTCAGTCTTTTAAGCTTATTTCTTGCTGGATTTGAGGTCAAATAATCAATGTACTATCATTTTCTCTTTTTGCTTCAAAAGCTCAAAATTTTGAGGAGCATAAAATAATAAAAAAAATTAATCTCCCCAGTTACTTTTAGTCTATAGATTAATGGTTATCCTATCAATCTACAAGTAGATAACAGGACCAAAACATGCAAGCATGCTCCACAAACTTAAATAACCGACATAGATTTCAGCGTGAAAATAACATAAAAAGCCTAACGAACGCCCCAAACACTTTCCATTATCAGATAAATGGCTACGACGAATATTTACAAGAAATAATCAGGACCAAACATATACAAGTATATGTCCTTCAAATAGAGGTAATTGACATAATTTTCAGCGAACATAAGCGAAAATCTTTTTGGTTTTTCTCTTTACATACTAAAAAAAAGTTTTTGTCTTTGTCAGATTTTTCTATACAAACGAAAAATTCACAATCTTTTTATCTTTTCAAATTTTAAGATGTTTTTGGAATTTTCAAATTTTGAAACTTAATGGACATGAAAACTAAAGACATGAAAACACACTATTTTTGGAGTTTTTAAATTTTTTATGTTTTTAGATTTTATCTATAAAAACTAAAAGCATGTTCTTTTTGTATTTCCTATTTCTCCCCCTAAAATACAAAACTAAAATAAAATGTAAAATAAAATTAAAGATATCCTAATTTTAGGATATCGGCAAGGGTCTTTGTGCCATTTAAACTAAGCAAAAATTGAAAACGTGTTTTATCAATTGCTTTGGTAAATAAATCAGCCTTTTTGAAAATCTGTATGAAATGATATCGAATTTCAATATGTTTAGTTTTAGAGTGTTGTACGGGATTTTTGGTGATGCTAATAGTAGCAGAATTATCAATTAAAATGGGAGTAGTAAGAAACTTCAAATCGTAGTCGCGAAGATGTTGTTGTATCCACAAAACCTGGGAACAGCAACTCGAGGCTGCAACATACTCTGCATCATCGGTTGAAGTGGAGACCGTTGTCTGCTTCTTACACTACCAGGAAACAAGCCGGCTTCCTAAGAATTGACATCCCGCTGTGGTAGACTTGAACTTAATCTTGCATCCTCCATAGTCTGCGTCAGAATAAGCGGTAAGACCAAAAGTATCGTCTTTGGGAGACCATAACCCAGTGTCAGGATTGCCCCTTAGATATTGAAGAATACGCTTGACCGCTTCTAGGTGAGTCACTCGAGGACTAGCTTGGTACCTAGCACATAAACAAACAACAAACATTATGTCGGGTCGAGAAGAAGTAAGATACATCAAAGAACCAATCATAGCTCGATATAAGGTAGGATCGACAGTATCCTCCAATTCATCCAGTGATAAATTGTGACCCACGGGGAGATGAGTAGAAGGATTTTTTCGGCAGTAATCTTGAATCGGCTCAAGACGTCGTTCACATATTTTGTCTGGTGAATGAAGATTCCTTTCGCAGACTGATGAACCTGCAACCCTAAAAAGAAATTCATCTCTCCCATCGAACTCATTTCGAACTTGGTTTGCATTGATTTCTCGAACTCCTTACACAACACGTCGTTTGTTGACCCAAAGATTATGTCATCAACATAAATCTAAACGAGGAGAAGATCATCACCAATATTTTTATAAAACAAAGTGCAGTCAACAGTTCCACATTTAAAACCATTATCCGTCAGATGGTCGGCGAGTGTGCCATACCAAGCTCTCAGGGCTTGATGTAGACCATATAATGCCTTGTTTAAACGGTAAACTCGGTCAGGATAATCAGGGTCTTCAAAACCAGGAGGCTGTAAAACAAACACTTCCTCATGAAGTTCACCATTGAGAAAATCACTTTTGACATCCATTTGGTAGACTTTTATGTTCTTATAAGCTGCATAGGCTAAAAAGATTCGTATGGACTCCAATATTGCAATAGGAGTATATACTTCGGTGTAGTCAATACCCTCTTGCTGATGAAAACCTTGTACCACTAAACGTGCCAAACACCCAAACGTTTCTCACTATCACCCCACGATCGTCTTTCTTACACTTATATACCAACTTAGTCGGAATCGCCTTCTTGACTCTAACAAGTTTGTCGATAAGATCCCAAATACCCAAACGTGCAAATTGCTGTAATTCTTCTTGCATGGCTTCTACCCAAGAGGAATCTTGAAGTGCCATACGAGGAGTCGTTGGCTTAACTTGGGATAGAAAGAAAGTGAATTTAGCTAGATTTACAATCCCAGACGAGTGTAAGTCAGCATAAGCATACAATACATTATTATCACTTGATGAAGCAACTTGATGTCGTGTCTAAACTCCCACATCAAGTTTTCCAATAATGTTTTCTTTCGGGTGATAATTATGAATCCTAAGAGTGGGATTCTCAGGAACATCAACAATTTCAAATAAATTAGTTTAGTGTTCACCCAGGTCGTGAGATGAAACATCACTATCAAGTTCGATAACTTGATCAACCACTGGTATGTCATTAGACGAAGTAGATGCATTATCGAATAGAACAGGAGAATCATTATCAGGATCTTCTGTTGGAGCATCGATTGGAGCTTCAATATCATTAGAACTTGAAATCTTGGAATTACCAATTGTTCTTCAAAATAAGCACGAATTAAATCTTCATCTAGTAGATCAGTTGTTGGAGTAAACGAATTGAATAAACCATCATAATCAAACATCCAGTCGGGACCTTTCCCTTGAGAAGGAGTAGTGTACTTTTGGCAGTCCACATGGTACCATTCTTCAACACAACCAGAAGTAAAGTTAAATACTCGTTTCTTGGGAGAAGCATAACTCAAGAAATACCCTTCAATGGCTTTTTCATCAAATTTTCCCACATCATTTTTCAACATCGTACAAGGACACCCAAATGGTTCCAAGTATTTTAAATTAGGTTTATGATTATTCAACAGCTCATAACTAGTCTTCTTGAGTTTCTTAACAGTTAGAACTCGATTGAGTGTATAACAAGCCGTATTCACCGCCTCATTCCAAAAATGGATATGAAGCTTTGAGTCAGCAAGCATCGTTCTAGCAGCTTCAATCAACGTTCTATTCTTTCGTTCAGTAACACCATTTTGTTGTGGTACGTATGGAGCACTGTATTCTCGATGAATTCCCTTTTGTAAACAAAAGAAATCCAATACAGTATATTTAAATTCAGTACCATTGTCACTTCGAATTCTCCTCACTTTCTGTTTGTATAGTGATTCGATCTTAGTGATTAAATTTTGAACGAGAACTGGTGTTTGATCTTTCGAACTCATAAACAAGACCCATGAATATCGTGAATAATCATCAGTACCTGCCAGACAATACCAATCTCCAGAAATACTCGCACGATTCACTGGACTGAAAAGATCCATATGAAGTTGCTCAAGAGGAGTATTAATTGAGTTTAATAACTTAGAGGGATGTGACTTTTTATTATGTTTGCCCTTTTTGCAAGCAACACACTGATCAGATAACTTAAAATTCTTCAAAGACACACCATCAACTAGGTCATTTGCCATTAGATAGTTCATCTTACGAACATGAATGTGACCCATTATACGATGCCATAGAATAGAATCTTTCTCGGTTGCTTTCGAGATAGAACATGTTTCAATCGATGTTGATACTTTAGAGCTCATATTTAAGACATAAATATCATTTGATCGAGGTGATCGAATGATAACCATGTCCTCGGGAATCACATACCCCGGTTTTAAAATCAGACACTCTTAATCTGTAAATATTGTAGTGTATTGCTTGTCACAGATTTGCGACACACTCAATAAATTATGGTCTACCTTGTCACAATAATTGACTTTCTCAAAAGTAATATGCCCATTCGAAACGTCACCTTCCAGTGTGATCATACCCCAAGAATTCCCAGCAAACACCACATAACCCCCTTGAATATTTCGCACATTTGTTAAAAGGTTGAGATTTCCGGTAATATGACGAGAACATCCACTATCCATGATCCAGTTTTCACCAGAGATGGTCTTGGATGTACCCTACACACAAAATAAAGTGATTAGTTCAAAAAGGCAGCCCATGCCTCAATCTTGGGCACCTTTTGGTTTTCTTGAGAAAAATTAAACTTAGTTGAATTCAACTGTTGTTCAGCAACTTGAAAATAAGTTACAGGTTTCTTAGACTTTCGTCTTGATTACAAATTCCCTCATAATGTGCTTAGGGATACACAGTCGGGATCCTTTGAATAAGAAGCCATCAGTGATATGAAAATCTTCTTTAGCATGATCTTGGAAACATAGAAATACGTCCCCAAAATCCAAATCAGTTGTATACAAGGACTTAATTACATCAAAGCCTAACACCTTGGGTCGCAACATGGACAACAGAAGGTGTTTTCGTGAACAGTCGTCGGCACCTTTGTTTAACGTGCCAGACTTTTTTTTGTTAGTAAAGCTAAATTATTGTAAGAACTCGACTCATTTGGCATGATGGGGCTGTAGCTTATGTTGACCTTGAATGTATTTAAGTTCCTCTTGATCAGATTGTGAAATGAATTCTTTTGCAACAAGGTAATGCTACCAATGCTCTAGGGCTCGAACGAGGGTATAAAATTGCTTATCATAGGTGGAGTACCGGCGTTTGTATTACACCCCAACCTACGGCGGAACATTCCAGGGTGCGACAATTGTATCATAACTTAAAAGACACTAAAGTAATTACACATGTCAATATATAAATTATTCATTTCATATATCAAGAATGCAAAGCACAAACATTGTCTCAAAATAAAATAACATTATAATCGAAAACATAAAAATAAAATTGTTTTTTATTCATCATGCAACCTAATGTATCAATCTATTCTTTAACTTCTTTCTTCATCCCAAAAAGTTAAGCAAGTAATAACAAATTATTGTATATAATAATATTGAAAATGGCAATTCCTTGTTGTAAAAATGAATAACAACAATTAATATAACAATAATAGAAAAGGTCCACTTCTCTCGTCCCAACGGGTCAAGTTACTCCGGCGGTGTATGATCATACTAATGAGGATGGGGATGGGGATGAGATACCAACAACCATAATGCAAATACGTTAATACAAGCCAAGATCTAGTCGCTAACACGATACATCAATCCGATACACGAGACGATACTTTATGAATGAATACATTATGAATAATTTATGGAGAGAATACGGCATGGTAAAGGCATGTATACATCAAGCCCATAATTCTTCTCTATTTCATGTGAATAGGATCTGCCTATTTATAGGCACATACACCATTCGTTAACATCTCTAACGGGTGATCCCATTAACGAAAGGCTTTCATTCGCTAAACATCCTTAGTGAATGGGAAATACATTAACGAATAAGCCTTCATTCGCTAACATCCTTAGCGAACGGGCTCATAACTTAACAAGTATGCAGCTAGCCTAACGAATTGACTCCATTCGCTATACAATCCATAGAGAATGGGCCATTTTACAATAAGTATACAGAATAAACTACCCCTAGCCTCTTCGATCAGCTACAAACAACAAATCATGCACTTACGCATAACAAAATAAACACATAATCACATTCACACACATCAACTAATTGAGCAACTGCATATGGACGCAAATAGTGGAATTATATTGAAATCTATATTATTATGTTTAACTTGTGAACGCATAACACCCCAAAATATAAAACGGTAAAAAAAAGGGATGTGAATTTACTCACCTTATAGAGTAGGATACGTGAAGATGTGACTTTGGCGGGGCCCCACCACTCAAATTATTTTCATTAAAACGAGTGGTGTGCTGGATTTTAAGTGCACTCAATTTTCAACACCTCAAAGTAAAAAGGATTACGATAATTCTCCCTATATCATATTAAATTTTAGCTTCACCACTCCCCACCAAGATAAATCCCATAAATTTGATGAACATGTTAATTTATAATAAAGAAAACTAAAGGGAAAATTTTCAGGATTAGTTGGCCTACCGACACATCCCAAATTATATATGCAATTTTTCTGATTTATTATTATTATTTTATATATATATATATATATATATATATATATATATATATATTAAGAAAACACCAAGAGATTATCAAAAGCACTAGGTAATACTATCATTTCCAGTTTAATGCAGAACAATTTGAAAACAAGGGACATTTTAAAAATCTTTTACTTTTGTTTTAATTTTTTTTAAACCTTTTCTTTAATTTTATTTTTGTTTTCTTATTTAACATTTAAAACATTAATTTCTTATCCCCACACTTAAATTACACATTGTCCTTAATGTGAGATAGGAAAAAGACAAAAATTAAATAAAGAAAGGAAAATGGAACAGACTCCCCTAGTAAATGTAGTGGTCGTTTGTCCCGAGTCATGTTCTGTGCCCTCCAATTTGAACGTAAGCCTCAAATTCAAGTGCTCTCTACCAAGTTGTCACTCACGAATGAACGCGACTCCTCTTAAACAAGTGACATCCCCACACTTGTTCTTAATCATCCCATCAACCAACTATTGAACATCCTGCAAACAAGAAAAGAAGCAACTGGAGTATCAGAGAAACAAAACCAAAAAGTAAAACAAAATAAATTGAAACATAAAACTGGGTTGCCTCCCAGGAAGCGCTAAGTTTATGTATACGAGTCGTCAGCCGGACTCACTCCCTAAACCTCAATCATGAGGCTTCTCCTTTATCTGCTTCCTATCAATGCTCCTTCACACTCTCCGTTTACAATTAGTAGGGAAGAAACCAACTGCAAAAATCATTTGGTCCTAAAAATCTGAATTCAGCTCGAACCACCAATTCTTGAATTCCCTCTAAAATGATTTAGTAAAGTGAGGTAGGGAATTCAATCCGTCATCAAACCATGATCTTTGAGCCCATATATCCTCCTTCTAATTCTTGAAGCCAACTTTTTAAACCTCGACACGTCCCG
Source organism: Bidens hawaiensis (assembly GCF_021521415.1). NCBI lineage: Eukaryota > Viridiplantae > Streptophyta > Magnoliopsida > Asterales > Asteraceae > Bidens > Bidens hawaiensis. Next base: position 281,965 of record NW_027492268.1, on the reverse strand, counting down.
AATGGAGATCGAGTATGGTTCATATTTTGGTTTCTCATAATTAAGGTATTCTGTCGGAAGAACTGAATATACTACCAACTCATGGCTCTTTTCACAAGGTTCCTTCTTGATCCCCACACTTGGCTCGTTATACAGTTTATCTTCGAGCAACTTCAAATCACCAAGTGGGTCAAACTCTCTTTCATCCATCATTGTAAAATCCACCAACTCGTCACCAATCTCACCCTTAAACTCGTCTTCCCATGAGGGAACACCTTCCTCTGACTGCTTTTCCATCCCATCATCCTCAAACTCGATAATCAGCTCACTAAGTTGTGATTGACTCAATAAACCAAGCCGAATTCCATCTAAAGCTTGTTGGGTCAGAAATGGGGCATTTGGATTTGTATCATGGATGATGCGTAACCAATCAAACAATACCTCATCCGGATCGGGTATTTGCTCAATGAATTCACCGGATGAGTTTTCATAAGCTAGAAGATTTCCCTTTAAGTCAAACATCAAACGTAATCGGGGTTTCACTCGATTTTTCTCTTTGCAATTCAAAATCCTCTTTTTCTCCATCTGATAAATGGTGTAACGTATTTGTTCTTTTAATCCATTCTCGTAAGTCTCCATTACTGCACACTTAAACAATAGAGATCACGGGCACCATATAATAGTAGACGAAAAATAAATTAAAACTAAAATTAAACTAAAACTAGACAATTAATAGTAAGATAAAATAAAAACTAAACAAACTATATTAATCTAGATATATGAAAAGATACAAAAGGCAAGTCCCCAATCTTGAGTCATTCTCTAATCGCTCAAACCCTGTCCCCGACAACGGCGCTTAAAACTTGATGTGTAAAAAGCTATATAATAATATTAATAACTAATTCTCGCAATTCAACACTAAGTCTTAAATTTATAAAAGACAAGAATCCTAACTTAGCTTCACACAAATGGTAAGTGTACTGGTCGCGTAGCAGCACTGTGACATCTGCCCCGATCCGACCCGACCCAGGTACCCGTTTCTCTGACCCGATCTCTTTCTTTTAGGAATTAATATTTATTTATACTTATATTTTACCTTTAATAATAATAATGTATTTTTCCTTCCCGCCTCTTTCTCTCTCTCTTTCCGCCGTCCCTCTCCTTCTCTCTTTCCGCCTTCTTTTCCCTCTTGTCGCCGTCCCGCCCTTACGCCTTGTTTCCCTCTTTTTCTTCTAACTCTTTGCTTGTCCTTTGTTCCTTCCCGCCTAAGGTTGTCTGCGCAGCTCCACGCGCCGGACTCCCTTACAAGGAATTCTGCGTGAAGACCACCTGTTACAGCGATACGCGAGACGAACTCTTCTCGCAGCGCGCTAAGAATTGTAATTCTTCCCGCGACGCGCTAAGGATTTGTAGTTCTTCTCGCAGCGCGCTAAGAATCGTAGTTCATCCCTCGACGCGCGAAGAATTATAGTTCCTCTCGCGGCGCGCTAAGAAATGTGATTCTTCCCGCGACGCGCTTAGAAATGTAGTTCTTTCCGCGACGCGTTAAGGTTAGTTCTGTCTGCCTTCGCGCCTTAGCCTTCTCGCGCTAAACCCTTTGAGTTTTCTTCTGTTTAATCTAGCCGTTTGCTTTTGTGTTGTCTTATCTTTTGAGCTGTTGACCTAATCTGCTTTATGTCTGAAAAGTTGCTTTCGGCGCAGCATGCGCACCAACCCCATTGGTTGGCAGAAGAAGTGACTGACATTATCTTTTGAGATCTGCTTTTGCCATGCTTGACCAGTACCTTTATCTGACCCGCCCATGCTTTTTACTGTTCCCTGACAGCTTTATCTTGCCTCTGCAGCTGCCATATCTTCCATATCTTTTGCTTTTTGGATTCTTATGCCTTTTTGATATCTTTTGCTTGATCCTGTTAAAGATCTTTTCCCCTTTTTCTGGATTTATGTCTCCTAGGGTTTCTCTATAAATAATAGTAATATTTTCCTAAACACTACACACACAAGCACTTAATCTCTCCTGTTCTTCCTTGCTCTCTGCCGTTGATCCTCTGCCGTCTCTCTCCTTGCCTCCGTCTTCCTCCCTGTTCTGTCCTGCTTTTCCGGTAATATATATATATATATTATATATAATAATTTACTTATGCTAACTTATAATCAAGACTTAAAACAGATCGTTAAAACAATAATCTTTAATTATAGGTTAACTTGTGCTTGTTTAAAGTTGGTTCTTGCTTTATCTTACACCGCATCGTTTATCAAGTGAGTAATCTCGTACCTAATCCCTTTTTGCTTTTAATGTTTTGGGATGTTCATGTGTTCATACAAACTTAGAGTCTTAAACTTGTTTATGAACTTTAGTCGCGCAGTATCCCATGTGTTGAGGACGTAGACTTGGCTGTTATTTGTATGTGAGGATCATTAACCGTCTTGTCGGTCTATTCCGCAGTTTTCATGGTACCATTAGATGAACACGGGAGAACTATCGTTTATGATTTTCTCTTTTGTTTGCACATACACAGTTTGTTTTGTTTGTGAGCTCAATTGTGAGCACTGGCAGTCTTATGAATCTTAGAGTTGGTCCCGATCAGATTACACCCTTGTTGAAAACCAGACATACACATGTTGCGCGCAGATTTATTGTTATGTATTGTATTAAACTTGATTTCTCACCAACACGCAAGTGTTTGACGTTTATTTTAACACATGTTCAGGTTTGCAGTAGCTGTTTTGGAGTTCGAGGACACGTAGGAAGTTCTTTACTTTTGGACCTAGATTAAAATGTATCAAGACAAGTTATTACTGTTCGAATATTTTGATTTATAATATATTGATTTATGTTGGTTTATTTATATCTTATGTATACGTTGCGCATGCGTGAATGAATATATTTATTAAATATTGACACCCAATAGTGTCACGAGTAATGAAACAATATGTGGCGCCCCGATGTATAATCCGCCTTTGGTCGGGGTGTTATAGATTGGTATCAGAGCTCGTTGACTTTAGGATAGGTGGTTAGACGTAACGACCTAGAATACCTAAGAGTCCCTTCTCGCGCATAAGAGAAATCTCATGTTTGCGCGTTTATTATTAATTACTCGTTATTTATGAATATGCTCGCGCTTGCGCAGTATATGATTTTATGTTCTATTTCGCGATATTTCGATTTTTGTTAAATTTCGATTTTTATTGATTTTACTTACATATTCGTTTGTTGGATTTGAAAATCCGAAAAGTCATGGTGATACATGAATAGTTGATTTTCAATTTCCATTTACGATTATGTTCTGAGGTTGGAGACTTGAAAAGTCATGGTGATACATGAATTGTCGACCTCCAATACTCATTTTCTTGTATATTTTGTATTGAAGATTGAAAAGTCATGGTGATACATGAATCGTCAATCCCCAATACTCGTTTGCTCGTATATTTTAAAATTGGGAATTCGGAAAGTCATGGTGATACATGAATTGTCGATTCTTGATTCGAGTTTGTTACCTTTATTAAGTCTGCATTTAGGGTCATTTATTTTACTTTAACCTTTGACAGTAACTGACTCCGTGAAACCAAGCTTTATAAGATTAAAACTTTGCGCTAAAACCAAGATATTAACTAAAATTAAAATTTTTATAGAATGCCTCCGCTATCTCGCCGATTTCAGAGAAGAGAAGCCTCGCGCATGCGTAGACAGCAACGTTCCCAGGAAATGGCCGCCGCGATAGCCCAAGCCTTGAGCCAAAACAATACCTCCAGTTATAACATTAAGTCCTTTAACGCGGGTAACCCTCCAAAGTTCACAGGTCTTGAAGGAGCCACCGTGATGCTCCAATGGCTCGAAAAGATTGAAAACACTTTCCTCCACACCCAATGCCCCTCAGACAGACGAACCCTGTATGCTTCCAGTGTCCTGGAATCTAGAGCGCTTACATGGTGGAATGGAGTAGCTCATGCGCATGGCGCAGAGGCTGCTTCTAGCATGACATGGGAGGAATTCAAGGAAATTCTTACGCGAGAATTCTGCCCTCCCAACGAAGTTAAGCGCCTGGAGGAGGAATTTTGGAATCTTAAGCAGTACAGTGGTGAAGCGCGCGAGTACGCGACGCGCTTCCACGAGCTAAGCTTACTGGTCCCTCACCTTGTTACCCCTTCCCGCCGAGCCATAGAGAAATTCCTTGGGGGTCTCCCCATGGAAATTCAAGATTCTGTATGGGCCAGAAACCCAGTAACCCTCTCTGACGCCATCGAGTTGGCCGCTGTGCTCAGCGACAACCATGTCAGAGCAGGAACCCTGTTCCTGCGGGGAGCTGAGAAGACCAAACTCACCAAGACTGCCCCTGAACCAACAGAAACCAAACCAGAACCCTCAAACCGTAACAACCTCAAGCGCAGGCGCAAAGCCTATGCGCTTACCAACCCGCCCATTTACCAACCTCCAGTTTACGCGCCTAACCCTCTGTCAACCTACCCAACACCTCCTGTAGCCCATAACTATGCCTTAACCAATCCAGCACTCCCTGCCCCGCCAACTAAGAAACCTTACACAGGAAACCACCCCTTTTGCCCAACCTGTAGATTTCACCACCCAACCCAAACCCCGTGTCGACTTTGTACCCGATGTGGCCGTACTGGTCACCTTGCAGAAAACTGTAGAGTCCTTCTCGCCAATCCAATTGCGCCAACACCACCAGTCTACCCGCAGAACCCACAACCAACCTACCAAAACCCACGACCCAGATCGTGCTTTAACTGCGGTGATCCCAGTCATTTCCGGAACGCGTGCCCGAGACTACAAGTTCAGATCACACAAGCGAATCCGGTGAACCAAATTTCGAACCAAGTGACGCGTGGACGAGCTTTTAACATAACCGCGCACCAAGCGCAAGCGAATAATGACGTAGTTAATGGTACATTTTTGCTTAACGGATTTTATGCTTCTGTACTTTTTGATACTGGCGCCGATCGAAGCTTTATTTCTCGCGCCTTCGAGCAGAAGCTTGCGCGACCGCGCAGCGATTTAAAAGAAAATTTTTCAGTTGAATTGGCTAACGGCGAAACTGTTTTAATTAACTCTGTGATTAAAAATTGCACGCTTAACCTTAACGAAAACGATTTCCCGATCGACCTCATCCCCATGCCTCTTGGAAGCTTTGATGTTATCATTGGTATGGACTGGCTCTCGAAGAATCGCGCCGAAGTTATTTGCGCCAAGAAGTTGATTCGCATTCCTCGAGAAAATGGTGATCTTCATATTTACGGCGAAAAACCCTCCAGTGGTCTTAAGCTTATGTCTTGCACCGAAGCCCAAAGACTCATGCGGAAGAAGTGTGTTGCATTTCTAGCCCATGTGGTTAAACCCGATGAAGGAAAGAAGAAGCTTCGCGATATCCCTGTCGTGCGTGATTTTCCTGAAGTTTTTCCTGATGATCTTCCTGGTATCCCTCCCGCTCGTGAAGTCGAGTTCCGTATTGATCTTGTCCCTGGTGCTTCCCCCGTAGCTAAATCTCCTTATCGTCTTGCACCCGCTGAGATGCAAGAATTGGCAAGCCAACTTCAAGAGTTGACAGCTAAAGGATTCATTCGCCCTAGCTCTTCGCCCTGGGGTGCTCCGGTGTTGTTCGTTAAAATGAAAGATGGATCGTTTCGCATGTGTATTGATTACCGCGAGTTGAACAAACTCACCATTAAAAACCGGTATCCCTTACCGCGTATTGACGACCTCTTTGATCAACTCCAAGGTGCCTCCTGTTTCTCGAAGATTGATCTCCGCTCTGGCTATCACCAGTTGCGCATCCGCGATGAAGATGTTCCGAAGACTGCTTTTCGAACTCGTTATGGCCATTTTGAATTCTTGGTCATGTCCTTCGGTTTGACCAACGCACCCGCCGTTTTCATGGATCTAATGAATCGGGTGTGTAGGCCTTTCTTGGATAAATTCGTGATTGTGTTTATCGATGATGTTCTGGTGTATTCTAAGACCAAGGCCGAGCACGAGCAACATCTTCGGTTGGTGTTGCAAAAGCTTAGAGCTGAACAACTCTATGCTAAGCTTTCCAAGTGTGAATTCTGGTCTGATGAAGTACAGTTTCTTGGCCATATTGTGAACAAGATGGGTATTCATGTCGACCCATCCAAAATTGAAGCAATCAAGAACTGGATTACGCCATCCTCTCCTTCCGAGATTCGTTCCTTTCTGGGCTTAGCTGGTTATTACCGGCGCTTCATTTCGAACTTCTCGAAGATCGCTTTGCCTTTAACAGCTCTAACGCACAAAGGTAAACCGTATATTTGGGGCTCGAAGCAAGAAGAAGCCTTTCTGACGCTCAAGCGTCTGTTGTGTGAAGCTCCTGTTCTTGCGCTACCTGAGGGTAATGATGATTTTGTCGTGTACTGCGATGCCTCCAACCAAGGTCTCGGTTGTGTTCTTATGCAACGAGGCAAGGTTATCGCTTACGCATCAAGGCAACTTAAGGTTCATGAAAAGAATTATACAACTCACGACCTCGAACTTGGTGCAGTTGTTTTTGCCTTGAAGATCTGGAGACACTATCTTTATGGTACTAAGTGTATCCTCTACACTGACCATAGAAGCCTTCAGCATATCTTTGATCAAAAGGAACTTAACATGAGGCAACGCCGATGGAACGAACTCATCAGCGATTACGATTGCGAGATCCGGTATCATCCTGGTAAGGCTAATGTGGTAGCCGATGCGCTCAGCCGAAAACCCTACCAGCTTAACTGTATCTTGCCGCGCACCCAGCTTCACTTCGCGCCGATTCGAAGCAACCTTGAATCGCGTATTCGTGACGCGCAGCGCGCATCCATCAGTAATGGTAACCTTCGCGCCGAGTTAGCGTGTGGCGCGGAAGCGCATTTTGTCCCTAATCTGAGTGGAATTCTCTGCTATCTTAATCGCATCTGGATTCCCTTTGATGAGAATCTTCGCGCTGATATCCTGAGTGAAGCGCACAAATCTCGGTATTCTATTCATCCTGGCGCTGATAAGATGTACAAGGATTTGCGCATTACTTATTGGTGGCCCGGTATGAAGAAGGATATTGCTGTGTTCGTAGCAAGATGCCTGACTTGTTCTAAAGTAAAAGCTGAACACCAACGCCCATCTGGTTTGCTCGAACAACCAGAAATTCCTACGTGGAAATGGGAATGTGTAGCGATGGACTTCATTACCAAGTTACCTTTGACAGCAAGCAAACATGATAGCATTTGGGTAATAGTGGATCGTTTGACTAAGTCTGCTCACTTTCTGCCCATTCGTGAAAACTACCGTGTTGAGCAACTCGCGCAGCTTTATGTCAAAGAGATTGTCTGCCGTCATGGTACTCCTTTGAGCATCATATCCGATCGCGATGGCCGTTTTATATCTCGCTTTTGGAAATCTCTCCAATCTGCGCTAGGAACTCGCTTGGACATGAGTACGGCATATCATCCTCAGACTGACGGTCAGTCTGAGCGAACTATTCAAACTCTTGAGGATATGCTCCGATCTTGTGTTCTTGATTTTGGAGGTAATTGGGATTCACACCTGCCTTTGATTGAGTTCTCTTATAATAACAGCTATCATTCCAGTATCGGTATGGCCCCATTTGAAGCACTTTACGGTCGTAAGTGCCGCTCCCCGATCTGTTGGAGCGAAGTGGGTGAAACTCAAATCACAGGACCCGAACTTGTTCAAGAGACAACCGATAAAATCGCCAAGATCCGAGATCATCTGCTGACTGCCAGGAGCCGACAGAAGAGTTACGCAGATCGCAGGCGAAAGCCTCTCGAATTTCAAGTTGGTGATCTTGTTCTCCTCAAAGTGTCGCCTTGGAAAGGTGTTGTCCGCTTTGGGAAGAAAGGTAAGCTTGCTCCTCGGTATGTTGGACCATTCAAGATTCTCGCGCGTGTAGGAAAAGTTGCCTACAGACTTGACCTGCCGCCCGCGCTCAGTAATGTGCATCCAACGTTCCATGTATCCAATCTCAAGAAGTGTTTAGCTGACGAGAACCTTCACATTCCACTTGATGAAGTTCAAGTTGATGAAACTATGCATTTCGTTGAGAAGCCTGTTGAGATTATGGATCGCGAGGTAAAGCAAACCAAGCGCAGTCGTATCCCTATCGTGAAAGTTCGCTGGGAGTCCAAGCGCGGAGCCGAGTTTACATGGGAAAGGGAAGATCAAATGAAGATCAAGTACCCGCACCTGTTCTCTGCGCAACCTACTTCGAGATAAATTTCGGGACGAAATTTCTTAAAGTAGGGGAGACTGTGACATCTGCCCCGATCCGACCCGACCCAGGTACCCGTTTCTCTGACCCGATCTCTTTCTTTTAGGAATTAATATTTATTTATACTTATATTTTACCTTTAATAATAATAATGTATTTTTCCTTCCCGCCTCTTTCTCTCTCTCTTTCCGCCGTCCCTCTCCTTCTCTCTTTCCGCCTTCTTTTCCCTCTTGTCGCCGTCCCGCCCTTACGCCTTGTTTCCCTCTTTTTCTTCTAACTCTTTGCTTGTCCTTTGTTCCTTCCCGCCTAAGGTTGTCTGCGCAGCTCCACGCGCCGGACTCCCTTACAAGGAATTCTGCGTGAAGACCACCTGTTACAGCGATACGCGAGACGAACTCTTCTCGCAGCGCGCTAAGAATTGTAATTCTTCCCGCGACGCGCTAAGGATTTGTAGTTCTTCTCGCAGCGCGCTAAGAATCGTAGTTCATCCCTCGACGCGCGAAGAATTATAGTTCCTCTCGCGGCGCGCTAAGAAATGTGATTCTTCCCGCGACGCGCTTAGAAATGTAGTTCTTTCCGCGACGCGTTAAGGTTAGTTCTGTCTGCCTTCGCGCCTTAGCCTTCTCGCGCTAAACCCTTTGAGTTTTCTTCTGTTTAATCTAGCCGTTTGCTTTTGTGTTGTCTTATCTTTTGAGCTGTTGACCTAATCTGCTTTATGTCTGAAAAGTTGCTTTCGGCGCAGCATGCGCACCAACCCCATTGGTTGGCAGAAGAAGTGACTGACATTATCTTTTGAGATCTGCTTTTGCCATGCTTGACCAGTACCTTTATCTGACCCGCCCATGCTTTTTACTGTTCCCTGACAGCTTTATCTTGCCTCTGCAGCTGCCATATCTTCCATATCTTTTGCTTTTTGGATTCTTATGCCTTTTTGATATCTTTTGCTTGATCCTGTTAAAGATCTTTTCCCCTTTTTCTGGATTTATGTCTCCTAGGGTTTCTCTATAAATAATAGTAATATTTTCCTAAACACTACACACACAAGCACTTAATCTCTCCTGTTCTTCCTTGCTCTCTGCCGTTGATCCTCTGCCGTCTCTCTCCTTGCCTCCGTCTTCCTCCCTGTTATGTCCTGCTTTTCCGGTAATATATATATATTATATATAATAATTTACTTATGCTAACTTATAATCAAGACTTAAAACAGATCGTTAAAACAATAATCTTTAATTATAGGTTAACTTGTGCTTGTTTAAAGTTGGTTCTTGCTTTATCTTACACCGCATCGTTTATCAAGTGAGTAATCTCGTACCTAATCCCTTTTTGCTTTTAATGTTTTGGGATGTTCATGTGTTCATACAAACTTAGAGTCTTAAACTTGTTTATGAACTTTAGTCGCGCAGTATCCCATGTGTTGAGGACGTAGACTTGGCTGTTATTTGTATGTGAGGATCATTAACCGTCTTGTCGGTCTATTCCGCAGTTTTCATGGTACCATTAGATGAACACGGGAGAACTATCGTTTATGATTTTCTCTTTTGTTTGCACATACACAGTTTGTTTTGTTTGTGAGCTCAATTGTGAGCACTGGCAGTCTTATGAATCTTAGAGTTGGTCCCGATCAGATTACACCCTTGTTGAAAACCAGACATACACATGTTGCGCGCAGATTTATTGTTATGTATTGTATTAAACTTGATTTCTCACCAACACGCAAGTGTTTGACGTTTATTTTAACACATGTTCAGCTTTGCAGTAGCTGTTTTGGAGTTCGAGGACACGTAGGAAGTTCTTTACTTTTGGACCTAGATTAAAATGTATCAAGACAAGTTATTACTGTTCGAATATTTTGATTTATAATATATTGATTTACGTTGGTTTATTTATATCTTATGTATACGTTGCGCATGCGTGAATGAATATATTTATTAAATATTGACACCCAATAGTGTCACGAGTAATGAAACAATATGTGGCGCCCCGATGTATAATCCGCCTTTGGTCGGGGTGTTATAAGCACCGTCTAATGGAAGTCTGAATGTTGAACACAAAGACACGTAAGAACGACTCAGATAATTAACCCTAATCTAAGATTGCCTAAATAAGATATTTATTTATCTTATTTATTTAAACTAACTTAAGTAATTTAACTTAACTAACGGTGAAACTTAACGGAACTAACGATAATAAGAAAATGAATCACCTAGGTAAGATGACTTAACGACCGTAAGATGACACAGGTGCTAACATGTGGTTGAAACCAGAGTTATAAAGATGGGCTAACATAGGTGAGGTCGTGGCAAATGGGTCCCTATGGAAAGTTTTACCTGAAAACCCTAACAACGTTTATATAGTGTTAAATATATGGTTGTTAATCTAGGTACCCTAATAACTCATCACTTAGTTCATGTCTAAGTTATAGAGCTCACTAAGGCTCGAGCTAATTACAAACCTAGGAGAAGAGGGGTAATTCAATACTAAGTACAAAATAACTCAACTTACAAACTTAACCTACTCTTGGTCCAACTCAAAGGTGGTGAACCTACTGATTTGAATGACTTAAAAAACATAAACCCTAATGGTATGCCTACCATAATCAATCAACACACAAAGTATTAACCGAAACATGCAATTAACGCCTACACGAAACTAATTCATGCAATAATCAACCACACATGGCACATGAAACCTAAAACACATCTAGGGCAACAGGTATACACGAAATAATATCACAAATTATGAACTTTACAATAGAATAACAATCAACCACTTGTTAAACACCCTAAACTAGTTAATTTAAACCGTTAAACATCAAACCTAAGTTATTCTAACCAATCTAGCCAATCATAATCAATGAACAGTAGCAAATATATTTAAAAGTGATCAACATGTTCATATAAGTCTGCATTGGGCTAGTATTACTTTGGTTTGTATTTTGGTTTTGGGCTTGTATGTGAACCAAGATCCAAGAGATCTCAGTGGGCTTTTGGTTTGTACTGGTCTAGGGTGTTGTACTTATATTTATTCAATGTATTTAGGTTTCTTAGGTTGGCTGTTCATAACTGTTGGTGAATGAGATATTGTGTAGTATTGTGCTTAAGAACCAGACGTAATACTACGTGTGTTTTGAAGCATCTTGTTCGTGTTATTTATGTGTTTAATCATTTATCATTGAATCATCTCTTGTTAATTTCCACTTAACAGCGAGATCGTTTGGTATAAAATTGAAAGATCCGTTCCAAGGACTTACAATTGGTATCAGAGCCTATTGACCTATTCTAGGCTCGGTTGTGATATCATAGATTCAAGAACTATGGCTTGCTGATCATCTTGGTGGACGTGGTGTTTGTGTTTCTGGTGAATTATTCATCGAAGAAGGAAAGAGATACTTTTGGTCAAAGATTGAGTTATCTTTGGTAAAAAATTTAATTCCCATTAACTTCGGGATTTAGTTGTTACCAAACTTAACTGGTCAAAGACATCTTGTGTGTTTTCAAGATCATTTAAGAGTTTTTGGCTAAAAGTTCTGGCTTCTCGGTGGATTTCATCTGTTATCGGTCAGCTTTAGTGTTCTCGGTCAAATTTAAGTGTTTTCTGTTGACTTTGGCTGTTCTCGGTCAACTAAGAGTGTTTTCAGCTGATTTTCTTGGTTCTCGGTCAACTATTGTTTTCGGCTGGATTATATATTTGGGCCTGATCATATTGGGCCTTAAGTAAACTAATAAACTGTTTGGACTTATTTTCTGGATTAGACCATTAACCTTTATCCAAAAATGGACCAAATAACAAATGGGTCAACTAATGCTACACTGCATCAAAACTGGACTCTATAATGGGAACTGCCACTCGTGTACCCCATCTACTGTCTCATGAGGGGTTTAGCGAGTGGAAGTTTAGGTTTGAGAAGTATGTAAAAATGAAAGATGCCATGATTTGGAAAAGTATTGTTAGAGGCCCTCAAGTTATCACGTATCAATGAAAGATGCCTAAGTTTGTTAAATAAGGAAGTTCAAATGATAAAAATTGTGATAAACCAAGAAATAAGTCAAGAGGTAAACGCCAACTGAAGCAAGCTAGCTCTAACAATAGATCCAGACAAGGAGTCGACCACAATATTCCATATAAAATGCCAAACATGTTTCAGTTATGGCACTCCTGGTCATACTGCTAGGAATTGTCCACACCTTCCATATGTCACATATTATGGATACTATCAAAGGAATATGCCTCAAAATACCTATAAAAGAAAATCAAGGTACTATAAGCCAAATCCCTTTGACGATGACTGGAAAAGAAACATAGTTGGTAGGTTTAGTCCTCATCAGACCAAGCCTAACACGTTTCAGAATGGTGGTAGTAACTATGTTTTGGTCTCCAGAACAAAATCGGTTTCTGGACCGAAACAAGTTAGGAAGACAAAGTCATCTGTGTCTCCCACTCGCAAAATGGAGACTAAGCCAACCATTCATACAAAGAACAGTGAATCTTCTAAAACTTGATATGAATGGTTGCCTAAATCTATGGTGATTAAGATATCGAATTCTATATTAGATAACCGGGAAGACATGTCATGGCAACCCATAACAAGTTTAGATGACTCAGGTTCACCTAGTGTTACTATGGACTGGGTGCCAAAAACTAACTGATCTCTCACATCGTGCAGGAACAACTATGGAGGAATATCATCAGACCTTGGTATGTTGATAGTGGCTGTTCCAGGCACATGACATGAGACATTTTCCAACTACACGACATTTAAATATTTAACGGTGGATATGTTTCCTTTTAGGGTGGAGAGAAGGAAGATTACAAAGAAAGGTACTGTAAGTAATGGTGTGCTCAAATTTGAAAATGTTAACTTTGTTCATGAGTTGTAACACAGTCTGCTGAGTGTATCGCGTATATGTGATAAAGGGTTTTCAACCCATTTTACCAACAAAGAATGTTTGATTTTAAAACCTGGTATCATTATACCAGAGGATTGGGTTCTTGTTAGATCACATAGAAAAGATAATGCTTATGTAATCGATATGAACAAAAATGTTCCTGATGAAATAACATGTTTGTTTTCAAAAGTGTCAGTTGATAATGCCATGTTTTGGCATCCTCGTCTTGGTCATGCAAACATCAAAAATCAAAATCGTCTTGCTAAAAACGACTTGGCGTGTAGTTTACCTGTCAAAGATTTTGTTACTATTGAAAAATGGGTGGCTTATGCCTTGGGTAAACACGACCGTAAATTAATTCATCTTAAGTGAGTTCACACTGATAATATTGTGGCGGACTTATTTACAAAATCGGTCGGAACAGCCAGATTTAATGTGCTTGTGGGATATCTTAAGATGCTCCGTTTCTATGATTAAGTCTTTTTGAGATTAAATTTGTACATTATTTTTAAAATTTGTTCACATTTAGGGGGAGAAATCAAAAATTCAAAAAGTATGTGTGTGTGTGTGTGTTTTTATTAAAAAAATTCACTCTCGCTTAAAATTATGTCGGTTTCTCAAGTTTGAAGGACATATACTTGTATATGTTTGGTCCTGTCATCTAATTGTAGACATACAGGATAGCCATTAACCTAAAGACTGAAAGCATCTGGGGCGATTGTGATGTGGTTTGGTTTTGAGGTACATGTATCTATATATATGTTTGGTCCTGTTATCTATCTATAGACATACGGGATAGCCATTTACTTGAGAGCTAAATGTGACTGGGGCGACTGAGTTTGAAAATTGTCTTCTGTAATTCTATGGGAAGTGATATGATCGTTCAGTTAAGAGCATTTTAGAAGCTTAAATGTTTTCAAATGAAAATTGATTCAACCTTTGGAAAATGATAGTTAAATTGATTTTGTGTGCCTAACGTGTGAAGTTATTAGGCGTAAAGGCTTTCCATGATGCGTAAAAGTTGAAGTGATACAAACTAAATCTGCTAAACTTACTGTGGAGAGTCATGTTGAAGAAATGTGCATGTCTCCAGATATATCTCTCCGAATAATAGGCAGAAAAGTACACAGTCATACACGTGCCCGTTAGTGTCTTGATTTCCAAAAATATTATGTCTTTGTGTTGTTTAAAAAATAAATTGTTATTATACACTACTATGTTATTAAATTTATTTTGTCCAAAGCTTAAAGGGTCAAACTAGAACTACAAGGGTGGGGCATTCAAATAAGTTCTAAACACCCTGAATGAAGGGCTGTAAGTCCAGATGGCTTGTAAGTACAACGTTCAACCTTGAAGCTTAAATTTTTGTTTTTATAGAGAAAATCTTTTGATCAAGCACTAGAGGGTTGGAGTCAAATTGGGGTGATCTGGGGAAAACCAAATACGCTTTGAGAAGAGATATGAGGCATCACAGGTCCATGAGTGATGTCCATCTAAGAAATTTAAAGATCAGCTCCAGTCGACTGCATTGAAACCTCCTCAATTAGACACTGCGACACAAGAACATGAGTCGGAACCTGCTGAGACTCATGTTGATACAAGTTCATCTACTGTTGAACCTCAGACTCAAGACTAGATCTTTGATGATATTGTTCACGAATTCGAGTTTGAGACTGATATTCCGTCTGCTGACGAGTCATCGGGATCATCTAAACCGATCGGTCAATCAAGTTCTAGCGGTGCTAATAAGATTGATCACACTCTTGTAATGCAAGATAAATTTTTGCAGGGCAAAGGCAAGGGAATCACTCAGGATGATAAACAAGTTGATGTACAGTCCTTGCAACGACGAGTATTTGAGCTTGAACAAGAATCGGTTGTGAAGGATGTACGCTTCCAAGAGCTTGAAGCTAGCAACTCTGACAAATATTTGAAGATCAATGAGCTTAAAGCTAACATGGGTGACCTCTAGCAAAAGCTTGTTCATAAATTTGGAGATGAATTTAAAAGGGGTGAGGACGTTGATGCAAAGACTTCCGCTGGCAGTCAAGGTGGCAGTTCTAGTGCGCGTCCTGCATCAAATATTGATGCTTCTGAGACACTAGAACAATACCTTGCTGCTCCTACAAGAACTGCTGAACAATCTGATAGGCTACAAAAGAAGATTCTCATCATGAACAACTCGAACTAGAAAGTGGAATCTTCTGATCACCCAGATAAGTTTATTCTTGAAATTCAAAAGGGTTTCTCTGACAAATACGATGATCGATCAGGGTTTGTGTCTTGGGGCTTTGATGTTGGCAAAGCCATGTGTTGGGTGAAAAGCCATGTGTTTGGTGAAAAGAAGGTCTGGGACTACTGAATATTACAAGAGAATGAAGGATTATGGATCCTGGACGAAGATTGATCTAGTGACCTTATTAGTGCTCTCTTTCACAATCCGAACAATGACAAGAAGGCTATAGACTTCTGGAACTTCCTGAGGAGTCAAGTTAACAGAAGATTACCTGATATGACTGCCGTTAAGTCATTCTTGAAGAAAGCCAAATGGGTCCGAGATTTGAAGACAGGTAAGACAATGGTAAACGTCATGTGGCTAGCAACAAAGAAAGCAAGTCATATTCCGCTATCTACCAGAATTCCCGATGGTGCATTGGATGAGTTGAAATTCTAGACATATGACAGGGAAACTTCAACAGTCATTGTTCGTCTGAAACGAGGGCAATTCAGATTTGTCGATCTGCATGATTGATTGAAGTTTGGCGAGAAGGACATTAAGACCCTAAGCAACTTTCAAATCATGGTTGATCCGTTGTTCGAGTCAGCTGCTAAAGAATATACAAGCATGGTGGGATCGATCATCAGAACAGGTCTAAGGAGGCAGATGCGGACATTCTTGAGCATGATTGAAGATGAAGATACAAACCAAAGGGGAGAGTGTTGGGCTAGTATGAGTTTGGTTTGTATTTTGGTTTTGGGTTTGTATGTGAACCGAGATCTCTTGTATTGGGCTAGGGTGTGGTACCTATATATATACAATGTATTTAGGTTTCTCAGGTTGGCCGTTCATAACTGTTGTTGAACGAGATATTGTGTAGTATTGTGCTTAAGCACCAGACGTAATAATACGTGTGTTTTGAAGCATCTTGTTCGTGTTCTTTACTTGTTTAATCATTTATGATTGAATCATTTTTTGTTAATTTCGGCTTAACAATGAGATCGTATGGTATCACATTGAAATATCCATTCCAAGGACTTACAGTCTGATTACAAATGGTTTGAATGATTATAAACCAAAACGAACTTAAAATCGTTAAAACACTCAAAATCGACAACCAATGGATAAAAGATAGAACCGTAAGCTTTTCCTCCTTGATTTCTCCCCTAGAGTAGGTGTGAGATGGCTAGGAATGATGAATATTTAGTTCATTGGGTATAAACCTTTTACATATATATATGTTTAAGCACCCCATTCCGAATATAAAATACATTAAAACAAGCCCACAAGGCCTACTAGAAGACAAAATAGACGGGGTCTTTGAAATATGAACATCTTGGCCAGCTTAGGGACACCATGGGGTGCCACGCCATGTGACCTCCAAGGCCTAGGTGGCCGCGTGACGTGGGGAGCACCCCCCGGGGTCCGGTTCTTCGTTTTTTCGCTTATTTTACTCGTTAAAACCCGTTTACACGCATCGTCATCGATTCGATCCTCGGGTGATAGATATCCTTCACTTTAAGACTTGTTTTCCATGCTCTTATCACCCATGAACCTACATCAAACATAAACATGCAAACATCATTGAAAACGGTTAAACAAATGCTAAAACACACCGAAAAGCTTGGTAAAAC
This sequence comes from Bidens hawaiensis, assembly GCF_021521415.1. NCBI lineage: Eukaryota > Viridiplantae > Streptophyta > Magnoliopsida > Asterales > Asteraceae > Bidens > Bidens hawaiensis. Next base: position 265,020 of record NW_027492268.1, on the reverse strand, counting down.
AAATACGAAAATATATGTATTTCATAGAACATCAAACATGGCCACACTTTCGTCGCTAAAAAAATAATCTGCACAGGATCATGCTTAAGAAGAAAATAACAACTCTCGGTTTATTTGTTTTATTTTATTAAAGCATCTGAAACAAATTGACGTATTAACTACGATTGCCGATATATTGATCCACTTTAAACCCAACCACCAACCCATCGAGCCCCCAGTAGCATATAACATCTAGTTCAAAATAATAATCAATAAGAAACCAATCACACTCAAGAGTGGCAACTCAACTTAACCGTATCTCAAACACAGAGAGCTAGCTAGGCTAGAATCGATGCAAAATGTTCCGACAAATCACCGTAAGCAATTGAATCTTTAATGGTAAGAAGAAAGTGCAGTAGACGGAATTATGAATGAATGGTCATGTGATGGTCATACGAGCTGATCCTAGATATTATTGGACTTTGTCCTATATAAACCTAAAATTTTTATTTATTGACTAAGAACTTTCAAGCCGCAATAGCGATAACCTCAGAGTCACTATCCCCTTGGCAACGCGTAAACTCTCAGCCCTATCTAGTATGGACAACTTTGCCACCTTTACTATTTTTGGAAGCTTTTTTGCATCTTTTATTTGATCTTGATTTGACAACTTTTTTTTTCTTTTTTTTTTCTTGTTTTTTTTAAATTTCTTAAATATATAACTAAATCTAAGTTAGTGAAAATAATGAAATTTTGGCGGGGCGCGATCACTAACAATATTTTCATAAAAACATGTGGTGTGCTGGATTTTAAGTACACCCAATTCTTACCACCTCAAAGTAAAAAGATTACGGTAATTCTCCCTATATCATATTGAATTTTAGCTTCAACACTCCCCCCCACAAGATAAATCCCATAAGTTTTATGAACCTGTTAAGTTATAATAAAGAAAACTAAAGGGAAACTTTTCAGGATTAGTTGGGCCTACCGGCGCATCCCAAATTATATACGCAACTGTTCTGATTTATCATATATATATATATATATAGATAAAAGATCCAATACAATAATCCCTAATTGTAGATTACGTACGCGAGTTCTTACACTGTTGATTTTAAAATCACGCGATGGCAATATTGTAAATTTCATCAACTATGATCCACTGCTCCCATCGATTTTGTACGCCTTCACTATCACCGTTCATCAATTCGTCGCCGTCCAACGATTGTATTCACCGTCGCGACCATCGACGCTACCGCCGTGAACATCATCTTCCTCCGTCACGAGTTTTTCACAGGTTAGTTTATCAAATTGATCAATTGAAATTGAAATTGATGAACTAATTGATCAATTAAACTTTGAAATTGATACAATTAATCATCAATTTGAAGTTTCAGTTATCAATTTTGAGTTTGAGTTCTGGGTTTTAACATTGAACGTATTAACATTAACCTAAAACGTATAAACAGAACGTATAAACTTTCTGTACTGAACTTTTAAAGTTTAATTGATTTTTGTTCTGAACTTTTAAACAGAACGTATAAAGTTTTTGTATAGAACTTCTAAAGTTTTTGTATAGAACTTCTAAACCTTTTGTTAGAACTTCTAAAGTTTTGGTACAAAACATCTAAACTTGAACGTTTAAAGGTGTTCGTTTTGGTCAGAACGTTTAAATTTGTAGCTTTGATCAGAACGTATTAGTTAAACGTTTAAACTTTTTGTGTCATTTTGGTGTTCATTTATTGTCAGAACGTTTAAACTTGTGGTTTTGGTCAGAACATATTAATTAGCTGAACGTTTAACCTTATTGTTCATTTTAGTGTTTATTTTGGTCAGAACTTTTAAATTTGTAGTTTTGGTCAGAACGTATTAGTTGAACGTTTAAACTTTTTGTTCATTTTGGTCAGAACAATTAAACTTTTTGTTCATTTTGGTGTTTATTTTGGTCTAAACTTTTTACTTTATAAGTTTTAGACAAAATATTTAAAAGTTCTGTACAAAAGTTTTGAAGTTATGTACAAAAAAGTCCAGAACGATTAAAGTTTTGTGCAGAACGTTTAAACATGAACCCTAATCATAGCTCAATTAAGTGTATTATTCAACAATTTCATAATCGATTGATGATTCTAAACACTTCTACACATCAATTCAATCGATTAAATCAACAATTTTTGATCAATTTTGAAGATTTCTTGATTTCAACGACGTTCAATTTTGGTTTGGTTTTTAACTTTAGAGATTTCATACTTTAAGCTATGATTAGAGTTTAGAAATTGGATTAGATTGAGCGACAAGTTCCGAATTTGGATCAGAGTTGATTTGTAATCGATGAATTTTGATCGCGAACTACTGTTGGGTTATTTACGAAATTGCCTCCACGCTTTTTTTAATCAAACGCTCTGGAATGTCGCGTACCTAATGTATGATAACCCATTATTGTACGTTAACCCGCCCGAATATATATATATATATATATTAAGAAAACACAAAGAAATTGTCAAAAACATTAGGTAATACTTGATGGTCGGTTAATTTGTTTATGTTTTAGTTTGTTTATAAATTAGTTTAAATCGTTTATTCTAGAACTTTCGGTACTTCATACGTTCTTTCATATTTCAGGTCATTGATCGTTAAAGATGCTAAATTAGAGACTTGTACGAGCATGGAAAGATATCTCGGGAAGATCGAAGCCACTATACAAGTTGGTTGAAAGTCACCTCCTAGAGAATGATGAGATAGAGGATAAAATTACGAGAACGTTGGCGAAAACGGCGAAGAAAACGGAGTTGAACGAGAAAGATATGAAGAAAACAAGATTTTGGGAAAGTGTCCCACCGTGGCCCACGGTCAACCTAGCCTAAAATCGGACAGAAGCCACCGTACCGTGGCCTCTGACCCACAGTGAAGCCACCGTGACCCACGGTGGAGACCGTGGGCCACAGTCCAGTATGGCCCGGCAGCCACCGTGACCCACGGTGGAGACCGTGGGCCACGGTCCGGAGTTCGTAACAACATTTTTAAAAGGGTTTTTGGCTGTATTTTGACCTATCTTTCATTCCATCTCATTCTTGGCGGCTGAAGGCGATTAATAGTAGCTCCAAGAGGCGATTTCCACCACCATAGCTGGTGCCAAGACCCTACATATGATTCATATCATCCGTATTGAAGACCCAATGATATCAAGGCTCGACTAATCTCCTAGAATCGCACCCGGGATGTATAGTTTGTAACCTTTTACAGTTTTTCTCATGTGATTAAGAATACTTGTGTATTGTTATTGATGATTGATATATGATTATTGATGTTTAGTATTTCTGTGTGTTCGGTCGGTTTTGGTTTACGTTGGTCTGAACAATCTGTTACCATTTGCTAGATGATTAGTCGTATGACTGTTTGGTTAGATTGAATACGATAAAACGTACAATTACCCTTAACTGAGTCACACTGGCAAGGACTGTTTGATAACCAGTGCTGTGTGTAAAGTAATTGTTGCAGTCTAAGGTATTGTCTGATTGACCAGTTTTTAGTTAATCGTTGATAATTAATCTGTTAGGTTGCATGAGATACTGTTGGTTGTTTACTTGAATTCCCGGGTGTGCTTTGCTTTGTTAACTGTTTACAACTCGTTTATTTGTTCGTTGCTTAGTTCTCTACTTCTACTAAAATTGCTTGTGTGATCAGAACTAAAAAAACCAGTCACTTCATAATTAGAAATCTGTTACACGAATACATTGACCACATACTCCTTGTGATACGATACCCTACTTTCTTTAACTATTTAGAATAATTAGGTTTTTGATTTTCTCAAACGACGGTCATCGAAATGGCGCCGTTGTTTGTGTAGGTAACAGCTTTTTACACACCTTCCACTCGGGTAGACAGTCGCCGCTTATGGGTCAAAACCAAAACCCATCCCAAAACCCGAGCACGCAACTGTCACTATGAGCAATTATGGTGATTTTTGTTATTGTGAAGGCCCGTACCACTATCGAGATTGTCCAGTAGTTGCACAAAATCGGCAAGAGTGTTGCCATGGGCGAAGATATATGACGACATGCTATGAAGATAAAGAGATTTTGTCATATTATTCACACTCTGAACAACACACATCACCAAATTATGATGAAGATTATCAATCAGGCATAGATGACCAATATGATCAAGAGCCATATTATGCCAACTGCGAGCCGACGATGCCCTATTCCTCAAGTTCCCAAGACACGGGGGAATCCAAACTTGACAAATTGATAAATATTATGGTTGAGTATAACAAGGAATCAGAATAACAAAGGAAATTTCTCGAGGCAAAGTGGACCAATCAAATTAATGAAGAGATTGTACACACTGAACCATCCTGGGATGAGGATGATTATGAATATTCTCATTAAGAAAATGATTATGAAGAAGATGATTATGAATATTCTCAGTCGGTTGATGAAGACCAACAAAATATTCTACACTCTAAGCTCGATGCCTTCATGAATATGCTAATGGAACATAAGAGACAGATGATGGAAGAAGAAAAGGAATACGAGCTAAGACATGAAAGAATTTTGGCCTCGCTCAATCCGAATATTGAGGACAAAACTGAAATCAAACAAGACCAGGAGGAGTTGGCTAGTGGTACTGTGTCTGATGGTGATGAAGAAAATGAGGTTGTTGTTCTTCCAAAGCAAGAAAGTGAAAGTGTGCTTCAAGTAGAAGAAACAACTCCTTTAGGGTATGAAGAGCCCAAGGTAGCCAATGTGAATCATATGCCTTCTCCAGTACTTATTATTCCAAACAACAAGTGTGGGGATGAAGGCTTGGTAAAGAATAAAAAGAAAGTAAGCTTGCAAGATATTGGGCAAATAATTAAGAAGCGGCCTCACAATAATCATTCAAGTAGCATGCCAATCACAGTAAAGCGGTTATGGACTTGGCATGTAAGCTACCGGGCGCATATTGGAAACTCGGTGGGTAAGTATGCACTTCGACCACCGTGAGGAATTCAGGTATTGTCGAGCTGTAGACAATAATTCAGCGCTAACCGGGAGGCAACCCGGGGTTTGTAAGTATCTTTCCAATTTGTGTTTATTTGAGTTATTATCTACTGTATTTTGATTTATTGTATATTGTGTTGTATTTGGAACTTTGTGGGTGTAGTTCACTATAAACCCTCACGAGATCCCGCTCGTCCTCCCGGGCTACCGGGGGGTTTAAAGGGCTTGTTTCATATGCCAAATGCAATCGTGATTCCTAGGAAAGTGAGTTAGGTCTTTTAACGTTTTTAACCAATTTAGCAGAATTTATTAAGAAATGACTTAATTTGGCTCGGTAATTGTTTTAATAAAATTAACAAAAATTCTTTTTCATAACTCTTAAAGACCTATGTCTTACATTTGTGAGAAGCTTGCTTCTACACGTCTTGAGATTTTGCATGTTCGATTGTCAGTTTGGTAATTGGAAGACACGAGAGTATACGAGTGTTATGAGAGTTCACTAGCCGACTGGTCCTTCTCCAGTCACGTTGATATCAGGTGATTTAAGTTTCATAATTTAATTTTGTTATTATTTTAAACGTTAAAAGTGTAATTGTATAATTGTTAGTAGAACCGCCACACATGAGCCCCGAAATTTTAAAATTGCTTAATAGTCAAAAAGTCAATTTCAACCCCATCCCTCAAATGTTCATTAATTTTTTTTATCATTTTTAACTTTGAGGACAATGTTAAGTGTTCTTACATTGAGGACAATGTAAACCTCGAGTGTGTGGATGGGGGAAATTTGAAAATTTTAGCCCGACAGTACCTCGAATAGTGTTCAGAAACCAAAGTTGTTAACTGTTAATTATTGCTATTAACACCAATTTATAGGTTTCTGGTCATGTTTGGTTTGTCAGCTTCTCATTAGTCTTACTCACAAATGTTTTTATAACGAGAAGTTGAAAATGGGGTCGTTTAGGCGGGGATAACGAGTCATGGGGACAGGTACACATGTTTATATCGTCAACCCTATTCCTCCAGTAAGTGTGTGAGTTGACCCAAATATATATAATACACATATAATATATAGTACACACATGTCATTTGAGTGCTTTCACTGATGTTCATAGATTACGCGATCGCAGTTGGCAACATGTAAAAGTGATAGAGGCAACTAGGTTAAGCCTCGTCTGGATGAGCGTGAGTGTGGGTAATGGGGGGTTGGGGCCTCATACATTATACATATGAGGATGGTTAATGTGAGGGGCGGGGGGTTGGGACCCTTAGAAAACATTTCTTGGACTTATTTTTCGTTTGTTTAACCCCGACATTATGTTACGAGACGATCCGGCTTACTAGGTTTATCTGTAAATGTATTTGTATTTGTTTTTGTTTTATATTTGTATTTATCCCATTGTTAAGCATCACGTTACCATGCTTAAAAAAATTGAGAAAAAGATAAAAAGATGTCTGTTTATATTCAGTTTTGTATTTTGTAGTCCGTTAAAGTTCGTTTATGTAAAAAAAAATAAAAAACTTGTGAATTCAGTATGTTGTTAGTTTGCTTGGTTAGATGTATATAATCTGTCAGTTAGTTGTACAGTAGTTTCGTTTATTTAGATGATTGTAATAAGTCCGGTCGGATCGTTTGAGCTACTTAAATATTTCCCTTCCATACCCTTACACCTGGCCCCGTTACAACCCTTTTAAAGACCTCTTGATTTGCATTTGTACCAAAAAAACTTGATGGATTAATATGTACTTATGAGTGATATTGAGAACTGAGTGATACTGGCACATCTTTTTCTAGTCCATATATTAAACCGAGAGGAGAGATGTTATATTACGAGTGGTATGAGCATGTGTGCCTTAACCGGAAACAAAGTACACTTGTCTGGGCGGCTCCATTGTTTTTATTATAGAATTTAACCGTATTTGTGAGATGTCAATATAAAAACAGTGTCAGTCTGGGAAACTGGGTATGACCTTAAACCTTACTAGTATTAATGGCGATAATCTACATACCTATGATGGAGGTCGATGTTTGCTTTAGAGTTTTGCTTGAGGGCAAGCAAAAGATAAGTGTGGGGATGTGATGGTCGGTTAATTTGTTTATGTTTTAGTTTGTTTATAATTAAGTTTTAATCGTTTATTCCAGAACTTTTGGAACTTCATACGTGCTTTCGTATTTCAGGTCATTGATCGTTAAAGATGCTAAATTGGAGACTTGTACGAGCATGGAATGATATCTCGGGAAGATCGGAGCCACTATAAAAGTTGGTTTAAAGTCAGATCCCAGAGCATGATGAGATAGAGGATGAAATTACGAGAATGTGGGCGAAAACGGAGAAGAAAACGGAGTTGAAACGAGAAATATATGAAGAAAACAAGATTTTGGGGAAGTGTCCCACCGTGGCCCACGGTCAACCCAGCCCAAAATCGGACAGAAGCCACCGTACCGTGGTCTCTGACTCACGGTGAAGCCACCGTGACCAACGGTTGGACCGTGGGCCACGGTCCAGTATGGACCGGCAGCCACCGTGACCCACGGTGGTAGGGCTGTTCAAAAAGCTCACGGCACGAAGCTCGCTCAAAACTCGCTCGAAAAAAGCTCGGAGAAAGCTCGCTCGAAATCGGCTCGATTCTAAACGAGCCGAGCCTAGCTCGACTCGATTTCTAAACGATCCGAGCCTGAGCTAGCCCCGGCTCGACTCAAGCTCGCTCGATTGGCTCGCGTAAAGTCGTTATAAGTTTTTACGAACCTTTAAACTCATTTTAAACTTTGATGAAACTTGAGGGGGTGTTTTGAAACTATGTAATATATATATAAAGGAAAAAAAACTCTAATTTCATTATACTATCAGCAGGCCTGCCGCTCCATCTTCTCCCTAGCCGATTTCCGGCGACCGGCGACACTTCCGGCCACCCCGTCTCCTCGACGCCAATATCCGGCTACCCGCCTTCCCTCTCTCGGTTCTCCGGTAACCCCCACACCCAAAAGCCCCTTCTCTCCCCCTCCGGATCGTATTTCCGGCTACCGAAAAGCCGGCCGCCGTGGCCGTGGTGCTCCGTTCCCTTTCTCTCTCTGCTCTTCGATTTCTCTTTCTCTCTCTTTCTTTCTCTCCCTCCGTCTCTTCTCTCTCTATCTCCGTCTCTCTCTCTCTCTCATGTTCTTCCCGTCTCTCTTTCTCTCGCCGTACTCTTTCTTTTCTTACAGGTTTCGAGCTAAATCGAGCCGAGCCGATTTAAAACCGAGCCAAGCTTGAGCTCAAATTTTGAGCTCGATTAAGATTCGAGCTCGAGCCGAGCCAGATCGAATAATTATCGAGCTCGAGCTCGAGCTAGCCCTGGCTCGGGCTCGGCTCGGCTCGTGAACAGGCCTACACGGTGGAGACCGTGGGCCACGGTCCAGTATGGCCCGACAGCCACCGTGACCCATGGTGGAGACCGTGGGCCACGGTCTGGAGTTCGTAACAGCATTTTTAAAAGGGTTTTTGACTGCATTTTGACCTATCTTTCATTCCATCTCATTCTTGGCGGCTGAAGGCGATTAATAGTTGCTCCAAGAGGCGATTTCCACCACCATAGCTGGTGCCAAGACCTACATATGATTCATATCATCCGTTGAAGAACCAATGATGTCAAGGCTCGGCTAATCTCCTAGAATCGCACCCAGGATGTATAGTTTGTAACCTTTTACAGTTTTTCTCATGTGATTAAGAATACTTGTGCATTGTTATTGATGATTGATATATGATTATTGATGTTTAGTATTTCTGTGTGTTCGGTCGGTTTAGGTTTACGTTGGTCTGAACGATCTGTTACCATTTGCTAGATAATTAGTCATATAACTGTTTGGTTATATTGAATACGATAAAACGTACAATTACCATTAACTTAGTCACACTAGCAAGGACTGTTTGATAACCAGTGCCGTGTGTAAAGTAATTGTTGATGTTTAAGGTTTTGTCTGATAAATCAGTTTTTCAGTTAATCGTTGATAATTAATCTGTTAGGTTGCATGAGATACTGTTGGTTGCTTACTTGAATTCCCGGGTGTGATTTGCTTTGTTAACTGTTTACAACTCATTTATTTGTTCGTTGCTTAGTTCTCTACTTTTACTAAAATTGCTTGTGTGATCAGCACTAAAAAAAACCAGTCACTTCATAATTAGAAATCTGTTACACGAATACATTGACCACATACTCCTTGTGATACGATACCCTAGTTGCTATGTCTATTTAGAATAATTAGGTTTTTGATTGACTCAAACGACGGTTATCAATTCTATAATTTCCTGTTTAATGTAGAAACATTTGAAAACAAGGGACATTTTAAAACTCTTTTACCTTTTTTTAATTTTTTAAAACCTTTGCTTTAATTTTATTTTTGTTTTTTCATTTAACATTTAATACATCAATTCCCTATTCCCACACTTAAATTACACATTGTCCTCAATGTGAGACTGGAAAAAGACAAAAATTAAATAAAGAAATTAAAATGGACCAGACTCCCCTGGTAAATAGCAGTGGTCGTGTGTCCTGAGTCATGTTTCGTGCCCTCCAATTCGAACGTAAGCTTCAAACTCAAGTGCTCTGTACCAAGCTGTCACTCACGAACGAACACGACTCCTTTTAAAACCAGTGGCATCCCCACACTCGTTTTTAATCATCTCATTAACACTTGTTTTTAATCATCTCATCAACCAACTATTGAATAACCTGCAAACAAGAATAGAAGAGTATCAGAGAAACAAAACCAAAAACTAAAACAAAATAAAATGAAACGTATTACCGGGTTGCCTCCCGAGAAGGGCTAAATTTATGTATACGAGTCTTCAGCCAGACTCACTCCCTAAACCTCAATCAGGAGGCTTCTCCTTTATCCGCTTCCCATCATCTCGTCATCAAACCATGAACTTTGAGCCAGATATCCTCTTTCTAATTCTTTTAGCCAACCCTTTTAAACCTCGACTACAAGATGTCAATTTGAGTTATTCCTCTGTTCATATTCATTAAGTATAACGAATGAAAGTCCCATTCGTCTAACTTGATGGCGAGTAAGTCCCTTCGTATGTTTTGATAACGAATGTGATCATTCGTGATCTTAACGAATCTGGTAATTCGTGATCTTAACAAATGTGGTTATGCGTTATAGTTAACGAATCAGATCATTAAAGAATGAGTTAATTCAATACTATTCTATATAACGAATGGAGTCATCCGTTACTTAATTATTAACAAATGAGCCATATAATTTTGAACAGCAAGCATGATTTTGAAAAAAAATGTATAAATTTTGAACAAAATGTTACGAAGTATTGGTGAAAATTATAAAGTTTAATGTATGATGTTCGTTTTAATAATGCTCGGTTTTTTCACAGATATGACAAATGAAAAGGTTGTTGACGCACCTGCTTAAGAGAACCAAATAGCACAAGTTCAAGCAGAACCTCAAGTTCAAGAAGCACCTCCTCAAGAGAACCCGATAGCAGAAGTTCAAGTAGAACATCAAGTTCAAGAAGCACCTGTTGTTGCTGAACTAGCGTATGATAATAAGCATAACATTTGTGTGTTCTTGCTCGACGATTTCATTGGACGTGACACCTTTGGAGAGATGATTGCTTTCTTGCATCGCTCAAGAATTCATCATCCTTACTGCTGATGCTACTGTACATTTGTGAATTATCCGTCCGTTTTGGGATAGTGATGAATATGTAGATGAAGAGAAGAACATTGAAGCAGAAATTCAAGATAAGAAGATTGTGATCGACGTTGATGTGATCCGCAGGGTCCTACGGTTTCATGATACCGTAGACGATCCTCGTAAATTTGATAAATCTTTGATCCGAGGTCTATTTCAAAGATTGCACTACAAGGGTGAGCTGGATAGATCACAATACAACAAGGCATATTTATGTGAAAAATACAAGTACTAAATACATGTACTTATTCATTGCTTTGGGGGGAGAAAAGGTGGATATAATGAGTGCCGAATCATGTTGCAGTATGCTTTCGTGGCTCTTATTCTCAACAAGCTATTCAACTTTTTGTAATTGATTTTATATCACTTGAACGAGAACTGCTTAGTCTGTCATCGTAAGAATAAGTTTCAGATGTACCCACAATTCTTGCGGTTAATTATTGATGACTTGGCTCCTGACTTGATACATGATCCGACGTTGGTGGACGATGTGATGGTTTTGGATCACATGTCAGAGAATACTATGAAAAGGATGAAAGAGTATCTTAATCAAACTCTAGAGACTAGGCCAAGGTTCCAAAGATTGATATGTTACGTGGCGAGATCTGATTATGTATGTCCACCTAATGATTGTTGGATTCACAACGATTCTGATTCAGAATGTTAAGGTGGACCAGGTGGAAAAAACGATGGTGGTGATAGAGGAAATAGTGGAAATGGAGGAAAAGATGGTGGGAAAGGGTTGCGGCAGTTCCTGCAAAGTCTGCTCAATGTAAACGAAAGGGAAAAGCACCGATGAAAGAAAAGCGGAAGAAATGAGGACTCATAAGGGCGATGGAGTTGAGATTGATCCATTCATACCAAGGTCATCCATTCCTCAACAAGCACCGGTGGTTTCTATTATTGTTAGTACTCCGGATATTACTTTGATGACCACGACATCCTCTTATTTGAGATTTGCATCTATTCCACAATTGATGCTATCTTCGATGCTGACATCTCCTGCTTCTACTATAGCGACAAGTTCTGCGTCAATGCCAAAAATGATGACTATGCAACCAACAGAATTTTCTTATATGTTATTTAATCATCCTCAAGGACCAGTGCAGCCAATCCCTCCGTCTTTTCAGACTCTTACTGTTCCTCAACAAATGAACATGTTGTTGACTTTGATACATCTTCAGAAAAGTCAAATAGCCGCCGGCCGCCAATTTAAATATCGATGCAGTTGGATCAACAGAAGATGGTAAGCCACATCTTGTATTGTCAACTTGAGAATTGTGAGCTACGAGCTATTGTTACTGCCCATGGGAAGAAAATAATAGAACAAGAAGACGTCATACTTTAGCTTATGTGCAAAGATGATATGCTGAAGAAGCTGAAAGGCAATGATGATGACAAAGACCCTAGTGCTGGAACAAGGTGGTGAGAAGCAAGAAAAGACGTGTACTTATGGTACTTCTGCTGGTGTTGGGACTAAGGGTGGTGATAAGGAGTTAGTAGTGTATCAAGACACTATTAATGTGCAACCTATTGATTCTGTTAAGGCCAATACGACTTTATTTATGGACAATGAACAAGGTGCTGTGATGAGTATGGTTAACGCTGACGAGATCGAGGAAGGTGAGTTCATTGATCAATCTTTAACAAAATATCAGATCACGTTACTGCCCGGGTTAAACAATAAGGAGTTGGATAAGTTAGAGAATGAGGAGGGCATGGAGGTTATTGATGACGATGACGTCAGGTTTGATACGAGTATCGCGTCTCCGGATACGCCATTTAATTATGACGATGTCGAAGTTGAAGACGTGACAGCTGAGGAGTATCTTGATATGTGCACGTGTACTAATACAAATACATTATTCCATTCTTTACTACAGAACGTGTGCAAGCAGATGAAGAACGTTTGAGTAAGGAGAAAAAAAAGGATAAAGTTAGGGAATCTGGGTCAGGATCGAAGAAACCAAGTTTTGATGGTATGTTTGGACACAATGATGCTAAATTCTCAAAGCTCATTGATTTTTTAATGTATTCGGAGAAACAGATTGATAGGCAGCATAAAGCTCATGCAACTACGCATCAAATGACAACATTCAAAGCTGTGAAGACCGACAAAGGTGATATTGTCTCTGGGCTCTATGATTATGATGTTAAGGTATGCTTCATCAAGTGGGAACATGGCGTGCAATATTATCAACACATTACATATGTTCTTACTTTATCGAGATGGGACTTGCGTACATTGTCAAATAGGCCATTCGTTAATCGTGGAAAAAGTGAGATGGCGGATTTGTTCTATCGTCACTTATTATTTGAGGTACATCATTGTTTCAAGTTCTTTAAACTGCAGGTTCCTACACGTAAATATATCGATGAGATTGATCCACAGAATAGTTGGAGAAAGCTCGTATTAAAGGTAAAACCGCCGCGAACTTTGTAGCGAGTTCCTCTAAAGACTTTTCCCCGAACTCTTTACAAGACACTCAATCGGTGGAACTATGACAACTGCACCGGTGAAGCTGTTATCGTACTTGGTTCTGGATTGAAGACAGAGTTCATTCAGGTTTTTGATCCGATGTGGTAATTTAACTTATCGGAATCGGACAATGATGCGTTATTCAATAACAAGATCTGATTTGCTGAGATGAAGGATTATGATCTTGCTATGCAATTTCAACGCATGGTGCATGTTTGCCATGCGTCTGGAGTTCAAAGTTACGCTTACTGGAAGACTAAAAGATTCAAGTAATCGAAGACAAAGAGCACGAGACGAGAGGGAGTTTGTTAGCGCATGGTTTTGTCGTCTCGGTCTTTGTTTATCATATGTAATTTATAATAATAATAATAATTATTATTATTATTATTATTATTATTATTATTATTTATGTCAAGGGTATTTTGTAAGTGTGTTTACCATTATGTTTATTGGCCATTAGTTAAGGATGTTTAACGAATGAGCTCATCCGTTAATGTTATAAGCAATTCGTTATGGAATGTATAACGAATGAGCCCAATCGTTAATGTATTAGTACCATTCATTAAGGATGTTTAACGAATGAGGTATAACAAATGAGTCAATCGTTATATTTTAAGTTAGTGATAGGGAATTACGACGTGTGGTCCCATTTCGTTATGAGAGGTATAACGAATGGGGTCTTCTTCTATATTGATTAGCCGTTACTCTATCCAAATATTCTCTCACACACACTTCACTTAAAGTAATTCACAATCGTATAACGTATCGATCAATCACCTGTTATATATCAAGAACTATATCTACATAATGAATTAAAATCGATAACGTATTGGTTTCTCAATATCTATATATGTATATAATTATATATATATATATATATATATATATTATTTAAATAAGAATTAAAGGTTCCAAGCTTGCAAACAATAACCCAAGGTTCGATTCATCAAAATAATGTTTATTTAATGCTGTATATATATACTAAATATAAAAATTTGATTAAAAAGAATTTAAAAAGAAAACTTAATAACTAGGCCTGGGAAACTCGAACCTGCTGGTTCATTTCTTTAAGGAATTACGCACTACCATTTGGGACAGGTGTCTAACACGTTAAGATTACAAGATAGATTTAATTTATACACGGACTTGAGTTCATCCCAATTTTAATTATAAACCGTATATCTCAAATCTGATTAATTGATCATTGTTGATATAATTTTAATTTAGGGTTTTTGTTTATTGGTTAAAAAAGAATTAAAAACATGATTCAATTACCAATTTGATGATGGATCACAGGGTAGCGAGGAACTAGACTCACAACTCTTAACTCGAACTCAAAATAGATCTTAAAGGCTTTGGATGGTGCAATTACGTTGGGATGATTGGTTCATGATATTGACTTGAGAGTGTGACATCGTTTAATTGAATTCTAATCGTGTATATATAGTGTATCATGGACGAGTCAGCCACGATTTGTTATTGTTATGGTTATGAATCAATTTGTTGTCAATATATCATTGTTTAACAAGATTAGGGTGTTGGTAGACTTGTTTAGGGTTAAGGAATGATTTGGTATGATCTAATTCCATGATTCGGACGTGAATTAAGGAACAAGAATAAAAAAGGGGTGTGTGTCAGCGACGAGAAGAATAATATTTTTTTGTTATTTTGCTAATAAGTCCCTGGTCTTTGGTGGTGGGTGTGAAAGTAGTCTAAAGTTAGATAGAGGGTTGTTTTTGCATATATCTCATAGATGGTTATTTATTAATTTAAAAATAGATAAAATAAAAATATACTAAAAAATGCGGGATTTTTATTGATAAATTACCTGAATAAAAAACTAGTCGGGTAACGGTTACAAAAACAAGAAACGGAAAACCCGAAATGTTACAGTTTGGCTTCGATAAGTTTCTCACTAAAATAGGCTACGACTTGCCATTGCTGAGATAATACGACCCAATTCCAATACCAGATGCGTCACAATCTACCTTAAACACTTTGTTGAAACACAGTACGGCTAAAACAGGAGTGGTTGATAATCTTTTCTTCAAATCTTCAAATTTAGCTCGGGCTTGGCTCACAGTACGGCTAAAACAGGAGTGGTTGATAATCTTTTCTTCAAATCTTAAAATTTAGCTCGGGCTTGGCTATTCTAGTCAAACTGTTTCAGTTTCGTGAGTTCGGTCAAAAGGGTTATTATCATGCTAAAATTCTTAACAAAGCGATGACAGAAGGAGGCAAAACCGTGGAAACTTCAAATTTTTTGGATGGATGTCGGCGTTGGCCAGTCTTTAATGGCTTGTATTTTCTTTTCATCTACTTGGATGTCCTTGGCTGACACAAGGTATCCTAGAAAACTGACATGTGGAGAAAAATAATTCACATTTCTCAAGATTACCATATAACTTCTCTTTTTCTAATACATCAAATAGCCTTTGTAGATGCTATTTTTGTTTACCTTCAGACCGACTATACACGAGTATATCGTCAAAGTACACACCAACAAACCACCCTAGAAATGGTTTTAAAACATGGTTCATAAATCGCATAAAGGTACTTGGTGCGTTTGATAATTCGAAGGGCATAACAAGCCATTCATACAACCTTTCTTTTGTCTTAAAAACAGTCTTCCACTCGTCTCCTTCACTGATCAAAATCTAGTGATAATTACTTCTTAGATCAATCTTTGAAAAGATCTCAGATCCGTGAAGCTCCTCCAATTAATCATTCAATCTAGGGATGGGGAATCAATAATTAATGGCAATTTTATTAGTTTCCCGGCTATCTACACCCACCCACCACTCCATATGTTTTTGGAACAAGAAGAGTGGATACATGTCACACCCCAACCTATGGCGGAATATTCCGGGGCGCGAACTATTGGTTCACCGCTGAGACGACACTCTCATACAATTTAAATGACAATATCTAAAATTATTTTTTTTAATTTCATAAAAAGTACACAAGTCTCAATCAATTACAATTATCAACTTGTCTTTTTTATTTATTAGTTAAAGTTTTTTCTAAATGATCTTCAATCTTCACTTCAAACCAAAGAATAACCTGCAATATGCGTACAAAATAGATATATTTGTCAACAACACATGTTGAGTAAGTAATCACCAGTTTTTGAGATAATAATTTATTATAAATAAAATTAAGCAATCCAATATTTGAGTGTCTACGATTAAACCATGAGCAAATAATTGATGTCATTTGACCATTACCTAGTGAATCAGGCTTTGATTACTAAGACACAATAAATAAAATAATGGTGTCGGTTGACCATTGCCTAGTGAATCGAGCTTTAGCTACTAAGACGACGTATGACCATACTTTAATGAGATGGACCTCTCTGAATGCGATTAAATAAATCAACAAACAAGTAGCAAGTAGCATTTAATCATTCAACACAAGTCATGATTTTCTAGTTAAATGTGATAAATGAATACAAAGTAGGCACGCGTTCCCCAAAACAGTTTGAAAATCAGTAAAATAGATGGTGATAACTCACCTTAATGATTGGTAAGCTAAACAACAAACAAAGAATAATAAATGAGCCCTGAGCCTTTAATGCGCTAACTGATCCGACATGAACAGACCTGGACTTTGAGAGAGTAAACTAGAATTAAAACCAAGAATAATGCAACGGGAATCAGGTTAAACAGACATGTAAAACTCTAGTTATAAAACTTTTAACATTTAAGAGAGTTGGAATTGTTCAGAATCCGAACTTCGAATATGAAGTCAGGTTCTATCCAATAAACTCAAAATTTCGTGATAAACAAAAAAGTATTTTGGCACGAAGTTAGTTTTGACCATAAGAGGTAGTAATCTAATATTTAAAATATTTGACATTTATGCCCTTAAACGGGTCAGGATCAAATTGACCCAAGCTACAACAATCACTGAAATTGATAATGGGCTGTTGTTTATGAGATGAAAATCTATGATTTTACAGAAGATAACTTACCCGGAAGAAGAATGGAACAAAGAGAAATTAAGGGTCAACTGGTCTTGAAACTTGAAAGTCAAACCGAAAGAGGAAAACTTGAAGAAGAACACCAAAAACACCAAAGGGGTTGGCTTGAGGACGATGGAGGCTGATGTTTGCAGAATATGTTAGGGTTTAGGAATGAGTTTTGATTAAGTATAACAGTCCAAATTCCTTTGTTTAGTTATAATATGCTTAGGAAACCGAATAATGAATTTATGACAAAATCAACCCAATTATCCTAATGATTTTGAATTGCTTAACAAGACATTGAATGTGGACAGGTTACAATATCAAATTACATAACTTGGGCCTCATTTTTTCGTGATTTAGGTTGGTTTAGGGAAGATTTGGCATTAAAAGCGAACAAACGAGCTAAAACAAAAAATCTAGTGATCTGATTTCTGCTACGCGCCACGTGTAGGACTTAACTTGGTCCTATGCGCCATGCGGGGTGGTAAAATATCTCAACTTTTACAAATTGTAACTTTTATCCCCTAAACTTCTAAAATTGCTATTTTACGCCAAAAGAAGCTATTTTGAGGGTTTTTAAACATTGTTTAACGGATTTAAAGTTATGCGGATATAAAATAAATTAAACCAAATCAAATACAAGTTTATAATAATAAAAATGATCCAAATAATATTTCCAGATCGGGTTAAACATAAATGAATACAAATACAAAATGCTAGATGTTACAATACAACACATGGACTGAAGGACTCGCGGATGGTTCCGTTATTTAATAACCACTCAACTTGTTGTCGGATATCTAAAGTTACACTAAGTTTGGTTCTGTATGCCAGCTTGTAGGTTCCCAGCCGGATCTTCACAGGAGTATCCCGTAACACGATACGAGCGTAAGATGTATAATACGTTAAAACCAAACATGAACACACGTTACAATACTATTAAACACGTTGTATTGCAACACTTCAACACGTGATCTCAAATCACAAATACAAGTTCTGGAATCGTTAAACAAAACAAGCCGAAATCTGAGGTTATATAATCCTCGACAACTTCGCCTAACATGTTAGGCGAAGTTGTCCTAACTTCGCTTGTCCACAAGTTCGCCTACATCCCAGGCGAACTTGTGTGACACAATATATAAAACCAAATCAAACAATCTAAATCGATTACAGACACATACAAAACACTAGATACTGAACTACTGACACTATGCACCAACAGACTCCCTCTTGGCAGTAGCTTCATATCTCTATCTTCAATCACGTGTCTTGTAATCCCAAAAATCTCGTGTCACCAGTCTTCAAGCAGGAACGTCCTCTCTGACACAAACAGAAACCACTCTCTGATATTTCTTGGCTTCATCTTTCCATGCAGGAATATAGAATATCTTTTTCTCGTTTAGCACCTGCAAGTTAGCTTGAGACAAATTTACCAAGTGCATGGGATCATACACTCTCAGAATTTCTTGTTCATCTTCATCTTCCATAACCGCTTCAGCTGTTTGGCTATCGACATACCACCACTTTAGATTCTTTAAAACATCCTTGGGGATTGTCTTCATCGGCACTTCTTTCAAACACCGAATCGGTTTATACTTCATTACCATCCAAGGTTTGCCATCAGCTCTCATTCCTCTTTCCTTATCTTCAACTAGCTTCCCTTTCTGCGACTTTAACAACTCAATCTTTTTCTATTTGATACTTTCTTTCCACACAATCTTCCCAATAATTATGGCCATATTATCATCACTTCTATTAATCAACCCCAACTTAGCCAAATCCTTCACCTCACACTCAGGCAAAGTATTCAAAGATCTCAACATCCTCTTAAAGTACTGAATCCCATCAAAACGTTTAATCAAAAATAATCTCAACTGCTCATCATACAACCAGCATATTATACCCTTCTTCGACTCAGCATACCCTTTGATATTGTAACTCTCTTGAACATGGTTGGAACCGCTGGCTTCTTTGTCTTTACAAACCACTGAGCGTAGCCTTCTTTTCATCTCGGCTGCCCTTCCCATTCAGACTCATCACTTTCCATATCTTGACCCACATTTGGCTTATCAACGTCTGGGATATCGTGTTCAACACTGTCATCCACAATCTCTCCCTCTTCAATCTCCCTATCAATCACAATCTCAGCTCCTATATTTTCAATCTCCTCAACTGGTAACACATCGTCATCACCCACAACATCCTCATCCAATATCTCCTCATCATCCACAACCACAACATCTTCACCACCTGATCCACCTGCTGTACCAGTTGACTCCCCCTGAGATGTGGAAATCCCAAGAGTTTGTTCAGTTCTTGGCAACTCACCACCTGCACCTTTTGATGCATTGGGATCATCGTCTCTATCATGACTTTTCTTTGTTCTCAACTCATCGCCCTTGCAGCTCGTCTCCCCCTGAGATGCTAAGAACTGCTTTAAAGCATCAAAAAGTTTACCGTACTCAACCAGGAGGGACGATTGGATCTGATTTTCTGCTACAAGGCGCTGGATAGCCTGAGTCTGGATCAGATTGATTCTAGACTGTTTAGCCACTACCCGTTCAAGTGCAGCTATCCTTTCAGAGTCAGACAAGGTAGCATCAAAATCGAAACGCATATGAGAAACGCCTTGAGCAAATGGTGGAGGTATTCCCAAACTAGCTGGAATATAAGAAGCAGGCTGAAAAGTAACCGTGGGTGGTATTGTGACGTTTAACCCCGCAGTAGCAACTAATGTCGACTCAACAAATCTTGCAACAACTTTCGATGGAGTAAGAGTAGGAGGTGGCAAGGAAACTATCTCTGGAGCCGAAAACTGAAACGTGGTAGGTGGAATGCCAAATGATGATGATGTAGTTATCACGGGAGCACTTGAGATGATCGGTCCTGTCACAGTCATCGACGCAAGAACCATAGTCATACCAGATAAAGCGGGTTGAGAGAAACGAACCCCCCTTGAGCTTTCACCAGCTCCCGAACCTTCACCAGTTCTGACCCTTTTCGATTGACGTATCAACTGGTCTAACTCCTCCTCAAAGTCAGATTCACTGTCATCCGAGTCTTTCTTTCTTTTTCCATGTATTCTTTCCTGTGTGACCAGAATCTGTCGTGCTTCAGCAATATCATCAGCGGAGGAGTCAGAGTTGGTTCTCTCAGACACTGCTACAGACGTAGCTACCAACGATACATTTACACACCAGAAACCTCTGCTACTGAGACTTGAATCTCTGCAGCAGGGTCAACTCGCTCCATATCAAAGAACCCTTGGCCACCAAAAGCAGCTTCAAGATCTACCTGTTCCTCCGGAGCCACAACAGGATCAGCAGGCAATGCTTGTTGTATCACAGGTGGTCGTTGAGGAACATCAGCCTGTTGCGGTGCCGGGTCCCGAAATTCATCACCAAGAGGAGCAACATAAGCAGGGTTTATCAAATAACCAAATAATGGAGTATGCCACGGACGAAGCTCTGGTTTACTGCGAGCACTCGACGACCTGCATTGCGCAAAGATCCTTTTGCTTACACTCTCAACATAACGAATGGGACGGCGTTGAGGTAGCGTAGGAGCTACATGATTCAAGATCATCTGTAAGAATCTTGGGTACATTAAAAATCTTTCACGAGCGACTGTGAGTCTCTGACAATCGATTTCATAAAACACCATCTAACTAAAGCTGTAGGGCTTGTTGTAAGTCAAGGCTGTCATGGCAGATTGCATTGTTGCTCCCATACCATCCGTACTAGCTTTCTGACCCGACATGCACACAATCAACACATGCATCAGAAAACGCCACTGATCCAGTAGGAATCCCTTTCGTCTTTGAGTATCACCCAAAGGACCCGAATAGCCCATACGTAAAATTGCACCATCTCTGAATGGAGCCGGAAAGTCGGTTGGATCATCTGTGGTTTCAGCCCCGAACCGCAAGGCAACCCTGATCTGATTTGCTGATAACTGCACCACCTGATTGTTTACTGTGGCGCGCATAACCGGAGGCTCAACTCTACAGTCATAGTCTACCGTTCGCCAGAAATCTTCAATATTCGGTAGAGAAATGGGGAGAGTTGTAGTAATAGCATGAAGAACACGTGAGCGAACTAGGAAGGAGATAATCTCAGGAAAATCATCGATACCACTGGCATCCGGATCCAACGTGATGTACATGTTGCGACTCGGAAAGAATTGTCGGTTGTTATCACCACCTTCGTCGCCACCAGCACCACCAGCACCTGCCACAGCAGCCATATCTGCTCAACAAACGGTCTAAGTTAGAACATCGACAAAGAAGATCATAACTTCGCCTGTTACCATGAGCGAAGTTATGATAACTTCCAAGGTGCAGACGAAGTTAAACATATGGCGAAGTTGATTACAACTTCGCCTTTACCATAACTTCGCCTGTTAACAGATTAAAACCTTTAAGTTGACAAGATAAGCAGTAGGCGAAGTTAAGTATAAGGCGAAGTTGAGGATAACATCGCCTAATCCTAACTTCGCCCCTGAACCACTTAGAATAATTAAATGATGAAAATGACCAGGCGAAGTTATGCCTAGGGCGAAGTTGAGAGCAACTTCGCCTTAAGCTAACTTCGCCTGAATATGAAACGACATATAAACATAGATCCGATCAAGGTTTGTTTCGTGTTTTTGTGATTGAAAACATGTAAAGATGTTACTAGGGAGATCTAGACTATCAAATGAGTTATGAACACTTAGAAATCGATTGATTATCGGGTGTTTAAAGGGTTGCATGACCGAAGTCACAAATCAGACCAAAACGACATCTGATTAACACCATTAACAAGAATTACATGTCAACCCGAGCCTACACACATTTAACACGGATTGAAATCAAATAATAACAAAGTTCGATTCGAGGATTAAGTTCGCCGAGGGTTATAGGATTATAAGTTCACTGGGTATTGAAAAGTTGTAAAGGATTTAACCAGGTTGACCTGTATATGTAGGTTTGAAAATACTCAGGCGAAGTTAAGCCTAACTTCGCCCTTAACTTCGCCCAAGGACAACTTCGCTTTCGAATAAGTTCGCCTATTCTATTTACAAAACAGAACCTTATAGTTTGATCAAAATGCAACAATCTTTACGATCAAAGAACCAAGTAACCAAGTTTTAAACCACAAAACAGAATATGCAATGTAAATTTTAGTAAATAAATAAACGGGATCAAATTTCATCCTTGACGGGGACAAGCATGTTTTAGAAAAGATTCGAACAGGAATCATAATAATTAAAAGGCTGTCACATAGATCCATGTTCAGCGGTATTATGACATAAAGAAACAGGTTGTAAGCAGGTATACAACTTAGTATGGTTTTCATCGCTTCTGTGATATGATTTAGGTTCAATTAAGCTCAAAATTTAGATGGACATCACATGAGAGATTGTGATGCCTCCTATCTATTCTCAAAGCGTATTTGGTTTTCCCCAAGTCACCCCGAGTTGACCTCGACCCGTAGTGTCTGATTAAACAGTAAGTACATATCGATCTTTAGAGTCTTCTTCCCGTTCTCTTTCTTGCCTCTTGATAGATGTTTGAAATAACATAAGCTCCAGAAGACTTAACAACACATTTTTTTTAATAAAGATATTAATACAGCTTCAAATAGTAGACGACTGCAAGTCCCGAATCTGGATCACCACAGGTACTTGATGCACTATCTTCTCGGGAATCAGAACACTCACGGGCTCGTGTATGACTGGGTAATCACTTTTCTGCCTATCATTCGGAAAGATGTATATGGAGACATGCACAACTCTAAATGATTCTCCACTTTAAATCGAGGAAATTTAGTTAGTATCACTTCTACTTTTACGCACCATAAAAAGCTACCATAACATACAATGGTTGTTCTAGAGTCTTTTAGGCCTAATAACTTCACTAGTTAAGCACACATAATTAGTTTGTCTATCACTTTCCAAGGTTGGATCAATTTTCTTTTAAACATTGTATTGAAACTTCTTACGAAGTTATAGACTTGAAAAATTATATCATCTCCCTTTAAAAAAAATTTTAAATTCTATCGCCCCGATCAAGTCAAAGTCTTTAGGTAAACGGCTATCCTGAAGATCCAACGGATCAGCTGGACCGACCACATACGAGTATGTGTCCTTCTAACTAAGTATGAACGACTATTTTTCAGCAAAAGAATAAAAACCCATCATAAATCGCCCCGGTTACTTTCAATCATCTGGTTAATGGCTATCCTCATAATCTACTAGTAGAAGTAAGGACCATACACATCCGAAGATGTGTCCTTCAAACTGAAGCAACCGACATAATTTTAAGCGATAGTGATGTTTTTTTTAAATAATAAAAAATAGAAAATAAAAAAAACGAAAAACACGGTTACTCGGGATTGATCATCCCATTAAGCTCAACAAGATTTTGAAAACGAGTTCGGTCAAACGCTTTAGTAAAAAGATCGGCGAAATTATCCAACGACTCAACCTTTTCTAGCACTATTAATTTCTTCTCAGCACAATCCCGTATAAAATGATGACGAATGTCGATGTGTTTAGTTTTGCTATGTTTAACGGGATTGTTAGTTACTGAGATTGCGGCAGTGTTATCAATGCAAATAGGAGTTTGAGTGAAATTCAGACCGTAATCGCGCAATTGCTGTTGTATCCAAAGAACCTGGGAGTAGCAGTTTGATGCTGCCATGTACTCTGCTTCACAGGTGGAAATGGCTACTGAGGTCTGCTTCATGCACTGCCATGACACCAATCTTCCTCCCAGAAACTGACATCCACCGGTTGTCGACTTCCTGTTCTGATTGCAACCTCCATAGTCATAATCTGTGTAAGCGACCAAATCCAGTTCTCCCCCTTTCGTGTACCACAATCCCAACTTAGGCTTGCCTTTGAGATAACGCAAGATCCTCTTCACTCCCTTCATGTGAGATTCCTTCGGGCTTGCCTGAAAACGAGCACAAAGACAAACTGCAAACATAATATCAGGTCTAGATGCAGTTAAGTACATTAAGGAACCTATGATTGCCCGATATTGGGTGGGATCCACGTCTTCATCACTGTCAGAATCTGCACCCTGTTTGTGATTGACGAACACTGGAGTATAAAATGAAGTGTTGTCCTCCATCTTGAAGCGTTTGAGTACGTCATGGACATATCTTGTTTGATGAATGAACATCCCATCTTTCTTCTGATCAACCTTCAATCCCAAAAAGAAAGTTAATTCGCCCATGGCGCTCATTTCAAACCTCTTTTTCATGACTGCTTCAAATTCCTGACACATGGCGACTCTTGATGCAGCAAAAATGATGTCGTCCACATATACTTGAACGAGTAGAAGATCTCCCCCTTTTCTCTTGACAAACAGTGTGCTATCGATCTTTCCTCTTTCGAACCCATTCTCAAGTAAATAATCGGACATAGTTGCATACCAGGAACGAGGTGCCTGATGTAGCCCATATAAGGCTTTACTCAGTTTGTACACATGATCAGGAAAATCTGGGTCTGGGAAACCTGGAGGTTGTTCAACGTACACCACCTCATCGACTTTTCCATTAAGGAAGGCACTCTTCACATCTAACTGGAATACTTTCATCTCTTTGTGTGCAGCAAATGCCAAAAATAGACGAATTGCCTCCAATCTTGCCACAGGAGCAAACACTTCGTTGTAGTCGATTCCTTCTTGCTGATTAAACCCTTTTACTACTAACCTTGCCTTGTTCCGTATGATTATCCCTTTCTCATATCTCTTACATTTAAAAACCCACTTTGTACCAATAGTATGTACATTCTTTGGTTTTTCAACTAATTTCCACACCTCCATCTTCTCGAACTGAGCTAACTCTTCTTGCATGGCCTCGACCCACGAGCTATCCTTTAAGGCCATTTGATAATTCTTTAGTTCAATCTGGCTGATGAAGCAGGTGTACAAGCATTCATTTAGGATACCCGTGTTTTTAATGCTTGCGTAAACACATGTGTGTTCATCCAAACTTCTTCTTGTTTGAACACCGTCAGACAGATTACCTAGCACATTCTCCAAATGGTGATTTTTGTGAATTGCAGTAGTCTGAACCGGACCGACTTCCAGATTGTTTTTTAAATTCGAAGAGAGTTCATCAATGGGTGATTGTTGTTGAGAGTGAAATGGATTGTAGAATTCTTCTTCAATAGGAACAGCAGAAGTATCAACGGCACTTGACGAAGAAGATTGACTTTCATCGTATCGCGGACATTGCACAACATTTTCCTCCTCGTCATACAGAATCTGTGAAGCAATTTTCTCATCAACTTCTTCTCTAACTTCCTTTTTCCATTTGTTACCGTTCCTATTCCACTAATTCTGCCTCCACTCTCTCCAGCAAAACTAACTTTTCCCCCTTGAACAGATTTCCAGTCACGTAACAAATTCTTGTAACAAGTCATGTGCCGGGAACAGCCACTGTCAACAACCCACAGATTGTTTACAGCTCGGTTCGACTGTTCCTGCACAATTAAAGAAAAGATTAAAATCTGGGGACCCAAGACCTACTGGTCTTGGGTCGATTAAATCTGTTGAACGGCATCCAGTACTTTGGTTTCCCAAAGTCAGTTTGAGGATGATTTCTGTAAGTTCTGAAAGGAAACCTTCTCGAGGATTGACTATGAGGCCTTCCAAACCTTAGCGAATTGACTGAATTATAATTGTTGTGAACCTGGTTAAAATGAGACCGATTTCTTTGAAATCTTGGATTAGTCCATTGTCTGAAATTTGGTGAGTTAGCATTCTTACCAGTATAATAATTACTATTCATTTTATTCTCAGTTTTCGGAGGCCTCATACCTCTAAATTTTCTCTGGTTTAAAGGACAATCAGCAATAAGGTTTCCTACTTGATTGCATCTGAAACAACTTCTGTGTTCAACTTTTGTCTCAACAGTTGTTGCAGATGTTGAGGTTGCATTACTACCCGTTTGTCTAACATATGGTGGGACAACAGATTTAGGGAAGAATTGTTTTCATTTGGCTTATATTCCTCCCCTCGTTTCGGTAACACTACCTCTTCTTTTATCTCACCCTATTCGGATGACTTGTCCAAATTTGATGAGACAGAACTAGGAACAGAAATCTCAACATTAGAAATTAGCTTACTCGTTTCGCTCTTATTAACTTCAGGTTCTTTAGTCGAAAATTTTGACTGGAACTGTCTGACTAATCTCAACATTAGCAGATTTCTGATTACTTGGATTATAAGTATAGTTATTGTTATACGGTGGTGGAATTTCAGAAAATCCAATTCCCCCTTTGTTAACTGGGGAACGTTGAACACTTATGATGTGATCAAGCATTGCTGAGGAATTTCTAAATTGTTCAATTTTTCTGTTTAGTTCCACCACTTTTACCTGGTAATCAGCTATCTGTTTATCTCTTTCAGCAATTAGTTTGGTTTTTTCTTCTAAAACTTCATAACTAAGATCAATTACTTGAATTTTATCAGCTAAACTGGCTTTAAGACTTCTGATATCCTTTTCACTAGCTTTTATTTTTACCGAGTAACTGTTTCTCTAGTTTTAGTATATTGATGATCTTCTTTTAACGTTTTAAATTGTGCGTCCAAACTAACAAACTGATCAGTTACTGTTTTCAATTGTTCAGACAGATTTTCACATTTCATATAATGAAGTTCAGAACTTACCTCAGAGAGTTAATC
Source organism: Bidens hawaiensis (assembly GCF_021521415.1). Taxonomy (NCBI): domain Eukaryota; kingdom Viridiplantae; phylum Streptophyta; class Magnoliopsida; order Asterales; family Asteraceae; genus Bidens; species Bidens hawaiensis. The sequence goes on along the minus strand of NW_027492268.1, from coordinate 238,245 downwards.
ATTCACTTCTGCCATATATGCTTGATTTTCTCCCGTCTCTCTCTCGCTCCCTCCAGTTTCAATGTTTACCAAATTAGCCTGTTCGAACACTTCCTCAACTTGCAGATTCCAGTTGTATCCACCATTCTGTCTAGATACCATAGCCCTATTCTCACTACCTCCCCCATTCTGTTGTGCAGGCCTGTTCTGACTGCGTTCGACCCTCTCATTTGTACATTCCTTGGCAAAGTTACCATTTTGTTGACAGTTGTAACATCTAACCTTTGACTTATCAAACCCTGGTCTTTCTCCAACGAACTTTCTACCCATTTTCTTCATGAATCTCTTAACTTTTCTTACTATCATAGCCATCTGCCATTGCAGATCCATCTCTTCCAAATCATCAGCATCGATCTGATCATAGTCTTCATCCAAAGTTGCAGGGTCGACTATTTTACCTTTGATATAGTTCTCATAAGATGCAATGAAGGATGCATAGAGAGCAAACTGCTGTTCAGCTGATTTAACACTCATGGGCATCTGTGAGTAGTTGTTGGTTGGAACGTTTGTCGAGAAATTTCCAGTTGTGGCTTGAGGTTTTGAAGAATTACTTCCTCCAGCTACGAAACATACATCGCCATCCATGTTGAGAATCACATGACCATCTCGAGTTGAGTTTGAGTTTGAGTCTCCCATTGAGTAGTAGGCAGAGGATTCTTATTTTGAACTTGAACTTGGAGTGACTTTCGCACCATACATTCCCGGATCCTGAACCTGATCAGTTGGTGTCTCCTTCCGAATCATGTTAAATTCAAAATTTCGTAATTTATTGACTGCTGTTTCCAAATCTATATTGGCAAACTCTTTATCTTCTCTCATCATAACCGTGTCCATTTCCCATTTCGGTGGAAGAGCATCAATAAGTTTCTCTACTATCTCTTCTTCTTTGTAATCAATAGAGTAATTACTAAGTTCGGTCATCAGGTGATAATATCTTGTGATGATATCGTCAAGTGATTCATTTTTCAAATATTTGAACACCGAGAATTGGGTTTTTAGTAGCTTTGTCTTGGAAGCACGTATCTCCACATTACCTTCATATCGATTTTCTAGTGCTTCCCATAGCACTCTTGCGGTTTTGTATTTCTTGAAGGTATGAAGAATCTCTTGTGAAAGAGCCATGGTTATTTCTGCATGAGCTTTACTCTCTGCATCATACATTTTCTTTTCCTCCTCTTCCATTTTATTGTACTTCTTAATTTGATCACGACCTTCAAACAAGGATGTTAGTGGAATGTATCCGTCTTGTATGCAAACCCACATCTTAGCATCTTGATATTTAACATACTGTTCAAACCGATCTTTCCAAGCAACGAAATCGGTACCCTTAAGCATTTTTGGAGCTTTAGCTGATGAACCGGCTTCAACCTCCATTTTTACCAGTTCTGTAATGTTTATCGAAGTCATAGTTGAACGAAACACAACTCAAAACACAAGGAAAGTATATTTTTTTTTTTTATTTTGAACAGTGATCAATAGGCGAAGTTAATATAACTTCGCTTGAATTCAACTTCGCTTCACAACTTCGCTTGAATTCAACTTCGCTTCACAACTTCGCTCTACTCTTAACTTCGCTTGATCTATAACTTCGCTTGAATTAAACTTCGCTTCACAACTTCGCTCTACTCTTAACTTCGCTTGATCAATAACTTCGCTTAACTTCAACTTCACTTGATTGATAACTTTGCTTGACCTTATAAGTTCGCTTAAACCCTACGAACAGTGACGGCAACTTCGCCTGATGAACACAAGGTTTTTGCAGGTTTTAATTTGACGTATTGCGAGGTATGTGGAGGTGTAATGGGTTATTTTTTTATGGTGGGAGATGGGTAAAACACAAAAACTAGGTATTTCAACGTAAACTCGTTCCGCGAATAGTCGAACGGAACGATCTTAACACTCGTGTGATAATCCCGAACCACACAATCACGAGCAAATGCTCTGATACCAATTGTAGGTTCCCAGCCGGATCTTCACAGGAGTATCTCGTAACACGTAGGTGCAGAATCCCTAAGTAATACGATACGAGCGTAAGATGTATAATACGTTAAAACCAAACACGAACACACATTACAATACTATTAAACACGTTGTATTGCAACACTTCAACACGTGATCTCAAATCACAAATACAAGTTCTGGAATCGTTAAACAAAACAAGCCGAAAGCTGAGGTTATATAATCCTCGACAACTTCGCCTAACATGTTAGGCGAAGTTGTCCTAACTTCGCTTGTCCACAAGTTCTCCTACATCCCAGGCGAACTTGTGTGACACAATATATAAAACCAAATCAAACAATCTAACTCGATTACAGACACATACAAAACATTAGATACTGAACTACTGACACTATGCACCAACACAGCTTGTTGGATTAAATGGATCCTGTACAAGGTCAATTCGGTGCAGAATGGTATGCAATGGTGGTAACCCATTAGGAATTTTAGTAGGGAAGACATGCTCGTAGGTGTGTAATAGCGTGTCAGGGTCGATTAAACACTTATCAACCTCGTAACCAACAACTGAATGTTGACAAGACGATTACGAAAGATGCTATAGTGAAAACCCAATGAACATCAAAGGAGGAATCAATGATATTCAAAGTGTTGCTCAAATAACAAAAATATGACAAAACACACAAGTCACTCAAAATATTTCCTTTAATATTAACTCAGAATACAAGGAAAATCTCTAGGGTTTCTTGGTGGAATGTCAAGTGGAGGCTACTTTCCTTACGATATATTCCATTTGCAAAGAAAGTTTGACAGCCATAAAATTACTCAATCTTTGCTCACCTTTTTTTCCATAAATATGACCTAAACTTTCCTTAAATAGGCACACCTGACACCTTCTAGAAACCCTAATGATTGGTATAAAACATATTCAAACGTATTCAAAATATTACAAGTGCAAAATGTATTTGAGTAAGCTTTTAGTCTTTGTCGAGAAAACCTTGTAACCATAAGTGTGCTTGGAATATTTCTCCTAGCAAGCTTTACTAAGAATATTTTCCTAAGAAAATATTCTTCAAGCAGACTTCGATCTTCAAGATTATATCAAACTATGCTCGATAATATCCTACGGGCAAACATGTTCTTCTTGATTTGTTCAACCTTTTGTCCGTAACTTATTCAAACAAACAAAGTGTGCTAGTGACATTGTAGCTTGCTCGAGGTTGAATCTTGCTCATAGAAGTCTTTAGAATAATTCCATCATAACTTCCTTCAAGTGTGCTAGAGATCACTGTTTATTGAACCTTGCTCGACCCACCAAATAACTTGGTTTAAGCTTGGTTAAGTCAAGGGTTTTCTCTGAAACAAACCTTGCTCGACTGAAGAACAACCTTGCTTGATGAAATGTAGTTTGCTCGAACTAACACTTAGAAGAATTTTAGAAGATAACTTTGCTCGGAAGTAAAATACATTGCTTGAATAAGTTCTAGTCTTGCACGAAATTTCCTAGTTTGCTTAAATTTCATACTTAGCCATTTCTTGAGGAGGTTGAGAAGATTCCAATCTTCCTTGATCAATTCTTGATCCCAACAATCTCCCCTTTATTGGAACAAACTCTGATGCGCCAAAACACTTGTTGGTTACATACACTTTTCTGAAAATACACATCAAATTCTTAAAGCAATAAATTACACTACTTAAAGAAAAATTACATATTAAAATGCTGCCTTAAGGAAATTACAAATCAAATACACATAATCAAAAGTAAAAGGCTTCATCTTCTTGATCTCACTGCTTCAGATCTTCTGTCAATCCTCACAGCAGCAGCCTCTTGTTGAAAGATAGATTTCTACATGTGGGATGAATGTTGAGCTGGAAGGTTCCACCTCATTATATCATGAAAATCATCCACATGAAGATATTCCAAGTCAGAGTTTTGTTCAATGATTCCCAGAGCCCCACCCTCAATATTTTTCAAGATAACAGAATTAGTTTTCTTTTCATAGTGTATATAAGAAATTCTTCCATTTCTTTGAACTTCAAAGTTTGGCCTGGTCATCTGCCTTCTTATAATAATGCACTCCTTCATTGTAGCATATGGATTTGTGACTTTCTTTGATTTTCAATGAGCTAATTCAATCATTCTAATGTCACTTATCCTTCTTTGCCTCTTGATCTTTTCAGCTTCTGAGTACTCCATCTTTCTCTTCTTGTTTAGCAGAGGAAATCCCTTTCTGGATTGTTCTTTCAAGTATTTTAATAGGTCATTCTTCTGCTGACCTACAAACCTTTCTCTCTGCCGATAATCATATAGGTGCAGACTTGCCAATTCTTCTAACTGTTCTTTATTGAAGTCCCGGAAGTCACCCGTGAATACAATTGTCTTCAGCTCACCACTACTCATAAACACTTTGAGTGTCTTGGTCCTAGAATTAAAATGAAGATTCTTTGGTAGATCCACACTAGAAGGTGGTCTTTGTTGTCTTTGCCTGCTGGACCTGGTGGTAGGGATTAGAACTCTTGATGTGGAAACCCTTGAAGTATACTGTCTTTTTGGTTGGGGACTTCTCACATGTCCTTTTGATTCATATATTATTACAATAGCCTCCTTTTTCATCATAATCAGTTTAATATAGTCACCACCTTCCTTGGACAGTATTTTTATCATTTCCATGGTTTCTCTGTCCGTATGTTCCTTTGTAGGCGATCTTGGTTTTCTTTCAGTTTGTCTACTTGGACCAGATTGTAAGGACATTAATCTTCTATGCTCGTCCTCTACTTGATCCCAATAAACTTTCTCTTTATGGAACAAGTCTTTCAACTGAGATTGACCCAAATTGTCAAATACTCCAGCCGACATTCCTTTCTTCAACATAGCCTGCCTTAGAGTGTTTATCTTCTCGCTGTCTTCCCATGGCAACAGATTTCTTGTCAATTCAACCTCAAGAGGTTCTTTCTTCACATCAGGGATCAAGGAAGGAGTTTGAGTTGATTCTTCACTTATGTATTGATCTTTCAACTCCTTCCTATACTTAGCAAGCTCTGACTCATATAGTTCTTTCTTTTGTGCTACAGTCAGTTTATTCAATTCATCACCTACTCCCCTGGCTTCCATTAGTCTCTCAATGAGAACTTATTTATCTTTTGACGATTCATTCTTTTTCTCCTCAGCCAACCATGCCCTGGCTTTAGCAGCCTTAATTTTTCTCTCTTTATCTTCCTTTTCTTTCTGTTTCAATTCAATCAATCTCCTTTGTTTCATTTGTTCAGCTACATCATCTACTTATTCTTTTTTATTTTTGTGAGATTCTTCTGAACTTTTCCTCAACCTCTCTCTTGCTCATTGAGTTAACAAGTTCAAAGTCATATCCACGTTCTAAAAGATATCCACATTTACCTCCAATCCTTCGAAACACTTGATCTTTCCTTTTTAATTCCTCAACTACCCTCCTTTCTCTTCTCTTCCTCTCATCCTCTTCTTCTTGGGCTTTAAGAGCTTTACTGAGATTTTTCATTTCTTCATAGCTCATATTTCTCAATTGCTCTTCATAATACTTTTGGTCTTCATATAAGAGATATATTGATTTAAATATATTTTCTTTTGATCTCTCTTTTTCTTCAGTTCATCCCTCTTCCTTTCAAACAACATGTTAAGGTTTTCTTCAGATAATTCATCAAGTTCTTCAAATCTGAAACCTTGGGCCATGAGACTAATAACTCTTGGATCCTCTAGTCTGGCCTTGATATTCTCAACATGTTCATCAGTTAAGTGAATTTAAGGTGAAGAAGGTTCATCCTCTTTAATTTTCAATTCTTCCCCCTCCTCATCATTCTCCATATCAGAAATATCCTCCAATGCCCCAATCTATGGTTCATTGGATTCATAATATTCAGGCCTAACAGTTTGCAAGGGGATAGCTTGATTTGGTTCTTTGGTTGGACTTTAACTCTTCTTCTACTTATCCCCTTGTTCATCTTCTCTCACAACCCTTTTCTTTTGTTTTGGCATTAAGACTTCATGTATTTTGTCACCAAATCTCTTCTTTCTCCTCACAAACTTCACAAGGTTAACTAGCCATTCTCTTTCATTAGACTTTATTTCATTTAACAGACTTTCCACTGCCATATCATTGGCCTTCTTTACCAGCTCCTCCTGAATTCTTTTTGGATCATAATTTTTCACCAACTGCTTATCAGCATTTTCATTTGAGGGTTCAGCAGTTGGTACAGTTTGTTGAGGGATCTCAGATTGAAATTTGTAGATAACAACTGCTAGAGCATTGTCAGCCTCTTCAGTTTGTTGCAATTTCAATAAGCGATTTGTGGGCCCTTTATTGCATCAAGAACGAGGTACCATGTAACATCACATACCTATTATGTCAACTATTTAAAACAAATGCGAATGCAAAAAGTCCTAATACCCCGATCTTTGGTGGTGCCTGGATCTATAAGCTCTACAAGACCTATGGTGCAGATCGCGAGGGAACACGAAGCCTGAGCCCAATACCACTCGATCCCAACCTCTGTATCAGTATGCAAACAGTCCAACATATTGAACGAAACCCACCACAATGGAGGTTTCAGGATGCCCTTAACTAGATCTGGGATCTTAAGGACCCCGTTGAGATGACCATTCAGGACCTAACTGAGAGGAGGACAGGATCGCCACCACGATAGACCCGCCGCCGCACTTACTCTCAGCGGGGTGGCCTATCATCATCTAGAGTCGGCCTCAGCTCGTCATATCATAGCATGTACTCTTTCGAGGGGCTATATGGGCTCATTGACCGACTTCAGACTCACACTACCGCTTCCTTTGACAGGCTATCAGGTCAGATTGTACATATGATGCGCAACGTGCCAAGGAGTACGCAGAGACGAGGCGGGAGATTCATCAGTTAGGTGAGCGCATGGATCAGTATTGGGGACCCTTTGACCCGGAGCATCCGGGTAACTGATGAGTGACAGTGATGGTAAGTGTGGGTATGGGCATGGGTGATAGTACTTGATGACATTATTATTATTATGTTAATATGAGACAGTTATATTTGGTTGTTTGTTTGTTGTTTGTTATGGCCAGGTGTGCCGAAACATTTGACTATAGACTTATTTAGCCCGTGTGGGCAGGGTATGGATGATTCCATACCCAATTTTCAGTACTATTTTGTTTTGGTTGTTTGTTGGTTGTGTGTAGTTTTTATTATTTAGGTACACTACAGGAACACAGACGGAAAACAGGGGACACTCTGCTGAAATTTTGTTAGCCCATAGGGATGTGCCTTTCCATTTTACTAACCATACTTCATTTGAATATTTTTATGAACATTTTAATGAATCTTTTCACATTTAGGACAATGTGAGATTCAAGTGTGGAGAGGGGAATTATTTGACCAATTGTTTGCCCGATAAGTATAAACTTCTCTAAAACCAAAAAATAATTGTAGCAAACAAAGACTATATTTATGACAAAACCAAAAGAAAATCTAAGAATTTTTTTTCCAAATAACCAACTAAAAATCTATTATAACAAAAAAAAAGTGAAAAAGTAAAAAGATGTTATGTAATATTGAGAATAAATTTATGCAAAATATGGCGTTTATACCCAATTCCTCCATTACTGTGAGATAAACCTCATGTCATATAAATATTTTTTTCGGAAGCTTTGGGTGAGACATATGTCTCGTGTGATTTAGAACTTGTCGCAAATGTTCATTTCAAGACCGCACGAAGCATTTTATAAAGAAGGTAATATTATCACATTTCCCTCGAGCCATTAACCAAGTTACAAAACCCAAAACCTTACCACTTTATCCTATCACTGGTAAAATACAACACTGGTCTTTTACCGGCAGACACAAATGAATTAGAAATGCATTCTTTCGATTTCAATTTCCTTTGCTGCATATGTCTGGTCCCGTAAATGATCACTCACACTCACAATAATCTCATAACCCACACAATAAATGTGTCGACAAGAAGGTTAATGGCGGTTGCTATTTTAGGTAAGGAAAACTGTTTGTTAACGGCGGAATAAGAAACAAACAGAGTTGTTGCTTAAGGATCAATAAATGTAACAAACACAAACAATAACTCAAAAGATTTCCATTTATAGAAAAGATTCATACAAATTTTAATCGATTAGGGTTTCTTGGAAGGAATGTATTATTCGTACTAGTCCTATGACATCTGTCACACTCAATATCAGAAAATATTCTCTTAGCTCTAAAAATTGTAACGCGTTGTCTCTCTCATATGGTGTCTCTATAGGCGTGCCCTAAATTATTCTATTTATATGTCTGCCACCACTTGACAGCTGTCATTCCTTCTAGAAATCCTAATTATTGGCACATAATCAAATTATATATTCAAAGTTATACTAAGTGTAAAAACAGGTCTTCCGGGTAGACATTAAGTCAGTTGTCTTCTCCGAGTAGGCTTTGTGCCTTTTGTCTTTTACGAGTAGACCTGGTAACTTTGAAGTGTGCTAGTGAACAGTTCTCCGGGTAGACTTTACTTAGAGTATTTTCCTTACAAAATACTCACCTAACAGACTTCAATCTTCTTGACCATAGCAATCTTTGCTCGATATGGTCCTACGAGAAAACTGTTTTTCAGGAATCCCTTCAACCCTTTGTTAGAAGATAACTTATTAAGCAAACCATAGTGTGCTGGTAACACTGTTTGAACTGTGCTGGTAGCACTTTAGCTTGCTCGGGGTTGAACCTTGCTGGAGAAAGTACTTAGAATATTTCTTGATCACTTTCAACAAGAATGCTCGGACTACTGTTTATTAATCAAACCTTGCTAGATCTTCCAAATACTTGGCTTCAGAAGCTTGTTTTAGCCAAGAGTTTTCTAGTAAGCAAACTATGGTCGACTTGAAGAACACCTTTGCTATACAAAGTGAACCTTGCTTGGATTAACACTTAAGAAGACTTCAAGAAGATAGCCTTGCCCGATAGGCAAAATACCTTGCTAGGACAAGTAAAACCCTGCTCGGATGTCCAAGTGTGCTCGGTTTCCATACATAGCCGTTTCAAATGAGTGTTGAGAAGATTCCAATCTCCCATAATCATCCATAAGTCATTTCCTGTCAAATTCTTGACTCAACAATCTCCCCCTAGATTGGAACACCTCAGTTGTCCCAAAACACCTCTAAGGTTACATACACTTAGTCAAAATACATATCAAATCGAAATCAAATGACATAATCATAGGTCAAAATATTACATTTTAAATTCTGTCCGTAGACATTACAAAGCAAACCCTATTCTAAGAATCATCTTCTTCTTGGGTTGTGGGCTGCTTGTCTTTGTTCAACTATTACAGTTCCTGCCCTTTGCTGAAAGATGGATCGAATTCGATAATGAGGGTGATTATCAGGAATCGTCATTTCCATTATAACCCTCAAATCTTCTCTATGCAAAAAGGTCAGGTCTTCATCATTTCTGATTATTCCCAAGATAAGTCCATCAGAGTTTCAAAGAATGTAGTGGCCATCATTTTCTTTGTACTCAATTTCAGCAATTTGGCCATTATTCTGGACTTCATGGTTTGGGCGTGTCTTTCTCCTTCTCATACTTATACAGGTGTTCATGTTGGACAAGGGATTGTTGTTTCTGACTTTTGAAACATAATCATACTTAGCATCCCTTATACTCCTCACACGTTTTAGCCTTTTGTTCCTCTCATGCTTGGTCAGTTCCCATTTCTTTTTTTGATTAAGGAGAGGAAATCCTTTTTCAGCTTCACTTTTCAAATACTTTGACATATCATTCTGTTGTCTCCCATCCAACATTCTAATATCATGATAGTCTTACAATTCAAGATTGGCCATTGCCTCCAGCTGCTCTCTTTTAAATTCTGTAAAGTCATTCTTAAAAATGATTTCTCTCAATTGTCTGCTTTGCATAATCACCTTCAAAGTTTGAGATACTGAGTCATAATATGTGACATTCGTGAAAAAACGAGGTATACTATATTCGCTACGTAGCGAGTAAACGATAAATTGGTTAATTCGTAGTGCTTAAACGAGTAACCAACTGATACTGATTATGGCCCGTATATATACTGATGGGTCATATACGAGTTATATATATATATATATATATATATATATATATATATATATATTATAGAGGCTAACATATTGATATTTAGGCCCCAGTACGAAAAAGTTTAAAAACAATCGTTAACATCAAAACGAGCATTGTAGCATCCGTTAAACCGAAAAGGATTTATAAAACACTTATATTACATGTTCTAAGAAATCCATGAAAATATTTTTGATTTTTACAACGATTCAGTACGTTTTTCTTATTTTACAAAAATATGCTGAAAAACACTCGTTTTCGCGCTGTTTTTGGCACTCGAACTAGTTTTCTTGTGAAAAACCGAATCCGAATTAAATTTTGGACCGATATTTACGCGTGGCACGGAAACCGAGGCATTAATGGGCCAAAAGGAGGCCCAATGGGCCCCTTTATGGGCCGACCACATAAAATGGGTGGGACCCCTTGTATAAGGCTTGTTATACAAGCTTTTTACTTGATATTTTCACACAAAATTCAACCTAGATAAGAAAAAACAGCTTAGTTCTTCATTATCCAGCCAAAACCCTAAAGGTAATCTTCAAATTTTCATCCATTTCATGCTTGATTAACAAAGTTTAAGATTAAAAAATTAGGTCTTGTTTAGTTTTAAACAAGTTTAACCATTCAAAAATCATAAAAATCAAGTAAAATCATTTTTTGATGTTAAACATGTTTCTACAAAGCAGAAACATATTGATTTTTGGTCAAAAACGCGGATTAGAACATGAATACGACGTTTTAACGGTTCAAAAGTTCAGTTTGAAACGAAAACCGAAACCCTAGTTAACATGGCTGTTCCATGGATTATTTATGCTTGTTTTGAAGTTATATGATATGTAGATACTCTGAGTTTGCAACCCAAGACCCGGAGAGTCGTTTAAACTACAAAAAATCACCGAAAACCGACAAGGTAATACCGTATTACTCGTTTAGGGGCTGTTTTTGCTTCGATTGTGACGTGCTTGTTTTTAGCTTATGAAACTTTTCAGGGAAATTAGGGATCATCTAAATGAGTCCCTGTTCAAATTTGGAAATTTTTCGTTAAACGGAGAATATTTGGCAAATTTATTAATGTTTATTAGCGTTTATTCGGGACAAAATAGGTAAACTTCATGAAAAATTATGAAATTTGGTTTGAAACCCAGAAATGTTATGTTAAGATCACTGGAAAAGTTTGAGAACATTTGTAGATGTCTAAGTAATTTTTGTGTAATTGTGTTTTAACCGAGTTTTAATAGCCGAAAAACGTGCAAAAATGCATTTTGGCCAAAGAGTTAGATTCTGGAGATTTTGCAGGGGCTATGTGATGATATTGAGACCACTTGGAAATATTATCGGATTTTTCGGATGTCGTTTGGTGTAAACGGGCTATTTATTACTTAATTATAACACATTAAATGAATTTTTATCAATAGATAACTAATCATAAAATTTCTGAAAATATTTTTATAAAATTATTCATATTTTAATTTATTTTTACAAAAATTTACGTAATTTATATATAAGTATGTAATTAGTTATGATTAATCAAAGATTTAAACTATAATTGTTTTAACCAAACCGGCAGTTTTGTGTTTAACGGACTGACTGGTATGTCAAAATGTCAAAAGTGGTCAAATATCGTATTTTCGGATGAATTTGATAAAAACGAACTTTCTACGAGAATTCCGGACAATTCGGGTGGATTGTAGAGGTTTTGTATAATCAAACCCGTGTGAAAACGGAAACGAACCCTGCAATCAATCCAGATACCGAAACTTCAGAATTCTTTCAATCAAATCATTTATTCAATCAATATATTTACTTAAGTTTTTGTGAACTTACCTAATCCCGAAACGCATAAACGATCAACTTGGTCAGGCTCGGAAAACGGTGAAATTGAGCCACGTCTGATTTTGAACAGTTCATAGTATACAACGTCACAATCTAAGACTATTAGCATGTTCTAGGCGTAACAGCTATACCCAGACTAGTTATACAGCCCGATTTGGTTTAAACACTGTACTAGTGTTAACCGTACTAATTATACGCTACGAGTTATACTCGGAAGCATTATGTATACTACACGTGTAACCGGTCAAGACTACTCTAAGGTGCGTTTCACGGCCCCACTTTCTAAACTGTTTTACAAACTTTTGGGATGGAAAGCATGCTTACATATACGTTTATACTTGAAAACTTGTGATGATGTGAATTATCTAAGTACTAACACTTGAAAGTCCCCACAAACACAAGTGATTAACTTCGTGCCGGTGACGTGTGGATAGTACTATCGGTTTGACAAACCCAACTGACAGAGCCGGTGGGGTATGCCGGAACATGTTAACCCAGTTACACATTGTCATTTAAACATATTACATACTGTTATGTGGTGTTAGACATAGTACATACTTGGGGCAAAGTGGCTGTTAAATGCCAACGGGAGTGCATGGGCAGGGGTGGCCATGTGTTTTAGCTCGTTTCTGTTTCACTTGTAGCTTAGTATAATATATCATGCACATACTTATATACATACGTACTATGAACTTTACGAACTCGTATACTGACGTTGTTCTTACTCGTGAAACATGAAACTCACCAACTAGACTTAGTTGACCCGTTTTAACATGCTTTTCAGGTAAGCCGAAGTTGGAATGAAATGCTTACGTGCTTGGTGTTAGAAGCAAAGTTGAATAGCTGTGAATAGATGCAAATACATAGTAATGAATATGAAGCTCGTTAACTGGTTATGTGATTTTCATCTAGTTTGTAAACTTAGTACCTACCAATGTAATATGATGTAAATTAGTTCATTGAATTTCTTTATAAACAATGTGGTTGATACCAGTGTTATCTGTTACATTCCCGTATTACGCTTCCACAACTATCTAGTCGGGGTGTGACAGAAGTTGGTATCAGAGCCATTGGTTATAAAGAATTAGGATGTCCCTTAGGATACCCTAAGATAAACTTAGGCTCTATTAGCTCTGGGAATAAAATAATATTAAATAATATATACAAGCGATTCTCGTGATAAACTCGAATGGACAAGTGGGTTATTATGGCCTGGAACATAAGAACAGACTTGTTTGAATGACGGAATTCGAGAAGAAGTCGATAAACAATCCAAATAGGTAAAAACAACAAAATATGTGTATAAAATATAATAATAAATATATATATATATGTACATAAACGATTATTTGTGCCTATGTGTATAAATACCTGCATGTATTAGTTTATGATTAATATAATTGAAGGATATTATTCTTATTACTAACCATTGTGTAGGAATATGTCGAGGTCTACGGATCGTTTACCTATTGCGGTACCAACCTTATCTGGAGAGGAGGAGGATCTATAAGAGGAAACTGAGGAGGAACCAGATGAGGAGATGAGCGAAAGTCTAGGAGACGCGGTGGTCCCCCATCAGGTACCAACAAATCAACTCAATTTATCGGGTTACCGCTATGACACCTATCCCCCTAGGAAATCCCCTAGGAATGATATAGAACAGGGAGCCACTAGTGCCTACCGGGCCCCGTTGAGAGACCCTACACCTCCAGCATCCCATGTTCCCCACCCACTATTAGAAACCGTCAAACCGCTCGTATTTCAGCATGCCCACTTGAGCACACCTTTCCCCCACCTCGATCTATTTACCATAGGGGAGAAACATCACATGTCCAGGTCACTGAGATACCTATTCCTACTTGGGGTCTACCTGCACCGATACCAGAGCCACCTCTTATGTCTGATTCCACATGGTTGGGTTTAGCGACTGATCAGATCGTAGAACAATCACACTCGATAAATAACCTTAACCAATTCAGACAAGAAACTTAGGAAGATGTTTGGTACCTACACCAGAATATGAAGGATGTGAGGAGAATGAATGCTGGCCACCGATGGCGAATGGAGAAGATTGAACTCATCTTTGGATCGATAGGGCGATCTTGGTTGCTGTGATAGCTATTCTTGCTTGGTTGGTTTATCTTGTACCTATGGATAAGTAGAATAGAATAGTATAGCTGGTTTTACATAGTCTTTTGACTTCCCATGCAGCAATTTTGTAACAACATGTTGAGCTGGCTTGGGAGTTGTTTACAGTTTAGTACTATTTCAGGCACTGGCCCTTATTGGTTAAGTCTATATGTCACCTTGTGACAAATATTGATATGCATATACAAGCGCTGGCCTATACCAGGTTAAGCCCATGCGCTAATTTTGAGATGCGTATGTAAAGTAATGATTATGGTTAATACAAATGTGTTTTCTTTGGCATAGTTGTGTGTTTGTGAATTGTAACATCATAATGTTGAGTTGGTGATAGTGGAACGATATTAATTATTATATAATTGATTATTTTATAAAATGGCCCCGAAGAAAGCAAACACTTTGTCTGAGGTGGGCGTGGCCGCAATGATTGCTCGTCAACTATAAGAAGTGATACCGACAATTGTAGCAAAAGTCACTGCAGGCATACGTGCCAACAATACTGTTAATGAACCTACGAGGACCACTATGGCCACTGCTAATATACCTCCGCTGGACACTAATGTAGCTCCGGGTGTTACTACCCGCTGACTACTGATAATGTTATAAATACTAATAATACTCCCCCGACTGTTAATGTCATTGGGAACCCTGAAACCGTTTTGAACACCGATAATGTCACGAACTCAAACCCCGTACCGGTTATCAACACAACTGCTAATAATAACACCCAACCAAATTCCGGTAATGATCGTAATAATCCTGAACCCCCACGTCAGGATTACGCGTATAAACAGTTCATATCGTATATACCGACTGAATTCAAAGGTATTGAGAGACCTAACGGATTGGTCAAATGGATTGAAAAGACTGAGTCCGTAATTAATATTAGTGAATGTCCACCAGACCATGTAGTCAAATTTGCTACGAGTATGTTTCTGGATCATGCTTTGATGTGGTGGAACACAGTGGTCCAAATAAGGGGGCAAGATGCTATAAAACGTATTTCATGGACCGAACTTAAAACCCTTATGCTAGAGCATTTTTGCCTGAAAAGTGAGATTCAAAGACTGGAACATGAATTGTGGAATTTGGAAATGACAGGTGCTGACCACGTGGGTTACACAAACCATTTTAATGAACTCTCTCGCTTAGTATCGTGGTTAGTTACTCCGGAAGCTAAGCGTATTGAATACTACATCTAGGGATTGACTCCTACCGTGAGGAGTATAGTTAATTCAGTAGCCCGCCCAACATTGGAAAGTGTTGTATCTCAAGCGGGTGTTGTTACCTTTGATCTTATGAGAAGTGGTGTGATAAGAATGCC
This sequence comes from Bidens hawaiensis, assembly GCF_021521415.1. Taxonomy (NCBI): domain Eukaryota; kingdom Viridiplantae; phylum Streptophyta; class Magnoliopsida; order Asterales; family Asteraceae; genus Bidens; species Bidens hawaiensis. Next base: position 222,858 of record NW_027492268.1, on the reverse strand, counting down.
AGGGGAAATATCGAGTTTGAAACGATCTGATTTTGTGACAAGGATGCAAGAGAACCCTCAAAATAAATGAGCCCGTCCGAATACCCGAAATTATGCCATGACCAGTTCGAATCTGAAACAAGAGACTTATAAGGGGACTTTACCAAAGTGTGGGAAATGTAATCTTCATCATACGGGTGATTGTAAATCAGTAGTTTGTCACAAGTGTGGAAGAACTGGACACTATGCCCCCAATTACAGAACCCCCACCAATAATGTAAACTAACCACAACAACCAACCCAACTACCTCGACCTCAACCAACCCGACCACAACTCAATCAACAAACCCCACCCACCATGAACCTCCGTACTTGCTACGAATGTGGTAGTAAGGAACATTTTCGGAGATACTGCCCCAAGCTGAACCAGGGTGCAGTGAGAAGGCAGAACCAAGCACAAGCATCAACCTCCAACGCAGCTAGGGGACGCGCGTTTGTAATAGGATCGGATGAAGCGCGTCATGATCCGAACGTGGTAACAGGTACATTCTTAGTTTCCGGTCAGCATGCTTCAGTGTTGTTTGATACGGGTGCCGATAGAAGTTTCGTATCTGTTAACTTTTTACCCTTAGAAAATATGCCGGTTAGTGAGCTAACAAAACCATATACTATAGAAATCGCTAATGGTAAGTCTATACTTGTTAACCGAATAGTCCGAAACTGTTCCCTCATCCTAAACGACCACCCATTCCTTATTGATTTACTTCCAGTGGAATTAGGAAGTTTCGATGCTATAGTCGGTATGGACTGGCTATCTAAGTATAAAGCTGAAATTGTTTGTAAGGATAAGACGGTTAGGATACCTCTCTCGAATGATAAGGCAATGACTGTTCAAGGTGAGAAATCTGGTACTATGTTGCCTTTCGTATCCCAACTTAAGGCATTAAAGTATTTGCGCCAAGGTTGTACATTATACTTGACGAGCGTAACAGTCAAAGACTCTGATGAAAAACGAATAGAAGACATCCCAGTGGTACACGAGTATTCAGATGTATTTCCCGATGAGTTGCCTGGTTTACCACCGACTCGACAAGTTGAATTCCGTATTGACTTGATTTCGGGAGCAGCACCCATTGCTAAGGCACCTTATCGACTTGCACCTTCTGAAATGCAAGAACTGTCCAACCAGTTACAAGAGTTACTGGACAGGGGTTTTATCCAACCTAGTTACTCGCCGTGGGAAGCACCAGTGTTATTTGTGAAAAAGTAGGATGGAAGTTTTCGAATGTGTATTGATTATCGGGAATTGAATAAAGTGAATGTAAAGAATAGTTACCCCTTACCTCGAATTGATGACTTGTTTGATCAGCTTCAGGGTGCGAAATATTTTTCGAAAATTGATCTCAGATCTAGTTTTCATCAAGTAAGAATTCAAAAAGAAGATGTACCAAAAATAGCATTCCGAACTCGGTATGGTCACTATGAAATTTTGGTTATGCCGTTTGGGTTGACAAATGCACCTGCAATGTTTATGGATCTTATGAACCGAATTTGCAAACCCTACCTTGACAAATTCGTGATAGCGTTTATCGATGACATTTTGATATATTCGAAAAGTAAAGAGGAACACAAACAACATCTGCGGTTAATCTTAGAACTATTGAGGTAAGAAAAGTTAAATGCCAAGTTGTCCAAATGTGAATTCTGGTTACAAGAATACAATTTTAGGACACATTGTGAATCAACAAGGAATCCAAGTAGACCCCGGTAAAATTGAGGCCATTAAGAATTGGCAAGTACCTAAATCGCCGAAAGAAATTCGCCAATTTTTGGGATTAGCCGGGTATTACCGACGATTTATTGAAAACTTTTCAAGTATTGCTCAACCATTAACCCTCCTAACTCAGAAAGATCGAACGTATGATTGGGGAGAAGAACAGGAAATGGCCTTCCAAACGTTAAAACAAAAGTTATGTGAAGCTCCAATATTAAGTCTCCCAGATGGAACTGATGAATTGGTGGTCTATTGTGACGCGTCTCGTAAAGGTTTGGGATGCGTACTGATGCAACGAAAGAAAGTAATAGCGTATGCCTCCCGACAATTAAAGGTACACGAGAAGAATTACACGACCCAGGATTTGGAATTGGGAGCAGTTATCTTTGCATTAAAAATCTGGATACATTACTTGTACGGCTCCAAATGTACCATCTATACCGATCACAAAAGCTTACAACACATATTTGATCAGAAGGAACTCAACATGAGACAAAGAAGATGGGTAATACTGTTAAACGATTATGATTGTGAAATTAAATACCATCCGGGTAAGGCCAATATAGTAGCTTATGCTTTAAGCCAAAAGGACAGAGTTAAACCGTTAAGGGTACGGGCACTTGGAATGATTGTCCAAAGTAACTTAACCGAACAAGTTCGTGTTGCACAAGATGAAGCCTTAAAAGCGGATCAATTAGAAAAGGAATAACTGCATGGGAATGAAAAGAATTTTGAGAAAAAAATTTGATGAAATATTCTATTATAAAAACCGGGTCAGGATTCCTACACTTCATAAACTTCGCGAACTAATTCTTGACGGAGCACACAAATCCAAATATTCTATTCATCCAAGTACCGATAAGATGTATAAAGATGTTAAGGAGTTTTACTGGTAGCCTAGTATGAAAAAGGATGTAGCCTTGTATGTAAGTAAGTGTGCAACGTGTGCAAGGGTTAAGGCGGAATATCAAAAACCTTCGGGAATGTTACAACAACCCGAAATCCCACAGTGGAAATGGGAACAAATTACCATGGATTTCGTGACATCTTCCCAAAACCTCCCGAGGACATAAGGCAATTTGGGTAATTGTGAACCGATTAACCAAATCCGCACACTTTATTCCGATCCGCAACAACTACACCACCGAAAAACTTGCTCAAATTTACATTGATGAAAATGTATCTAGACACGGGGTACCTCTTTCGATTATTTCCGATCGAGACAGTCACTTTACTTCACATTTCTGGCAAACAGTTCAAGAAGCTGTGGGAACCTGAATAGACCTGAGTACCGCTTACCATCCCCAAACAGATGGTCAATCCGAACGAACTATCCAAACTTTAAAAGATTTACTTCGTGCTTGTGTACTGGACTTCAAAGGGAATTGGTATCAACACCTCCCGCTCATTGAATTATCTTACAATAGTAGTTACCATAGCAGTATACAAGCAGCACCTTATGAAGCCTTATACAGGCGAAAATGTAGATCGCCACTTTGTTGGACAGAAGTGGGTGATACTCAAATATCAAGATCCGATTTGATTCAAGAAACAACCGATAAGATTCACAAGATTAAACGAAATTTGAAAGCCGCCCGGGACCTGTTGGGTTTTATACAAGTTTATCAAAGTTAAGTTAACCATATTTAACTAGAAAACGCAACGGAAGCTTAGATTTTAAATCTAGTTATGAACATACCATTATGTTAAAATCAAAACCCAATGAACAAGGATCAAAATTACAAGAACAATATGCTCACAAAATGTAAATGTACCTTCTTCTACCTTTAGAAGAATAAGTAAGATATTGAAGATGATGGTGGATGAATGGCAAGCCTCCAAAGAAGAAGACCTCAAGATAGTGATACCCCAAGCTATTTGTGACAACACCAATTTGATTGCTAGGATTTATGAACACTTAAACAAGCTCACAAGACTCCCAATTTTTAGCCAATATGGCCGTGAGTTTTGAGAGAGAAAAGAGAGTGTTTGTGACTTGATTCAACTCTTGAATAATAACAAAACACAAGACCCAAAATGCATGTATGGGAAAATGGAGGATTAAAAAGGAACCAAAGAGTTTGATTGGGTAAAACCACCACCCCACATGGGTGGCCGGTTTGTTTGTTTTTCCTTTTTTTTTTTTTTTTTTTTTTTTTGTTTTGTGTTTTTAACATTTAAAACATCTCCATCTCATATTTTATAAAACTAATTTTATAAAACATACATGCTATCTTAATTATTTAACCAATTAAATAATTAATTTATATAAATAAATTATCCAGATAATTTATTTAAATTATCAAGTGTGTTTGTTTAGAAAACCAATTTTCTAAACACTTAGTGTTCGGTATTCGTTTAAATGATCAAATCATTAAAGAATACATTTGGTGTTGTCTAGCTTGTTATTGGGTATGACCCGACTTGGATCAAACACAGTTAGCCACATTAGTATAAGTATGTGTCTCGGGCATACGTAATTCCAACAATCTCCCACTTGCACGAGATACATAGAAAATTAATGCAAGTGGTGAATACCGCCTAACAACAGTTCACCACCCCTAATGTGTTTGACGAAGTGCCATTCAATAACATCATCCCTTCAAGTCCCTTACTTGATATGATTTAGGTGAATCTATCATTATATCCCTTTGTTACTAGATGTCATGTTGAATCTAAGAGACATAGGTGATCATTCTCTTTACAATTCAACTTTATCAGGCCTTAGACATCTAAACTCTCAACACATAAGAGGAACAAATTCCGTCTTGACTGTATACGCCTCTCACTATCACTTTATACTCCACCTGAGCTCATCCTTATGTACCATCTTTTACGAATAGCGAAGGGGAGAGTCAAAGTGTAATACTCGGTGAAAATCAAGACCCAATATACATCTCAGGTCTAAGGATAATATGAAATTCTCCTTTACTCAAGGTTACTAATGATCAAGTCAATCGACTCCATGTAGTAATATTGAGAGCGGGTCAGTCCAATATTTGTATCCCACAAATATCTATGAACTTTGGCAGCAATCCTATGCTCCATATTCATTCCTTATGAATATCTACCAATCCTAGTTCATAATAGTCTTGCTTCATATTTGTTCCCACAAATGTGATCGACTACGGACTTTTAGAATAAGATAACTTATTCATGGATTAAACATGCAAAATTTAGAATTTAACTCAAGATTCCATAATCATATAAAAGAGTTAAATTACAAAAGTCTTTTAAACTTTAATACAAAATAGATCAAATCCAATTACTAGAATATCGAAGTCCTAAGCCACTCGCATGACGCTCATGTTTCGGTCTTTCTAGGAGCTTCGTGAATGGATCCGCAAGATTTTGATCAGTTCCAACTTTGCGAATACATATCTTTCCCTTTTCAACTTCATCCCTTATGTAGTTGAATCTCCGCTCTATGTGTCTAGTCTTTTGGTGCGAACGAGGTTCCTTGATTTGTGCAATCGCACCCTCGTTGTCACAAAAGATTTCTAGAGGGTCTTGAATGGAAGAGACCACCCCTAGATCAGTAATGAATTTCTTCAACCATGCAGCTTCCTGAGCTGCCAATGAAGCGGCGATGTATTCTGATTCTGTAGTGGACAATGCTACCACTTCCTGTTTTGAGCTCTTCCAAGAGACAGCTCCTCCATTAAGAGTGAACACATACCCAGATTGTGATCGAGAATCATCTCGATCAGTTTGGAAGCTCGCATCCGTGTAACCTTTTATAGCGAGTTCCTCCTCACCAGATCCATATATCAGAAACATATCCTTAGTCCTCCTAAGGTATTTCAATATGCTCTTAACAGCCATCCAATGACTGTCTCCTGGATTCTGTTGGTATCTGCTTGTCATGCTCAAAGCGCATGACACATCCGGTCTAGTACATATCATCGCATACATGATGGATCCTATAGCAGAAGCATATGGGATTTGTTTCATCATGTCTTGCTCACCCTTTGAGCTTGGACATTGAGCTGAACTCAATATGGTCCCTCTTTGAATAGGTACAAAACCTTTCTTGGAGTTTTCCATCTTGAACCTTTTCAAGATCTTATCAATGTATGTACTTTGGTTCAAACCTATCAAGCGCCTTGACCTATCCCTATAGATCTTTATTCCCAAAATATAGGCAGCTTCACCAAGATCCTTGATGGAAAATCTACTTCCAAGCCAAGCCTTAACGCTTTCCATGGTTGGAATGTCATTTCCAAATAGTAGAATGTCATCGACATACAATACTAAGAAGGTAATTATACTCCCACTAGCTTTCTTATACACACAAGCCTCATCAGCGTTCTTGATGAATCCAAAACTTTTGATTTCTTCATCAAAACGATGATTCCAAGTTCTAGATGCTTGTTTCAATCCATAGATTGATTTCTTTAACTTGCATACTTTATTAGGATGTTTTGGATCGACAAAACCTTCAGGCTGAACCATATAGACATCTTCCTCAAGATATCCATTTAGGAAAGCGGTCTTGACATCCATTTGCCAGATTTCATAATCATAATGTGCAGCTATGGCAAATAATATCCTAATAGACTTTAGCATTGCCACAGGCGAAAAAGTTTCATCATAATCAACCCCTTGAGTTTGAGTGAAACCTTTAGCTACAAGTCTTGCTTTATAAGTATCCAAGTTTCCATGCATATCAGTTTTCCTTTTGAAAACCCACTTACTTCCAACAGCTTTGGAGTTGAGTGGTGGTTCAACCAATTCCCAAACTTGGTTGTCATACATGGATTGCATCTCAACGTTCATGGCTTCAAGCCATTTGTCACAATCATTCTTGGACATTGCATCACGGTATGTGGTCGGTTCATCCGAATCTACCACGTAGCAACCTTCTACAAAAAATCCATATTTTTCAGGTGGATTGCTAATTCTACCAGATCTGCGAACGTTTTGTGTGTTTTGATCAACCACTTGATCACTTTCAACAACCTCTTGTTGAGTGCTAGTATCAACCAATTGTGTATCATCTTGTGATTCTTGATCCTCATCAAATTTCACTGTTCTACTATTAGTTCCTTCCTCAAGGAACTTAGTTTCCAAGAACTTACCCTTTCGAGCAATAATAACATTTTGCTCACTAGGATCGTAAAAGTAATATCCTAAATCATCTTTAGGATAACCTATAAAGATACACTTAGTGGATCGGACTTCTAATTTGTTTGGGGTGTATTGCTTTACATAAGCTTCACAACCCCAAACTTTTAAGAATGATAGCGATGGAGCCTTTCCATGCCATACTTCAAAAGGTGTCTTCTCCACTTTCTTGGTTGGAGCCATATTCAATATGCGAACAGCGGAAAGTAAAGCATAGCCCCAAAATGATAGAGGTAAAGTGCTTCTAGCCATCATCGATCGAACCATATCTAATAGGGTACGATTTCTCCTTTCAGACACACCATTATGTTGTGGTGTTCCAGGTGGAGTAAGTTGTGAAATAATTCCACAACTCTTAAGATGATCTTGAAAAACACCACTTAGGTATTCACCTCCTCTATCACTACGAAGTACTTTGATTGTTGTCTTAAGTTGTCTTTCTACTTCAGTTTTGAAGTCTTTGAACATTTCAAAAGCTTCATCTTTGTGTTTCATTAAGTACACATAACCATATCGACTATAATCGTCAATAAAGGTAATGAAGTATCTTTCACCATTCCTAGTCATTGGTCTAAAAGGACCACATACATCCGAATGTATGATACCCAATAATTCTTTTGACCTTTCAAAAGTCTTATTAAAGGGTTGCTTTGTCATTTTGCCTTGTAAACAAGATTCACATACATCAAATGAATCAAACTCATTGGTTTCTAGAATACCACTCTTGCGAAGAGTTTGCATGCGATTCTTGCTTATATGTCCAAGGCGACAATGCCAAAGATAGGAATCACCCAAGTCCTTCTTGAGTTTCTTGGTGTTGACATTATACATTGAACTACTATGTGACATACCACTTTGATCTATTTCATATATACCATTCATGGGTATAGCTTTAAAATAAAATATGCCATTCATCAAAACATGAATATCATAATCAATAAACTTAAGATCAAAGCCACATTGTTTTAAAAGGGACACGGAAATAATGTTTCTCCTTAACTTAGGAGCATACAAAACATTTTTCAAAATTACTTCCAAACCACTTGGAAGCTTTAACATGTAGTCTCCTTGAGCTTGGACTTCAACTCTTGCTCCATTGCCCATAAAGAGACTAATGTCCCCTTTGTTGAGTTGCTTACTTCTTTTGAACCCCTGCAACAAATTGCAAATGTGAGTTCCACATCCGGTATCAAGTACCCATGTATTTGAAGAAATAACATTTAGTTCAACATATATAGTAAAGATAATACCTGAGGTTTGCTCCGCATCCCTCTTATCTTTTAACGCTTTGAGATAGGTCGGACAATTTCTTTTCCAATGACCTATCTCTCCACACTCAAAGCATGGATCTTGCGTCGCAACCTTTTGCTTCTTTTCCTTCGGTTTGTAGGGCGTGATGGCTTTCCTCTTTCCCTTTCCTTGGACGTGGCCCTTGCCCTTAGCAACACTTGCTTTGGGGTTGGAGTTATGTCCCCTTTTGCCTTCATTGATTGTTAGAACGGGTAAAACCCTTTTACCCATTCCCGCTTCGGCCGTTCTTAGCATTGCGTGAAGCTCACCAATGCTTTTGTCCCACCCGTTCATGTTATAGTTCATGACAAAGGTTTCAAACCTTTTGGTCAAAGAGTTGAGGATCAAATCCGTAGCCAACTCATTAGAGACGGGACAATTCAACCTACGAAGCTTTTCAATGTAGCTTTTCATCTTTAGGACATAAGATGAGACGCTTTGGGTTTCCTCCATACGACATGCATGAAACGCTCGAACCGTTTCGAAACGTTCCGCTCTAGCTTGTTGAAGGAACATTTCCTTCAATTGAGTTATCATGTCGTATGCCCCATGATGCTCGAAATCCTTTTGGATTTCGGGAATCATAGTTCCCAACATGAGGCAAGAGGCTTGCACCGAATCTTTGGTGTACTTAACCCAATCGTAATAAGCCTCCTCATCTTCCACGTTAGGCTCATCGGGAATGGGATCGTCTAAGACATATGATATCTCTTCTTGTTTGAGAACTATTCTCAAGTTGCGATACCAATCCATAAAGTTATTATGGTTTAGACGATCCTTTTCAAGGATGGTTCTTAAGGATAGGTTACGGGTGTTATGGGTAGAGGTGTTTGCATTGTTAGCGGCCATCTACAAAATTTAACAAAGTTTTATTTTAGTATTATAAACAATTTAATTATTAATACCCTTTTATTCCAAATTTTAAAATAATAATTAAATTCTAGAATCCAACGATAAATCAAATTTCGGTTAGGTGACCTTTATCCCGTTATTTGATTTAACAAGGTAGTCAACCTTGACAATTGCAACCCTTTGCAACTTCTAGAGGTATGGGACCATTCGAAATCCTTATTTCGTGTTGGCATGTTTATCCCATCAACACCATTGGACCCCATGCTTAGGTGACCTTTATCACATGGTTTCCAATTCAAGTCGTCCTACTTGTATAAACATGTAAGATTAACATACAAGTGGTTAGGTGACCTTTATCCCACAAATATGTTAATATTACCCTAAGTATATTAGTTTGCTCAAAATGGTTAGGTGACCTTTATCCCATTTAAAGTTCCCTAATACGTTAAGTGTCATACAAAAGGATGGTGTAAGACTTGTTTCCTTGGTAATTATAAAAAAGGGATTTTAAGTTTTCCAATATTCTAGTTTGAAAAACATTATGCCATATCCTAACATGCATTTAGTAATATGGCGATTTTGAAAACCAATTTTCAAGGTTCAAGTTATAATAAAACCAATTTTATTATATGTGAGTAATCGCTTAGTTTTAATAAACCCATTTAATTAAACTAATTGACGCGATATTACCAAATATATATTAGAACCCATTTTATGCTTGTTGTCGTTCCTATGTGACGGTTTGGATATCCTAATATCTATCAACCATACATTACAATAAGTAAAACAAACAACCAAGCAAACACATGCAAAATATAGTCATAACCGAGAACCGCTAAGTTTGACCATACTTGTTAGCCGAAACAAGTATAGGTCATAAGTCACACCTAAGGGACAAAACATGACACAAGGATGGAATGTTGACTCCCACTTGATCTTGCATCCAAATGCTTCAAGTATCCTCTCCAAGTTGTTGTGTTCTTGTTGGGCTTGTTAATGGGCTCCAAACTCCCAAAAGTCTTCTTGGGCCCAAGAGTGAAATTTATGGGCCTAATGGGCTTGAATCCCATGATGGGCCGGTGAGGCCCAACAAGCCCAAAATTTCGGTCCAAGGCCCAAATCCACCAATTCTTGCATCTTCAATTTTTACAAAATGTATCCTAATACATATTTTTCTAAAAAAAGAAAATGCAACTAATCTATTTATTACAAACCAACTTATGAATAAATAAATTACACAAGCCTAAGATTATGAATTATTACAACCATATTGAATAATAAACATAATCAACATACACAAACAACAATCAACACATCCAAGGTCTAGGTTTCGGTTATGACACATCCAAACATACCAAATGTTCTAAGCATGCAACCTAAGCAACCAATGCCCAAAACCCCAAAAAAAAAATCGGCCCCCCCCCCCCCAAGAGGCTACGGCCCAAAAAATTTTTTATATATATTTTTTTTTATTTTCAACATCCAAATGTTAATAATGGTTTCCTAAGATCTTTGCATGCATGTCAAGATCTTACAAAACCATGGGGTAAAATCCACCAAAATTTCGGACCCTTTTTCACCCATGAAAAACCCGAAATCTATGAACATGCAAGGAGCATAAGTCCTTGTAACCGGCTCTTGATGCCATTGTTGGGTTTTATACAAGTTTATCAAAGTCAAGTTAACCATATTTAACTAGAAAACGCAACGGAAGCTTAGATTTTAAATCTAGTTATGAACATACCATTATGTTAAAATCAAAACCCAATGAACAAGGATCAAAATTACAAGAACAATATGCTCACAAAATGTAAATGTACCTTCTTCTACCTTTAGAAGAATAAGTAAGATATTGAAGATGATGGTGGATGAATGGCAAGCCTCCAAAGAAGAAGACCTCAAGATAGTGATACCCCAAGCTATTTGTGACAACACCAATTTGATTGCTAGGATTTATGAACACTTAAACAAGCTCACAAGACTCCCAATTTTTAGCCAATATGGCCGTGAGTTTTGAGAGAGAAAAGAGAGTGTTTGTGACTTGATTCAACTCTTGAATAATAACAAAACACAAGACCCAAAATGCATGTATGGGAAAATGGAGGATTAAAAAGGAACCAAAGAGTTTGATTGGGTAAAACCACCACCCCACATGGGTGGCCGGTTTGTTTGTTTTTCCTTTTTTTTTTTTTTTTTTTTTTTTTGTTTTGTGTTTTTAACATTTAAAACATCTCCATCTCATATTTTATAAAACTAATTTTATAAAACATACATGCTATCTTAATTATTTAACCAATTAAATAATTAATTTATATAAATAAATTATCCAGATAATTTATTTAAATTATCAAGTGTGTTTGTTTAGAAAACCAATTTTCTAAACACTTAGTGTTCGGTATTCGTTTAAATGATCAAATCATTAAAGAATACATTTGGTGTTGTCTAGCTTGTTATTGGGTATGACCCGACTTGGATCAAACACAGTTAGCCACATTAGTATAAGTATGTGTCTCGGGCATACGTAATTCCAACAGGACCGACAGAAGAGTTATGCTGATGTTCGTAGAAAACCGTTATCTTTTGAAATAGGCGACAAGGTGTTTTTGAAAGTATAACCATGGAAAGGTGTTATAAGGTTTGGAAAGACAGGTAAATTAGCCCCGAGATACATTGGAACTTTTGAGATTATTGCAAAAATTGGTCTCGTAGCCTACCGATTAAAACTACCCTTAGAACTGAGCACTATTCACGATGTGTTTCATGTATCGACTCTGAAAAAGTGTTTGACTGATGAAACGTCAATAGTACCACTGGAAGATGTTCAAATTAATGAAAAGTTAAACTTTGTAGAGGAACCGGTGGAAATTGTGGACGGAAAAACCAAGCAGTTACGACACAACAAAATCTCATTGGTAAAAGTTCAGTGGAACTCGAAACAAGGACACGAATTTACTTGGGAACGAAAAGATGAATTCCGAAAGAAATACCCACACCTGTTCCCTAAAAAGAAAACCGATGACACATTAAATTTCGAGGACGAAATTTCTTAACGGGGGGAGAATGTAACATTCGTGACAAAACGAGGTATACTATATTCGCTACGTAGCGAGTAAACGATAAATCGGTTAATTCGTACTACTTAAACGAGTAACCAACTGATACTGATTATGGCCCGTATATTTACTGAGGGGTCATATACGAATTATATATATATATTATAGAGGTTAAGATATTGATATTTAGGCCCCAGTACGTTTAAAACCATTTAAACGAAAAAGGTTTCGTTTATTGTTACGCTATAAGTTTAAACGCAATTGTTAACATCAAAACGATTTTACATCAAAAAGATTTATAAAACACTTATATGACATGTTCTAAGCAATCCGTGAAAATATTTTGGATTTTTACAACGAGTAAGTACGTTTTTTTTATTTTACAAAAATATGCTGAAAAACACTCGTTTTCGCGCTGTTTTTCACACTCGAACTAGTTTTCTTGCGAAAAACCGAATCCGAATTAAATTTTGGACCGATATTTACGCATGACACGGAAACCGAGGCATTAATGGGCCAAAAGAAGGCCCAATGGGCCCCTTTATGGGCCGACCACAAAAATGGAGTGGGACCCCTTGTATAAAGCTTGTTACTTGATATATTCACACAAACTTCAACCTAGATAAGAAATCACAGCTGAGTTCTTCATTATCCAGCCAAAACCTTAAAGGTAATCTTCAAATTTTCATCTATTTCATGCTTGATTAATAGAGTTTAAGCATGAAAAATTAAGTCTTGTTTAATTTTAAACATGTTTAACCATTCAAAAATCATAAAAATCAAGTAAAATCATGTTTTGATGTTAAACATGTCTACAAAGCAAAAACATATTGATTTTTGGTCAAAAACGCGGATTAGAACATGAATACGACGTTTTTACGGTTCAAAAGTTCGGTTTGAAACGAAAACCGAAACCCTAGTTAACATGGCTGTTCTATGGATTATTTATGCTTGTTTTGATGTTATATGATATGTAGATACTCTGAGTTTGCAACCCAAGACCCGGAGAGTCGTTTAAACTATCAAAAATCACCGAAAACCGACAAGGTAATATCGTATTACTCGTTTAGGGGCTGTTTTTGCTTCGATTGTGACGTGATTGTTGTTAGCTTATGAAACTTTTCAGGGACTTCAGGGATCATCTAAATGAGTCCATGTTTAAATTTGGTAATTTTTCGATAAACGGAGAATATTCAGCGAATTTATTACCGTTTATTTGGGACAAAATAGGTAAACTTCATGAAAAATTATGAACTTTGATTTGGAACCCAGAAATGTTATTTTAAGATGTCTAAGTAATTTTTGTGCAATTTTGTTTTAACCGAGTTTTAATAGCCGAAAAACGCGCAAAAATGCATTTTGGTCAAAGAGTTAGATTCTGGAGATTTTGCAGGGGCTATGTGATGATATTGGGACCACTTGGAAAAATTATCTAATTTTTCGGATGTCGTTTGGTATAAACGGGATATTTATTACTTAATTATAACACATTAAATGAATTTTTATCAATAGATAACTAATCATAAACTTTCTGAAAATATTTTTATAAAATTCTCCATATTTTAATTTATTTTTACAAAAATTTCCATAATTTATATATAAGTACATAATTAGTTATGATTAATCAAAGATTTAAATTATAATTGTTTTAACGAAACCGGCAGTTTTGTTTTTAACGGACTGACTGGTATGTCAAAATGTCAAAAGTGTTCAAATATCGTATTTTCGGATGAATTTGATAAAAACGAACTTTCTACGAGAATTCCGGACAATTCGGGTGGATTGAACGCGTTTTGTAAAACCAAACCTGTGTGAAAACGGAAACGAACCCTGCAATCAATCCAGATACCGAAACTTCAAAATTTTTTCATAAATCAAATCATTTATTCAATCAATATATTTAATTAAGTTTTTGTGAACTTACCTAATCCCGAAACGCATCAACGATCAACTTGGCCAGGCTCGGAAAACGGTGAAATTGAGCCAAGTCTGATTTTGAACATTTCATAGTATACAACGTCACAATCTAAGACTATTAGCATGTTCTAGGCGTAACAGCTATACCCAGACTAGTTATACAGCCCGATTTGGTTTAAACATTGTACTAGTGTTAACCGTACTATACGGTTATAGGATACGAGTTATTCTTGGAAGCATTATATATACTACACGTGTAGCCGATCAAGACTACTCTAAGGTGCGTTTCGTGACCCCACTTTCTAAACCGTTTTACGAACTTTTGGGGTGGAAAGCATGTTTACATATACGTTTATACTTGAAAACTTGTGATGATGTGAATTATCTAAGTACTAACACTTGAAAGTTCCCAGAAACACAAGTGATTAACTTCGTGCCGGTGACGTGTGGATAGTACTATCGGTTTGACAAACCCAACTGACAGAGCCGGTGGGGTATACCAGAACATGTTAACCCAGTTTTACATTGTCATTTAAACTTATTACATACTGTTATGTTGTGTTAGACATAGTACATACTTGGGGCAAAGTGGCTGTTAAATGCCAACGGGAGTGCATGGGTAGGGGTGGCCATGTGTTTTAGCTCGTTTCTGTTTCACTTGTGGTTTAGTATAATACATCATGCACATACTTATATACATACGTACTATGAACTTTACGAACTCGTATACTGACGTTGTTCGTACTCGTGAAACATGAAACTCACCAACTAGACGTAGTTGACCCGTTTTAACATGCTTTTCAGGTAAGCCGAAGTTGGAATGAAATGCTTACGTGCTTGGTGTTAGAAGCAAAGTTGAATAGCTGTGAATAGATGCAAATACATAGTAATGAATAAGAAGCCCGTTAACTGGTTATGTGATTTTCATCTAATTTGTAAAATTAGTACCTACCAATGTAATATGATGTAAATTAGTTCATTGAATTTCTTTATAAACAATGTGGTTGATACCAGTGTTATCTGTTACATTCCCGTATTACGCTTCCGCAACTATCTAGTCGGGGTGTAACATAATAGAGTGTCATAGGTAGATCCACATCTGGTTGTGGTCTTGCTTCTCTTTGGGCTCCAGATCTACTTGACTCACCCCCTGCTTGTTGAGCTGCATCTTCTTGAAGTTGAGGGCGTGGTTGGAACAGACTTTACTGGCTTGGTGACCCCCATTACTCCAAATATTTTCTTGTACATCTCAACAATCAGCTCAACAGGCATGTTCAACATATCAAACAAGTTTTCTCCACCATCTCTGAACAACCTTCCAATCATTTCCATTATCTTTTCATTATGAAGTTGTCCAGCTGGTACAAATCTTCCTCCAATAAAGTTTCTTGGGTTTACACCTTCCAACAATACCTTTTCCCACTCAGCTTTCTATTCGTAGAATAGCTGCTTCAATTGTGCTTGACCCAAATTGTCGAAGGCATTTTCATTCATTCCTTTCTACTTCATTACCTCCTTTAAAATCTGAATCATCTCCTCATTCTCCCATGGATCAGTGGGTTCATTCGGTTCTGGCTTTACTTCCACTGGGATAGGAATTTCTAGTGTTTCAGCTCTTTTCGATTCATTTTCAGCCTTTTGTTTCTCTCTTAAAGTCATGATCCTTCGTTTCTTGACTGGGGGTTCTGGTTGATCTTCCCTTGATTGTTCAACAGAGAGTTTGGGTTGATCTCTCTTTGATTTATCTTTCTTTTGTAGTTTGTCATAGTGAGATTCAACAGCAGTTTTAGACAAACTATTCACCATTTCAGGTGCCATACCTCTCTCAATTAGATAACCACATTTACTAGCATACTTTTTCTTTAATTCTTTAATTTTTCTTTCTAATCTTTCTCTAACTTCTCTTTCCCTTCTTTCCCTGTTTTGCATTAAAGGTTTCTTCAAGAACTTTGAAGGTCATCTTGGTTAAGTCCCTTTCAGAGATTCCACAACCTCTTAAGTATTCTATATATCTCAAAGAGTCACGATTTTTCTTCTGCATTATTCTTTTAAGCTCATCATGTTCTTTCTCAATCATCCTTTGCAAGTCCTCATCAGAGAGTGGAACCAGATCTTCAAACTTATGACCAAAAGTGGTCAGCTTCACTATCAATGGATTTTTCTTTTGAGCTTCATTTAAACTTTGTTGAATGTTTGTCCTTTGCTAATCAGTCATTTCCACTTGTGGACACAAAACATCAACCTTTTCAGCTTTATTACCCTAGGTATCATCATCATTGTCATCTTCAGATGTATCATCCTTTTCTGTTGACTCATTGACAACCTCAATCTTGTCTTCCTCAGGATTGAGTAAGTACTCAGGCCTAACAATCTGTATCGGAACAGGCCTTATTGGATTTGGCTGTTCTTCAGGGCTTGAAGTAAAATATTCATACTCATTATTCCATTTTGCTTCTTTTAGATTTGATACATTTTCAGGCCTTTGAGTCTGAAGTGGAACAGGCTTTAAGGGGCTTTCCATCTCTTCAATAGAATATTCATTCTTCTCATTCCACTTACCCCTTTTAGCAGATTTTTCTTTCTCAGCTTTCCTTTTTCTTGTGTATATCTTTGCAAACCTGTTCACCATTCTACAAATTCTTCATGTAACTTGGAGAGCTTTTATTTCATCTCATCAATTGTTTCTCCAGTCTCTCCCTTATTGAGGATTTTTCAGGTTGTTTAACTTTCTCAATTTCCTTTTATGGTTGTTTTTGTGTTTGACTAAACATGCTTACAACCATAGCAAGGGAATTATCAATTTCTTCAGCCTTTTTCATATTAATCAGAGTTTCAATCACCTCTTGATCGTCAACGTCTTCTTCATCAAGTACATTAGCAATGTTGGCTTGATCAATTAGGTTTTCCTGCTCTGCCAGCTCTTCTACAGATAGGGTTTGGGCAATGTACTCCCTCTCCCTGCTTCTTTTAAGACTTGCTCAAGCCTTTTGGCAGCAGCAGTATCCTCATTTTTTTTTCTTCATCCTCATTTGCCTTAACAAGCTCTTCTTCCTCCTCATCACTATCAACAATAGCGTTTTCTTTTTCTAATCTTCTTTTCATTTCCTCCTTTGTTTCTGGTGGAAAGTCATCAATATCCTTTTCCAAATCATCCATCTCATCATCCTGCTCTACTCTCTTGGAACTTACTTGATCTATTTCTAGTTCTGTAAGTACAAGTTCCTCAGTAGCAGCTCCCTCATCCATCACAATATCTGTCTGTACATCAGTGGCTATCATGACATCTATCATAACATCAGTTGGTACATCTGTGATAACATCAGTAGCCATATATGTTGTAGCCACTTGATCAGTATTCATATTCTTCACTTCATCCTCCACATCCTTCTCCTTTCTCAACAAATCATCATCAACATCTTCAACTACAATATTCATCAGATTGTAGTTCTATTCACCCTCATCATCAGATCTATCACCTTCATAATCTTCATCAAATATCATCCCTTCACCACTATCTTCCTCATCTTCACTATCCCCATATGCACTCAATATGTTTTTCAAACCATCAACATCAGTTGCCTTCACACCTGTATCCACCATCAATTCATCATCAGCACCAACAACACCAGTTGGCTCACTCAATGGAATATTCTCCCCCTGTTTTGAGGCAGCTGATGTCTTCTCAACCTCCTGCTAAAGGGTTTGAATTCTAGAAAGTGCCTGGGCCAACTATGCTTTTAAATCATTATTTTCCTTCAAAACCTCCCCATTCTTCTTCCTCAAGGTGGCATTCTCCAACAAAAGATCTAAATTTATATCAAAAATATAAGTACCAGAGGGAGGGGTTATTGGTGTGAGGTAGAGAAAGGTTCTGGTATAGGGTTTGTGGTTTGATTTGTCGGTTGGATCTGTGGTGGAGGGATTGGTTTAGTGGGAGGGCTTAGGTCTTCAATGATATTTTCACTTGTGGAAGGTAAAGGATTAATGTTTGGTATTGTAAAGGTTTTGGTTTGAATAATTTCGAATGTATGTTGAATGGGTTAGTCTGAGGTTTGGGTATAGGATGAGGATGTTATTGGTGTGTATGGAAAGGTTTGTAAGTTTATGGGAAGAGGTTTTGGAATATGGTTCATGGGTAGGATGGGTTTGAGGTGGGGTTTGGTTTAAGTTGTGAGGTGGGCTTTGGTTTAAGGTTTCAGGTGGTGTTTGAGGTGGGGTTTGGGTCAGTGTTGGTGGAGTTTGAGGTGGGGTATGGGTTGGGGTTGGTAGTGGTGAGTGAGGTGGTGTGGCTAAGGGTGTGGTTGGTGGTGTTGGTAGGGGTTGGTTCTCCCCCTGAACTTGTACAACATCAACAAACACTCCTTCATCTCCACCTTCATGCCATCTCCTCCATCACTACTGTCATTATCATCATCGGACTCCATCTCATCCTCGTCCTCCTCTGAGGTTAACTCAGGTACTGGCATAATGTCAGCATCATGGTTTACCAACCATGGGAATATATCTAGTTCAACATTAGGATTGAGCATGCTTGTGCTACTCAGAGGTGCAATCCTTTTATAGGTGTTCGGATTTTGTAGCACATGTGTTGTACCAATCGTAGGCAAACCTTCCAACTCCTGGTTAAATATAATTTGAAGAAATCGAGGATAGGCTACAAATATTTTATTTTCATCTTTCTTCAATATGTCCACCATGCCCTCAAAGATCATTCTTGAAAAATTAAATGGAAGGTCATAGACTATGGCCACAGTTGCGTTGGCCAAATCATGACTCATCAGAGTCCATGAACCCTTCCTAGGAGCAAACCCCTGAATAATATGGTGAATTAAGAACCTATACAAATTTGGGAACATTCGATTCTAAAATTGTCCTTCCTTCACATCCCCTTGATATCCCATTGTATCAACAAATATTCTCAACAAATGATCAGTCGTGAAGTGGATTGGATTGTGATCATCATCATGTAGCTCCAGACATCTTCTAATTAGTCTTTCTATTATATGGATTTTTTGCCTTGCCACGGTAGCCTTTATCCGCCTATCGTTTATATCATCGATAAAATGGGATGAACGCCAAAAATCAAGTAAATGATTCCTGTATAACATCGGGCACTCAGTCAAAGAAAATCTTATATTTGATCGTTGAAGCCACCGAATCATAAGAGCTAATTCTTCATTTTTCAGGTGTTACTTGTAGCAGAGCACACATATTGTGCTTATGCTCAAATGGATAGGCCGGTTGATCATCTTTCACCATATATGAACACATAAACAAACATATTCAAAGTAGAAATTAGTCCTAAAGTTCACAGCTTTAAGTAATTTCAAGTTATAATTTTGAAGAAGATTAAAAGAAATTTCATTAAGAACCTGATCTTCGACAAGTTTATAACCTACACACAAAACAGAGAGTTAGTAATCTTGAATAATCAAAGCCCATTATCACATAATCATGTTCAGAAAACACTTCATCGATGCTTGGCGAGTCGTATTGTGTGGGCTGATAAACTAGGGTTTGGATTATTAGATGAAAGCGATAAGTCAGTTGGTTTTTCTGAAACGAGAGGGAAAGTGGAAAGAGAGAGAGAAGTGAATTGTGAAAAGTTTCTCTAACTCCCTCTCTTATACCTTTATGAAAGTGGGGTTTAAATGCATTTTATCAATTAGTGAGTCAATTGCTGTCAAACAGTAACATTATCCATTAAATATATTCACATTTAAAACCTTGCTCGATAAAATTCATTTAGCAAACCTTGCTCGGAAATGTCAGTTTTTACAAAGCCTACTAGGTATATTCCACTTTCTCAAAGCTTGCTAGTTTCAAAGGTATTTCAGAACATAAAGTAATTTTAGAAATAAATCTAAGTAAAATGAAGGAAGCTTACTCGAAATACGAGATTGCTCGAGAAATAGATCACAAGACTAATAATCAAGTATATATTATCAAATAGGTAACCTTTCTAGGAATCAATTAAGAATCCCAAAATAATATCTCAGACATATTCCTAATTGACAACCCTTGCTCGAATGTCTGACTAACCCAAACCTTACCCGAAAATGTATAAACAGTTAGCAAATAATCAGTCAAGTACACTGTTATACATAGTTTGCCCGAGACACTATTGAATAAGCAAAGTGTGCTAGAGTTGAGTTCTAGTCACAAAGTGTACTCGAAAAGCAAAAATTTGAATAATTACCAAGTATGTTAAGAGAACACTTGAGGATTAAGTGTACTCGAAACATAAAGTGTGCCCGGGAAACTAGGTTTGCCGGAAGACACTTGTAATTTTAAAGAAACATATTCAGATCCACATAATCATTAAGTGTAGTAGAATTTAAAGTTTACTGAACATAATAAGACAAATTCAAAAAACACACTCAAAATCACCAAGTTTGATAGAATAAATTCAAACAGTCAAACAATCACGTAAGTGTGCTAGATATTTTAAAAACATTAAAGCTTGCTGGAAGTAACATATTCATAAAGCTTGCTAGAAACAGTTATACTTTCAATCAAAATACAAAGTATCCTAGAATGTCTTAACTATACAAAAGCTTGCTAGTAAACATCATATTCAGACAAAATCAAATATCAAGCCTGCTCGTAAGGCTAAACTTTCAAGTTAATTTGTAAACTCTACCCGAAAAGTATAAAAACTTCAAAGTATGCTCGATATGGATAAACTTAGACAAAAATGACTAAGTCTGCTCGAAAAGGTTATAAATCATCAAACCTTACTCGAAAATAAATATTCAAACCTTTTGAGTTAAATGCAACTCTTTTTGACTTAAACTGATTATCTAACATATTTTTCATTTAAAGATCATTGTTTAAGAGCAAATGGTGCATTTAAAGATCAAATTTCAGTCATGTTTCGTTTCAAAACAGTTTCTTTCTTTTTCTGAAAAGATCTCAAGTATGAGATCATATTGATTAAGTAGCTTTCTCAATACTTCATTCTCAGTATTATTATGACAGTATAGATAGGTTAACAGCAGGTCTAGACTTAGCATGAATTTCATTTCTTTGGTGATATGATTAATGTTCAATTAAGATGCATAACACTCAATGGATAACACATATTGTTTTCTGATGCTCCATATCTATTCTCAAGGATTATTTGGCTTTCTCCAGATCACCTCGATTTGACTTTGACCTCCTGGATTTGGTTTAAAAACTTTTAATGGCAGAACTTATAATTTTTTTTCTTTTTTTTTATCATAAGGTTATGAGCACATAACAACATTGTGCTGTTTAAACTGTACTTTTTGCTCATCACATGTTCTTTGTCATTTTCACATAAATACTTCATTTTGGGGACCAAATACCAACGGGCTCGTCTGTGACTGGATAATCACTTTTCTGCCTATCATTCAAAAAGATTTATCTTAGAACATGCATAGACAACAATGTAACTCCACATAAAGCTTAGCAGTTTCTTTATGTTTATATCACCTTAGATTTTACATATCATGGGAAAGCAACCATATATGTTAATGACTGTACTAAGTGCCTTTTTAGACTATTTAATCCATATGATTGGTTAAGTAGTCAATGTACTATCATTTCCCATATTAATAGATTCAACCACCCCACTTACTCTTAGCTTTCAGGTTAATGGCTATCCTTACTGTCTACAAGTAGTCAGCAGGATCAAACACATAAATGAATACATGTCCTTTTGGCTTAGAGTCAATGACATAGTTTTAAGTGAAAGAACAAATTACAATTGCCCCAAATGCTTTCAGTCTTTGGACTAATGGCTATCCTTTTAAATCTAAAAGTAGATGACATGACCAAACATATACAAGTATATGCTCCTCAGACTTGGGCAAATGACATGATTTTCAGCAAAAGTAATTCTTTTGAGACTTTTCATTGAAAATCCTTTTAAGCTTCTTTAAAGCTTCAACTGAATAGTATTATCATATCTCTAAACCATAAACAACTTGCTCTGTGTTATCAAAAAATGTTTTGATCAAAAGTTTTCTTAACAGTTTCAATAAAGCATAACATCTTGACACAAAAACACATTTTGACACAAATACAAGCAACATATTCAAATCATAATCATTAATGATATCATTAAAACAAGCAGACTTCACATCATGCATAATCTAATTTATCCTAACAGCATCATCAGATCAGATTACTCACATATTCAAACATTCAAATATGACATCAGATAAGCATATAATCAAGTACTGCAAATCAAAATACCTATCATGACATCCTACAAGTCAACTGATAAACAAGAAAATGCATCAAAGATACCTAAATGTGCACAGATAGTCAATTAAGCACATATCAGTTAACATTAAAAAGTATCATAATCAAACACATTCACACAGCATTCACTAAGACTTTGAGAAGATAGTCAGTTTGCTCAAAAAGCATACATCATGAATCAGACTTCATTAGAGTTGATCATCCCCAGGGCTTTTAGAAGAAAGTTGAACCTGGTTCTATCAAGTGGTTTTGTGAATAGGTCAGCCAAATTATCACTTGTTCAACTCTTTTCACTTCAATCGAACCTTTTTCACTACAGTCCCTTATGAAATGATGTCTGATTTCATTGTGCTTAGTCTTGGAATGTTGCACAGGATTCTTAACAATAAAAGATGCAGCAGTGTTATCAATGTAAATAGAAGTATTTAAGAAATTCAGACCATAATCCAATATCTGATTCTGAATCCAGAGGACTTGTGCACAGCAGACAGATGCAGCAATATACTCAGCTTATGCAGTTGAGATTGACACTATGGTCTACTTCTTTCATTGCCATGTCACCAATCTATCACCCAAAAATTGACAACCTCCTGAAGTGGACTTCCTGCTCATATTGCACCCATCATAGTCACTAGCTGTGTTGGCAATCAGATCAAAAGACTGGTTCTTTGGATACCAAATTCCCAAATCAGGTCCTCCCTTCAAATATCTAAAATTCTCTTTAGTGCATTCATGTGATAAACCTTAGGACTTGACTAGAATCTTGCACAAACACATACAACAAACATGATATCAGGCCTTGAAGTAGTTAGATACATCAGTGATCCAATTTTTGCTCTGTATTCATGTTCATCCAATGGCTCCCCCCTTTCATCATCTATCATCTTTTCATTTGTATCCATAGGAGTTGAAGCAATCTTAAGATCATTACACTTGAATTTGTCTAGTATGTCCTACACATACTTAGACTGGTAGATGAAAATCCCATTAGCCTTCTGTTGAACTTGCAATCCTAGGAAGAAGTTCATTTCTCCCATTGAGTTCATATTGTACTTGGACTTCATTATCTCTTCAAACTCCATACACATATGTTCATTGGTTGACCAAAATATGATGTCATCCACATACACTTGTAACAATAGCAAATCTTTTCCTTTCTTCTTGTAAAAGAGGGTCTTGTCAATAGCTCCCATTTGGATACCATTTTCAAGCAGGTGATTTGATAACTCATCATACCAAGCTCTAGGAGCTTGATGAAGTCCATAAAAGGCTTTGTTTAACTTATACACCCTGTTAGGATACACAGGGTCCTCAAATCCTGGTGGTTGAGTTACATACACCCCTCTTCTATCCTTCTATTTAGGAATGCATATTTGACATCAAGTTGGAATAGCCTTATATTCTTTGAGGCAGCATAAGCTAAGAAAATTCTTATTGCTTCAAGTCTTGCAACTGGTGCAAAGACTTCCTCAAAGTCAATTCCTTCTTCTAGTAGTCATCCCAAAGCCACAAGTCTAGCTTTGTTCTTAATCACAATGCCCCTTTCATCCTTTTTATTCCTGAAAACTCATTTAGTTCCAATTGCATATCTGTTTCTTGGCCTGTCTACTAGTTTCCAAACCTGTAGATCTCTGAATTGTACCAACTCCTCTTGCATTGCTTCTACCCAACTATTGTCCTTTAGTGCTTGAACAATGTTCTTTGGTTCTATTTGGGATAGAAAGCAGGAGTACAAACAAATGTTTGCAGATTCAGGATGACTTCTTGTAACTCTTTCATAAATATCTCCAATGATGTTTTCAGAAGGATGATTCTATTCAACATAAGGGGTTTGAACTATCATATTTGCAGACACAGTAGTGTCAAGATTTGATTCATTGAGATCTGGTTCATCAATGACCAAATCAGTTGTTGTATTATCAACTTCAGGTGCTTCCTCATTGTTCTGTCTTGAGGTAGATGCATCATTGTTTCCTAAATTTAATATGTCAAATAAATCATGAAACCTTTCCCCTGTGGCAGTTTCTTCTTCACCAGTTTGGTTGCTTGGATCTTGCCCATTTTGAACTTGATCATCTTGCACTACTTGATTGTCCTGAGTGTTATTTGCTTGATCTTGTTCTGGACTTTGATTGTTCTCTTGATCATTGTCTTGAACTTGCTCAACATTTTCACTTGAGGGATCATTTATGAATGTATATTAACATTCTTTACACGCAACCTTTTTCCACAATTTTTCCAAATACAATGTTTTCTGATTTGACTCTTCAATCACACTGATTTTGTAAAATGAATCATCCATGTATTTAGGATAGATCTTGAAAGACTTGAACAATTTCTCAAGGTCAAAAAGCCATGCTGCACCATCAAATGTGTTGAACTGATTTTCATTAAAGACTACATCATATGTCAATCACACTCAAATGATCTTTCACATATACCTTGTAGGCCTTTCTGTAGAGTATCCAACAAAGAAGCAATCCAAAGATTTATCTTGCAACTTGTTTAAATAATCCTTGGTGTTCAAGAGTGAACATTTGCATCCATAAGGCTTGAGAAACTTGATGTGGGGCTTTCTATTAAAGAAGATTTCATAAGGAGTCTTGTTGTGAATTTTGTTAAGAAGTACCCTGTTCTGAACATAACAGGCTGTGTTAATGGATTATGCCCAAAAAGTAACATGTAGATAAGCATATGCTAGCATGGTTCTTGTAGCTTCAATGAGTGTTATGTTTCTTCTTTCTGCAACACCATTCTGTTCAGGAGTTCTAGGAGCTGAGAATTGTTGAAGTATACCTTTGTTGTTGCAAAATTCTTCAATAACTCCATTTTTGAACTCATTACCATTGTCCCTTCTCATCACTTTAACCCTTTTATCCAGTTGATTCTCAATCCTGTTTACACAATTCATAACCAGTTCAGCAGTCTCATCCTTTGTACTTAGGAAATAAACCCAAGTATATCTTGAGAAATCATCAATGATCACCAGACAATATCTTTTCTTCCTAATGCTTGGTACACTCACAGGACCAAAGAGATCCATGTGAAGCATCTCAAGCACTTGATCAATTGAGTTGATAAGTTTAGTGTTATGAGTAGACTTGTGCTGCTTTCCCTTTTGACATGAGATACATTTTTCATCCAACTTGAACTCTCTAGAAGGTAAGCCAATGACATGCTCACCCTAGACTAGTTTGTTCATATTCTTAAGATTGACATGACACAACTTTCTATGCCACAATTTTAACTCATTTTTAGTGGCTTTAGAAACAAAACATGTACCACCCCTTGAAACAGCTTCTTTTATGTTAAGTTCAAATAAATTGCCATTCCTTGGGGCCATCATCATGATCATCTCAGGTGGGATCACAAATTCAGCTCTTAAGATGAAACAGTGTGAGTCATCAAAACCAACTTTATAACCCTTATCACACATCTGTGATATGCTCAAAAGGTTATACTGTATTCCCTCCACATAGAACACATTGTCAAATGAGACTTTACCATTTGTCAAGATACCCTTTCCAACAATTTTACCTCCATTCTCAACACTGCCAAATGCCACTGGACCTTCACACTTCTCTTTATAGTTAACAAGTGACCTTTTGTCACAAGTCATGTGCCTAGAACATCCACTATCCATATACCATAATTCATTCAGTAGAGTGGACTGTTCCTACACATTTCAAAGAGAGTAATAAGTTAGATGATGAATTGCAAGATGATTCAACTTGCAAATCATCAGAATCGGTAACAATTGATGCATTAGTTGTGAGAGGAAAAGGCTTAGGGTCCTCATGGGTAATTTCAATGTTATTTGAGTTATCTGTTTCATATCCACATTCCCTAGGAGTCTTCACAAAAGGTGTTGTGCTTTGGTAACATTTACCACATAGTCCTTTGTGTCAGAGTAATCTCTCACATCAATTCTTCTTCTCCTTAACTTCAACCTTAGGTTTCCAAAGAAATCCTTGAGGTTTAAAACCATGCTTCAACATAAACTTTTCATCACTAGTTAGTCAGTTGGTTTCTTTCTAGGAAAGACACCTTTGTTTCTTATCTTTTCACTACTTGGTGATCCTTGAGAATCATCAGACTTAACTGATTTTGTTTCTTGTTTGGGGATACTTCTCAAGGGTTGAAAGTTCTTCTTGACAACAGTTTCAGATTTCTTAGAAGATATACTTCTTTTGACTGGTTCAGCCACATGTTTCTTTGGTTTCACATCAACTTTCTTTTCCTTGTTAACCTTCTCTACAGCTTTCTAACCAATTTCACTCATAGTCTCCTTTCCACACACCTTTCCTTTTTCCAAGTATTCATCATACTTCTGTTTATAAAGCACAAAGGTTTGACCAAACTTTGACTCATTGGGAACATAAAAAGGCTTAAAGTTGAATCTTTCATTACAAGAATCAGTTTGGTGACCATATTCATCGCTCTTCATCTAGGCTTCCCTTATGCCTTGACTTCCTCTTCTCATATTCTTCCATAGTTTCAACTTCCCCAATATCAAACACTTCATGGCTTGAGAAAACTGGGTAAACTGGAATGAAGTTGTCACCAACAATTGTTTCAGTGACCTTTTTCTTGTTTTTGTCACTAATTCTTTTCAAAGCAGCCTTGCTTGGTGGCCTTACTACATTATAGCTCACCTTTGTCCTTTCACATATGTCAAAGGACACATGTTCTCTCTTCAAACTTTCATTTTGTTTATTCATCTTTGGAGTCATAGGTGGCAACAATGGAAGTTTGTCTATTGAGTCAGGTTTCTTCTGTCTTCTATTTCTTTCTGCAGCTTGAATCTCTTCATATGTGATCTGATCACTTAAGTCACTTAATTCATCCATATTCAGATCATCAGAATCAAAGTCATCCTCAGAAACTTGCACTCCAATTGATTTATCATCTCTTACTTCTTCCTTTACTACAAACTCTCCTTCTTCACCCACTTCAACTTTCTTGTAAAGATCAATAATTTCTTCTTTGTATTGAAATACATCTCCAAATTGTTTATGATATCCCTCTCTCTTTTCTTTGTCAACTTTTAACAAATAATTGTTGTTGAATGGTGGTGGAACAGCTTTGTATTTATCTTCCTATTTTACTTGGTTTAAAATACCACAAATGTTTCCTGTGGAAACCAAGTTCTTCATAAATTCATTCCCAACTTGTAACTTGTTGTTCTTCACCTTCTCTTCAACAATCATTTTCTTTAAACCATCAATTTCAGTCACATACCTTGACCGAGTCCTATAACTGCTCACACAATCATCTTCAAGACTTCTTATCTTTTCTTCATTTATTAAATGACTTGCTTGATACCCATTAATGATGCTTTGTTTTCTAAAGCATTCACTCTCCAACTTACCTATCTTCATAATCAATGCATCTATTGTTTCAAGTAAATCAGTTGTAGAGAGTGAAGGTACCTGTGAAGAAGAAGATTCTGCCTCATTCTCAATCTTTGCCATTAAAGCAACATTAGCCTTTGTGATGTTATCTGCATGATCACTCCAATCAAAATTCCCTTCATGTTGTGAAACAATAGCTACATTCCTTTGATTTCAGGGTTGATTTTGATTGTTTTTGTTGGGGTTATTTGGAGCAGTTTGAGGGTATTGGTTTCTTTGGTAGTTTTGATTCTGAGGCACAACTTGTTGATTATTCATTTGGGTCTGTTGATAGTTGTTGAAGTTGGGATTATTGTTGTTGATGTTGTTGTTTCTTGGTTGGTTCTGTTGGTATTGCAGCTGGTTCTGTTGGAACTGATTCACCTAAAAGTTTCTAGGTTGGTTGCATTCTCTAGCAAAGTGCCCAGGTTGTTGGCAATTGTAACAGATTGCCTTGGACTTATCAAGCCAATCCTCTCATTTGGACTAGAGACTAGAGACCTTCCAGTCCTGTTGAACAGTCGTTTGCTTCTGAGTGCAAGCATTGCAGCCTGCCACTTCAAGTCCATATCTTTAAGATCATCAGCATCTATTTGTTCCAAATCATCTTGAATGACACTTGTGTGGATCATATTTTTGGCTGCAAATGCATTGTATGACTCTGTGAACATAGAGAACAATGCTTGAGTTTCACTTCCATGACCATTGTTTCCACCAGAATAAAGTAAATGTCCACTTGCCATTGAGGCAGAGTCATTGTCATCTATGAGTTGAACATTAAACCTTGACTGGTTTCCTTGGTTACTTGTACTACCACCAACAAATGCTTTAGGTGTATCAACACCATGTTCATTCGGTTCCTCTATGATGAGAATCTGTTGTTGGTTCTTGGTGGACAAGTTTCCCATAGGTGCAATAAGAGCATTAGACACCTGGAAACATGGCTTCTCTTCCTTTTATCATTTCGTTCTCAATCATCTCTATCTCAGCATCCTGAAGAAAGCAAATTACATAATCCAACTTGAGTTGTTCAAAATTTGGTTTTTGAAGGATGAATTTGCTGGCTGTATACATTCCTTTGGAATTGAATTCAGTAACTTTATGGTCAAATAAAAGTCTGTCATCACATAATCAGTGGTTCTCAGGTCATTCCCAACTGCTAGAAATCTATCAAGAATTGATTTTAATCTTTCTCCATCCTTGTACTTGAATCTCTCAAGCTATTGCTTGAGTCTTTGTTTCTTGATATTTTTTAGCTCAGTGTTACCTTCAAACATCTCAAGGATTGCATCACACATAGCCTTAGCTATTGTGTGATGTGCAACCTTGGTTAACATTTCCCAAGACAGTCCTAACTTGATCATAGCTAAGGCTCTGTCGTCCACCTTCCTCATTCTGTCTTGCACAGCAAGATCAGGATTTGTACCATCTTCAGCTACATATGGACCATTTTTATTGAGTTCCACATATCAACATCGTTATAGTACACAGCAGCCTCGAACAATACTTTCCATTTGGTGAAATTTTCATGTCCGTACAGTCTAGGAATTTGTTAGTGGAAACTTCTTGCTCTTCAAAACAAGACATTTTGGTATTTTGAAAAACAGAAACAGAGAACAGCAAAAACAGAGTAAAAATCGAGTTTCGAAAATAATCAGATCTGAGAATCAAATCTTCAGATCTGATGTATCTGGTTCGATTAGAGCAAGATTAAGTAATAAAGATGCAAACTTTACTTAAAGTAAGTAACAGAAACACCATAAATTTTCAGATCTAGACGAAAAATGAAGAACAGAGGTGCTGACGTCAGTATTCAATGGAACAATAAAATAGAGTAAACACTATGAACACACGTATAGGACCCTAAGCATAACAATTTTAGGTCGTTACGTCTAACCACCTATCTTAATTGTCATGGCTCTGATACCAATCTGTCACACCCCGACCAAAGGCGGTGGAACATGCCGAGGTGTAACGATTGCCCAAAAGTGCATGACACTATTTAAAGCGACAATATTTAACAAACTCATTTCATTTCACAACATCGAAAATGTCACATAACCAAATATTCATAAGCCAAATACAACAAAATATAGCAAAATATAGCAAATCAAATATTGTTCATTTTTGCTAATATCCTAACGGTATTTGTGTCATTTTCTTCACCGAACTCCATATTCAACCTAGATGCAAACCTGTAACATTTCATAAAATAAAGTTGTCAACACAAAGGTTGGTAAGCAATTCATAAGTTTGAACAATAGATATATAGTATGAAAATCCAGAAAACTATTATACAAAACCATAAATAATAGCTATAAACTTGGATAAATTGACAATCGCTAATAGAATTACGTTAGTGCCACCTAGCTACAAGGTATTGCCAAGTAGTCTAGGATTTAATAGAATATCGTTAATTGCATTACGTTAACGACACCTTGCTACAAGGGGATGCCAAGTAGTCTAGGATTTATAGATTCCACCAACCGAAAGCGATAAACACATAGGCATATAAGCATAGAACACCAAATCGAGCAATTATTCAAGTAAAGTATACAACAACGTTTGTGGTTTAAGACTCAAGTATAAAGCATTTTATTTGAATAAGTATGAAATGTCACCCCAAAACAAAAGATAGAAAACGGGGTATGAAGTTACTCACGTTCAAGTATAAAACTTGATCGGTAAAAGATGAATAGCCGGATGGATGAAGTTTAACGAGCAAGGCCTAAATGACAATAAAATCTTGGATTTAGAATGGTTGTCTTGAAGATCTTTAAATAAAATAATTGTTGCAAAAAGTAAACAGTTAAAGTTCAAGGTTTAAAATGTAACTATTTAAGAATTTAAAATAACAATCCTTTAAAAATGTAAGTTTGCTCGAAACCGGGTTAAAGTATCTAACCTTAATATTTTACTTAACCAATGTTAAGTAATAAGGTGGGAAAAATGCTAAAATGCAAGTTCTTTTGGGACAAAGATACTAAAACGGGTTTTTAACGAGTGTTCGGGTTGTCCATTTGGGTCTTGACAAATGGTCAAACCCAAAGTCAACTTTCCAACATATTAATTGTTATGAGATAACTCATTAAAATATACTAACACTTAACCAAGTATGTAGATCTATTGTTTAGAACTAACAACGCACGTTAAGCGAGTGTTCGGTTTTGTCGGTCCAAACTATGTGATGAGATCAAGTTGGATCCAACAATTCCAAGTACTTAAGAAAATAATTAAAATCAGTTTGTAAACTATTTTTAAAGAAATATAAAAGTCTTGAGAGCTAAAAACACACTTGTGTGTCTTAAGCGAGTAAAAGTCGGTATAGTTCGGTTTGGTTCGGTCTCCATCTCACAAATAGTTCATAGATGGTTTCTACATGCCCAAATATGATAGAACTTGTATATTGGTTTATAAATGAAGAAAACTTAAATTTTACAACTAAAAAGTTAACTACAAGTCTTTTAAGCAAAAGTTTCGGTTTAGTTCGGTTTCCATCTCCCAACGAGTTCATAGATGGATTCCATATGCTTAATATCAAAGAACTTGTTAAAATGATTTTTGAAACTCAAATCTAGCAATAAACATGTTTAAACAACTATTTTAACAAAACTAGTAAACAAAAGTTCGGTTTCCGGTTTGGACTAGTTTCGGTTAAACCGAGGTTAGTCTTATACAAACCCACACCATGGAACTTGTAAATAATATTAACAAACTAAAAGGGTTAGAACCATGGAACTTGTAAATAGTATGAACAAACTTAAAGGGTTAGAAGTTAGTCATAAGTTATATGTATAATAAGTTATGTGTGTGTATATATATATCAAGAACACGAAGTCCTCCATGAAGTCTTGCCTTATGACATTCGAAACTTAACCAACCGAAGTCGGTGAAGTAACAAATAAAGGAAACAAGGGGTGTGTATTATATATATGTTGTACCACCATATTCAAGTGTTAGCAATATTAGATGAACAAGTTAAAATGAAATACTATAGTCAGTTGACCTTAAGAAATCAAAATAACAAAATGTTGAAGATGAATACTTGGATTTGAGAGAGATTTTGGAGAAGATGAACAACCAAAATGGTGTATGGAGCCTTTCTTTTATAATGGTAAGAGTATGGTTCATACAAATAGGGTAAAGATGCATGTGATGGTTGAAATGGTCAAACAAGTTTTAGGTAAATGGCAATAATAGTCCTCAAAGTTTGGTTTAAGTCATTTTAAGGAGTTTTAAGGACCAAAAAGAATGTTTTCAAGACCCAACAAGTGTAAAACAATATTGTAACATAAAATCCATCATTTTGATTATATCATAAGCTTTGGTTTACAAAATGGGTCGGTTTACATGATAAACGAATACAAACGAGACCCGAAATTGAAGAATGTCACAGAAACTGGTCCCACGAAAGAAGATGTAGAAAAAGTCAAACTCAGTCTTAATATGAATATACCGAACTAATGAGGGTGGGGGCTATTAGGCTCAAAGATTAACGATCCATCAGAGTTGGGAGTTATGTTCAGAACATGATTGAGGAAGAACTGATCCACATCCTCGACAAAAATGGTCTTGACGATCTGACCTTAAAAGAGTCACTAGATTTGCTTAAAAACACCGCAATCGGGAGAAAGGAACTAACAATTGAAGTCATCTTAAGATTCCCGACAATCAACAAAAGTTGTATTTATCATCCTCATCATCATTAACCTAAACCCTTGAACCACCACAAAATACCAAATCCCTAGTTACACAAAACCGACCTATATTACCTTATGATCTATACAGCCCTTCACAAAAGGTGGAGATTTGAACTTGTTACAAACTTATTTATCATAGGTCACATTTTGGCTAAAAGTGTTCACATACATACATTACAGGTATGATTATATATAAAACCGAGTGTGAGAGAACATTGTGAGAACGTGACGTTTTGCATAAACAGAAGCTCATTAAAACAAATCTCCTTTTATGTATCACTATATATATATTCTTATGAATTAAGGTTGGTAATTTTGTTCCCATTTTCTTGGAACTCTTTTGGAGATGTTTAAGCTATGGTCCTAACTTGCTATTTTTAGAGAATATTTATAAATTGCTTGCTTGAGAACAAGAAAGGTTCAAGTGTGGAGGTATGATGTATACAAAATTATACATCTTTTTAGCAACAAATAATCTCTAAAAACTACAACTTCTATCAAATAATATAGTTCAAATAGCTACTTATCACGTTAAAATGTATTTTCAGGTAGACCCAAACCTCAAACGAAGAAATGAACGAAAAGCCAAAGAAAACCCAAGGAAACAATGAAACACGCCCCCATGCTTTCCTGTACAAGCAACGACAAAAATCTGCAAGAAAAGACAAAATACTGGACAGCTGGACACGAGGTTGTGCCTCAGAAGATCGGATTATAATCAAAACAACCCCATTAACCCGTAATTAATCTCAACCGATCGGATTATAATCAAAATTCTAATAACTCGTATCAAACATCAAACCATCCAATTGAAACAATAAATAGGATGCTAATCATAGTCTAAACATGTTGCCAACATATAATTTCATAAACAAACACTCTTTAATCATCAAATCTTTCGTCCAAGTTTTACACCGGCCAAGCTCCGTTTACCCTCATTCCGTCACCAAATCAAGTAAGGAAAATATGTATTCGTGTTGTTTTTGGCCATCTAACAAAACCCCTAACATAAAACAAGCAAACATGGAACGGATTAGAAGAATTGAATCCCAGGGTTTATGAAGAAGATGATGAACTTGGAGTTATTATATTTATGTTTTTGTTTCTAATCTTATAAAACAAAAACAGTTTGGTCCAGTGGTTGTGTACACTTGGTGTGGTCATGGAGACCCGGGTTCTAACCTTGGTCACTGCACGTCTTTTATATTTTTTTAAAATCATATTTATTAACTATAATAAACTCTATATACATTTATAAATCAGTATAAAACAAATAAAATCTTTTTTAGTTAAATAAAAAAAATTTAGATTACGTTAGCATTTCCATTCAAGAATCAAACTTTTACAAACCCGAACAGTTCATTAAAACTTGAAAAATAATTATATAAACAAATATATATATATATATATATATAATAACTTTGTAACCTTATAAATCCTAAATGACAACGATTATATTAGAATAAAACATACCGGTAACGATAAATTCCGTAAACATAATTATATTTAAATTCAACATTTTTATAAGTAATATTATAATAATAAATCGTTAAACAATGAAATTTCGTTTATATATCCTATCAACAATCTCAAATGTGAGTTTCTCACACCCCCTTTTTACCTTTTTTAAGTATTTTAGGTGTAGCATATATATCCTATCAACAATGCAATTTCGTTTATTCATTATTTACAAACTATAATTCGTTACATAGACTTGTGTATTTATTTTCCTACTTGCTCAAAGATTACGTGCTAATGGTTTCCTCATTAAGTATGATCATACCCTCCCCCCTTATGCACTCATATACCTCGATGTTATGAGTGGAATAGGGACCCCCGATCCAAGTACATTTGGTTGTTACCAAATGGAAAAGACATTGCTTGCGCTATTAATACACTAAGTTTCATGGAATTGTATTATTTTTATGTACTTGTATCAGACTTATGTGGACTCACCAAGTATTCAATTAGTTGACTTTATTTTATATATATGCCAGAGGTACCTTCATTAGAGGATGAAATGACGAAGATACTAGAAGTTAGGTTACTTATATAATAAACAAAGTAGACGTTTGTTTTATTTATTTTCTTTGTATTTGTTTATGTGATCAACTTGTGTACTTGGGATTTGAATGAATTAATGATATTATTGACGCTTAATATTGTCAAATGTGTTTTGAATAATCTGTACATCACACCCGGGCGTATTCCACTTTAGCTGGGGTGTTACAGTTTGGTATGAAAGCCATGACTATAAGATAGGACATTAGCCGTAGTGTTCTAGTTAGTTATAGTTTATTTGCTTAAATGTTTAGGTTGCATGATTAGAAAATTAATTGTTTAGGTTCCTTAATTATGATTAATTGTACACTTGCCTATTTTGTGTGTGTTTAGTCTTAGTAGAAATCACTTTTATAAATTTAAAACATGATCTTGTGCAAAAGCTAAATCTCCCATCTTTAACCACACTAGCAAACGCAACACATCAAATAACAATACTAATCAGGTATGTTGTAAATGCCTTAGGTAAATCTCAATAATGAAATGTGGATGGTTATCAAGTACCCAAGATAATAAGAACATCATGTATAAAAAGTGTTAATCAAATTTGAAAATGCCTCAATAGATGGCGTTATTAGACTTAAAAAACAACTACACAACTTTGGTTTCAATTTTCAACGGGCTTGTAAATGTTGAAAGTTGACACACATTGTTGCTCATAAACCAAATTTTTTGGGGACTATATTTATCGCTTTTTTATTAGTAGTCTTTTATAAAACATAGGTACGTGTTACACAAGACTAAAAACATGCTCTACATCTTGGATCATATACTAGTGATTGTCATTTCTAACCACACATAGAATCATATCTCTAACACCCAAGATAATATCACTATGAGCCTTCTTCATAATTTTCGTGCTTTCCATTGTGATGACATAATCAATATATTATTCTTCGGAAAGAGCTCCGATATCCGAAGAATAATGTGTGCTCGTAAAATGAAGTATACCTTTTGGGGATGAATAAGGACATGTGCATTTTTATGGAAGGTAAATAAGAACATATTGAATGGGTTATTCGAGAGAGAGAGTGTGGGAGAAAGAGACGCGACTATTGGAAATGAGTAGCTACAAGTTAATCTCTTACATGTTAATATATGTTTTACATCATAAAAAAAGAAATAAAAATAAAAGAGGCTGTTGGCACACATGTTCCCACTATAAAAAGACTTTTGTTCCACCGATGTTATTCCGGATATATATACTTTAAATTATTATTTTCAGATACCACTATGTTTATAAACCTTGCTTCCCATTTCCTAAGACGGTGTCTGGATGCAAAAAACTTAAAGGATAACAATAGTGATGTGTTGTAAAACACACTAGTTTTCCGCCCTATTTATCATTGTTTTAATCGCTTATTTATCTAATACTTAATGTTTTTAACTTGTTTTAGTATTATCTTACATGAATATGTATTCTGTAGGTTATGGGTTTAAAGAGAAAGAAACCGAGCTTTTCAAGACACTTAGAGGCCTTTTATGCACTATTCTTGAAGAACCAAGTCAAAGGCCTGACCCATATCCATCTTGTAAGCCATATGTGTTATAATACAAAAAAACAAGAAAACAAACCCTAACCAACCCCTAATCTCTAAATCAGAAGCAGCCAGCAAGAAGAACACAAAGAAAAAAAATATAAAAACCCTAATCCTTTTGTGAAGTTCCAATCGCGGCTATTAGGAGGAAAGAAGGAGTTTTGCAGCCAAGATTAGAAGATATTATCAAGTGTTTAAGCATCCAAATAGCAGCCATCATCATCATCTTTCATCAACATATACTTTGGTTTGATTTATGATTCATTATTGTCTTGTTTTTTTATCATAAAGTTGAATTTTTTTGCAATTGACTTAAGGATTGAGTTTTGTTTGATTATATATGATTTTTTAATGAGTTTACTAATGATTTGGATGATTAATATGAATATTTTTATAAGTATATGATGTTGTCCATTTAAGATGCTTGGCTAATCTTGTTAGTTCTACCTAGGTTTGATGATAATTGTTTATTGAATTGCTATTGTAAAGTTTGATATATATATGAATTAGGTTGTTTTTAGTTTTAGGGATTTTATTAATATTACTTCATAACCTCATGCTTTGATTGATTGATTGTGTTTTGATTTATTTTTGCATGTTTAATTCTAGACTTTGTGTTTAGGGTTTGTTTGCGGTATGTACAACCGTAGGGTTTTGTTGAGTAAGTTATTTGATAAAAATCAGCGGGTTTACACCTTCTTAGAGACCGGGAGGTGATAAGAAGTTAAGGTTGTCTCATAGCCTTTGCATGCAAGGATTAGGATTGCGCGAGAGCGAGTTCGGTTCTTGTCGGGTTTGGGTTTTTGAGCGACTAGTTGATCTAATTTGTGTAAAATTGAATTGTTCCTCTATCCTTGGTTGTGTAGTATTCATATCCATTAGGGTTTAGTTTTGGTGAGTCCGAGCGGAGATTCGACATTTGAACACCTTAGTAATCGTTTTTCGGTTTGCTTTTTCTAATCAATTAAGTGTAGTTAGGGTTTGTTAGTGAGACCAAGAGGTGATCTAGCTAGCTTGAGCGAACCTTAGTTGTGTCATCTTTAGATACTGGTGTCTTGAGATCATTCAATCCATTTACTCGTTGAGCCGTGAATTTGATTCTTACCTAGGTAGACGTTTTCTCCATCGTATCTGTTAAGGGTTGTTAAGTGTTCTAAGTTTGGTAAGTTTTGTCAGTTTCATCGTTTGTTAAGTTATATTAGTTAAGTTAGTTTTAAATAAATAAGATAAAGAAATATATTATTTAGGCAGTACTTAGATTAGGGTTAATTATCTGAGCCGTTCTCACGTGTCTTTGTGTTCGACATCCGGACTTCCACTAGACTGTGCTGTTGCGCGACCAGTACAATTATCGTTTGTGTGAAGCTTAGTTAGAATTGTTTGATTTTATAAATTTAAGACTTAGTGTTGAATTACGAGAATTAGTTATTAATATTTATATATAGTTTTTCGCACATCAAGCAGCATCACAGAGGGTTCATAGTTGTATCATCAACTTTAGACTAATCAATTAGTTTACAATTATTGCTATGAACTATTATCTAGGAGTGAACAACATAAGGGTCAGAGCCTTGAAACCTGATTAGCCTACTCGCAAAACCCTTAATTTGAGCCGTGCATATAGTATGGGTAGGGTTAAGGGTCTTTAAATTTTACCTTAAAGGGAAAATGGTTTCAAGGGTCTGACCATTATTCAAATCCTTGACTCGTTTAGTAGTTTCTAGATATATGTCAAATTCAC
The DNA here is from genome assembly GCF_021521415.1 of Bidens hawaiensis. Taxonomy (NCBI): domain Eukaryota; kingdom Viridiplantae; phylum Streptophyta; class Magnoliopsida; order Asterales; family Asteraceae; genus Bidens; species Bidens hawaiensis. Next base: position 185,201 of record NW_027492268.1, on the reverse strand, counting down.
GATTCATCTTAATTTAAGAGAGATTTGTATTTCATATAATTCATTCAAAATTTCCCAACTACTAAGAAAAATAGAAATAAATAGTCATACTACTGATTGGAAACATAATGAGAACCACTGAATTTATCTCTACATGTAATTTGTGAATGTGAATATTATATGCATCACCTCAAATGGTTAATAAACTTTTGAAGTTAGACTTTGCTATGTTATTAAATAAAAGTTTAGCTTTTCTAGGATTCATATATTATCAAGATGGATATGCAACTAGTAGATGCTGAAAAGGAGATACGATTACTGTCATTAAAGGGTAAAATTGTTGGACCCTTGAAAGCCTTATTTATACCTGACACTTGTAATTTTTAGAAGGTATGGTCTCGGGTCTATGTTTCTTTCTGAAAGGGTACAGTTTTCGGGTCAGTTCTTGAATAATAGGATTGGGTTTTATCCTTTGAACAATACTAATTATATCTCTCTTCTTCAAGAATTGACAAAATGTTCAACGATAACAAATCAACAACGTCGATAAATCAGGTTCCAAATACAAATATGCATTCTCTCATAAATCGGTGGTTGATCGTTTCTAGAATATTTAAAAACATAATAATTAGTCATTAACTTACTAGTTCAAAATCCATATTCTCTTTATTACACTCTTTATATTTTCACAATATTAACAACAGTCACAAAAATTAGTTAAATATTGTTTATAAGATTATTTACTTTTATGAAAAGTGAAATATCAAACAAACATTTTAATGACATGATTATTAGAGGGTTGTGGCTTAACGGGTATAAGATATGTAGAAAATGCATTATTTTCAAAAAGAATTCAAATATAATTTGAATAAATATATAGATTTATTAGTAGGACTAAAATAACATGTTAATACACATGTAACATACAAGTTAATACATTTTTTTATCATAACAAAAGAGAGATTGTTGGCACACATGCTTCCTTTATTAAAAAAAAAAACTTTTGTTCTACCGATGTTAAATATCCAGATATAAAGTCAAGTTATTTATAAAAGGGGACAAAAATAAGAATGATAAGAACTATTTATGGAAAATAAAATGACAGAACCGAGCCCAGGTGCGGAAGCGTGTGTCGTGAACGGACATGTATAAACGAGCTCGGTTCATGGATCAAATCACAATATGTATTCACTCTTGAACGATAATAATGGACGGATGTGGAGAGTTCGATTTGATTAACAATCAATAATATGATGAACTATTGTAATCAAAACACAAAAGATAGATGTAGAAGTATGATTTCATTAACCGAATGATTTTCATCAAAAACACTCATACATACATTCATACATAAATAATAATAAGGAAACGGCCACCCGGGGAGAGCTCTTTCCCGGGGAAACTCTCAAATACAATGAATAATTCTCACAATGCACACATGACCTAAACAAATGACCTAAATCATCTATTTATACTAGTCTTGTGCCTTGGTCTTCACTTCACCGCCACTTGGATAAGACCAAAGGAATAAAATATAATATAATATTTCACCCGTCAAATGCTTCAATTACTCGTTATAATATCTTGTTGTCTTTCTTTAATTTTTTATTATAAACGAGTAACGATTCGATGCGTCGGTCTAAAATATAATACCCAACCAAAAATCTTACAAAAAACTAATAAAAAATAAACTTAAAAATACTGAAAAAATTAAAAAAAAATAAGAAACTAAATATTTCCCCCGTCTTCCTTGATCCACAAAAAAACACCATGATATTGAGGAAAAAAGGTCAGCACATTTTATTTATTTATCATGGTGTTTATATATATATATATATTCCATCGATGTCTTTTTTCCTTGATATTGTGTTAAATTACTTAATATTATGTTATATTTTTCTCGGCGTTGTGTTATATTTTGAGATATATTGTGTCTTTTTTTAATTATCATTGTGTTATTTGTTTGTTTTTGTCATTGTGTCCATTTCCTCGACATTGTGTCTTTTTTATCTTTCTTTTTAACTAGGAAAAGCGTTTTAACTTTAATTACTTTTTTACATCTTATTAATATTTTGAGTTATGGCTTTTGTTTATTATTTTTTGAATTATTAAGGGTTTTTTTTCTCAAATCTTTCTCACAACTTTTCATTTTTTTCCTGCTTTGAATTTGAACATTTTCCTTCATATATATATATATATATATATATATATATATATATATATATATATATATATATATATATATATATATATATATATATATATATATATATATATTTGTTTGGGCATAGAATTTATGTTGAGATCCTCTATCCTTAAGTAACTTCTGGATAAATTATCCTTGAAATAGTTCCAGGTTGCGAAGGATTAAGGATCCTCGGTATTGTCTGTTTACTAACGATTGTGTTAGAGTGGTGTTGTGATCAATAGATATAACGGCTCTATGACCAAGTCCACCTTATTTCTTGCTATTGGACGCTTCTAGCACGTGACCAAAAGACGTTGAAGGAGCTGGTGGAAGAGTGGCAGATTTATAGGGAATTTAGTTGTAGATATTTTTCTTTTTAATTTAGATTATGATCAATTAGTGATGAAGGCCCAAGTATTGATGAACAGGCCATGTTATATTTGGAGGCCCATGATCGTGTCTAAAGGTGGACCACGAAAATCGGGCATAACTTGGCCCACGAAGCTCCGTTTCAGGCCTATTACCAGTCAAATCGAAGCTTGAGACGAGGAGCCCATTGTGGCAAACAGCCTGGCCCCTGTCCGAAGCCCAAAAACGCCTCCTAAATGAAGTTTTGGGCTTTTTTATCTTTTTTCAGTACTTTTTGTGTTTTTGTTTTTGGGTTTCTATTTGGCCCATGGCCCGTTTTAGGAAGTCTTTTTATATGCTTGTGATGTAATTCCAAAAGTTAGACTTGAATATTAATAAATTTCGTTTTTCTCTTCATTTTCCCTAGACCTTTGGGTGGGATTTGGAGTTCTGATGTTCATCATGGGTATTCACTGAATCAACGTGATTCGATCTTCGTTTTGTTTATAACGCTGCATCAATTAGGTTATTCACTTGTTATCTCCATGTTCATAAACACTGCTCAGAACTCTCTCTAGCTGTTCACACACATTTAGCATTCTTGTAATCATTGATCATAATCTCCACCATTTGTAACCCTATTTTAGATTAATAAAGTGGTGATAGACGATTTGTCATCACCCGGAGTTTTTATGCCGGCGATCCGAAAAAGATCAAGGGTTTTTCCTCGTAACAAATCCCTGTGTTTTTGTTTGCAATCCTTACATAATTGTTATTATTATCATAGCACTGGACCTCACCTTTCAAATTTGGTTACATTATCCTTAGTCGATTTTTGACCAAAACAATTTGGCACATACCGTGGGACAATTGGTGCTACAATCCAGATTATTTTCTATCATTTCTCAACCTTATTACCTATACTACTATCAATGGCCTCTTAAAAAACTTCTGCTTCATCCACCATGCCTTCATTAGTTTCTCACCCACCAAGAACCTTACCGCCGATGCCTCCTCCGCTAGCAGTACCTCCAAGGACCACCGCGGCTAGAAACAAGACGCAACTTCCAATGTTCCAGAGCTCTAAAACCACTACTGCCACTTCGGTGGTTAACTCTAAAAATGATGTTTCTGCTATGTTTTCACAGGTTAAATCATATATGGAGCAGCAAAACAGGACTAGTCAGAAGATCCTTCGCGAAATAGAAGATCTCAAGAAGAGCAACAGGCCACTGGAGGATCAGACTCCTTTGGTGCCTTGGATGCTGGATTTCACCACTCCAGGGTCCTTGGCTCAACATGCTCAAGGATCATCTATCCTTCAACAGGGGTCCGTGGGTCAACAAACTCAAGGATCCTCGTTCCTCCAGCAAGGATCATCTATCCTTCAACAGGGGTCCATGAGTTAACAAAGTCAAGGATCCTCGTTCCTCCAACCACGATCATCTATCCCCCAACAAGGGTCCATGGGTCAGCAAGCTCAAGGATCCTCGTTCCTTAAACAAGGATCTTCCATCCTTCAACTTCCAACCTCAAGGATCCTTCTGGCAGAATCAGGGATCCTCAGGGATTCAACAGCAAAGGTCCTCAGAGGTCCATGAAGGAGACATCATCCCCATGCAGACCATTGCCTCTGGTGGACCAACTCCCGTGATAGATGCTTTTTATCTAGGCTATTCTTCTGGGATGCCAACATTCACTCAACAAAGAGGTAACACCTATAATCACATATCCTTAGACACTAAGGTTGGTTCAATGCAAGACGCAGGTATCAATCAGGCTATGGCTAAGGACTTTTAAAAACTTAAGGATATGATATCCATCGTGCAAGGAGTGGTCCTTCCCATTCTTGAAATACCAGAAGGGAGCCATAAGCTGTCATATTTGCTCCACCGATATGTGATGCGGAGATCCCAAAATGATTTCAAACCCCCAACATGAAGGTGTATGATGGAACCACTGATCCGGGAGAGCACGTGGCTCAGTATAGGGAAATAATGGAGATCAACCCAATTCCTGAAAGATTCAAGGAAGCTTGTCTATGCAAGGGTTTCCGATCCACACTAACAGGATCTGCAACTAAATGGCTGCTAAGTCTTCCTCCATATTCTGGTACTTCTTTTTCACATTTAGTTAACTTGTTCAACAACCAATTTTCTTGTAGAAAATTTGAAAAGTTAACTAGTGATTTATATAGAGTTGTGCAACCTTATGATGAATCCTTAAGGGATTATGTTACAAGGTTTCCCAGGGAAGCCCTAGAGATCCCTAGTCTTGATATCGCTACGTTTGTTGAAGCATTCAAGATGGGACTTTAAAGGGGCTCCCCATTTTATAACGATCTTGTGATGACTCCTTGCAGGACTTTAGATGAAGTCATAAACAGGGCACTCAGGTTTATAAGGCTAGAGGATGACACAAAGGTCCAAGACTGGTTAGGAGCTCCAAAAAAACAAGAGTTACCTAACCAGAAAAAAGGATCCTCATTCAGGTTTAACAACTCAAAGCCATACTCCAAGTTCAACAACCAAAATGTCTGGGCAGTTGAAGAAGGAGATGATGATGATGATGTCTACCCAAGTATTTCCGAGTATTGATTCTGTTGATACTCATGGCTTAATTTGTGCTATGAAGGATTTGGAGAGAAAGCAAGGTGGCCTCCGAAAAACGAGAAGTCAACAACCTTCAAAGACAAATCCAAATGGTGTGCATTCCATTAGTATTTTGGCCACATGACTGATGACTGCTTTGGTTTAAGGAGGGAAATTGGATACCTCCTGAGAAAGGGCCACTTCAAAGATCTCTTGGGAAGAAAAAAGTGAAGGATCCAGGATCCTGAAGACATCCAGCAGAAAGCAAATCCCCCGCCACCAGACATACAAGTCATCAACTTCATTTCCGGTGGCTCGGACATATGTCGAACTTCCTTCTCCGCAGCCAAGAGGCACGCTAAAGAAACAAAGTTAGAGAACCGGGAGCGACCAGTCATCTCCACTACCTTAACAACCGATAAGAGAATCTTCTTTGACGAAGAAGACAAATCAAGCTTCCTGGATCCTCATCATGTAGGTTTGATTGTAACTCTTTTCATTGCTAACCATTACGTGCGCAGGATCCTAGTTTATGGAGGGAGTTTAGTCAACATCATTCAATACGATGTGCTCCAGAAGATGAACATCCCAGACTCAGAAATTGTTCCCCCAATCCTTGCTAGTTTGTTTCAGTGGTGTAACCAGGAAAATAATGGGGGACATCAAACTCTGATATACATTGAAGGGTTAAACTCTTACCAAAAATTTTGTGTTATTGATAATTTGTCTTGTTGCAACGTTATTCTTCTCAGACCATGGTTACACGAAATGAAGGTTGTAGCCTATACTTATCACCAGTGTATCAAACTACCAACTCCTTGTGGAGTAGTAATAATAGATAGTGACCATGTGTAAGCTAAGAATTATTACTCTTCGTCCATGAAGCCGACGGCCAATCAAATGATAGCATAGCAACCACAGCAACATCCTAGGAACGTAGTAGAAGTTCGAGAGCAAGATCTGAAAGAGGTATCCTTGGACCCTGAGGATCCAGACGTGAAAGGTTTCCTAGGATCCAGTATCCCTACCAGCATCGAGGAGAATATAGTATCCTTCCTCAAACAAAAGTATTTAGGATAAAGGATCTGTGATCCTTAAGACAATGTGCGAGGGTGACAAAGGTGGAGGGATCCTCTGTTTGTGGGGATGAAGCCTTTGTTGCCCCTGTTTTTAATTTTCCTGCACTTTTGAACTGTTAGTAACTCTTACTTAACCCGGATGGATGGTCCATCTTTTCGTATGGTGAAATCCGGGTTAAGAATTTTGGATAAGTCCTTGTGGCTTATTTTAATTTATATATAAATCTTTTGACTATTTACTTGTTATTTATTTTCAAAAACTTGTTGCATATAAGTTTAGCATTGTTAATAATTTGATAAATAATCTTGAGTAAAAGATTTTTAGGATAAAAGATCTTTAAAAATCGTTTAGAATAGAATATCCTTATAAAAAATATATTTAGAAAAGAATATCCTTAAATCATAAATCTTAGGATAAGACATTTTTATTAATTAAGAAAATTTATACAAGAAAAATTTTCCCAAAGGACAAATTTTAGGATAAAGTATCCCGAAAATAGCTAAAGACTTTAGTAATCAAATAACTTTTAAAGAATAGCCTTTCTAACCGGAATATCCAAAGTTATTGCAATAAATATCAAACTTAAGTTAATCAATAAAGATCATACCAGAAGGTCTAGATAGACCTAAGTTACCATAAGTATTGAACTCTTAATGTTCCTTACAAGAGTAGCTTTAGGATCCGGGATCCTTAATTTCTTAATCTTCAGTAAGAACTTAGAAAATTCGCTACATATAATTCATATTATTAACTGGGATCAAACCCGTTAAAATGGGGACAAGCCCAACAAATATTCTGGGGACAAGCCCGTGCAACTAGGGACAAGCCCGTGTAACTGGGGACAAGCCCAACAAACTGGGGACAAACCCATAAAATAAATTGGGGACAAGCCCAACAAACTGGGGACAAGACCAAACTGGGGACTGCCCAAAGATACGGATGTAAACTGGGTCTCGCCCGAACCGGGATTTAGCCCAAACGTGAGATAACGTGAAAACATTATAAACCGAAGTATGCTACGTCTACCATAATTCGTAGGATCCTTCATATAGCCGGAGACAACGAAATTGTCAGCCACTAAGCGTGTACTGGTCCTGCTGCCCCAAACTATATGTTGGATAGGGTGCGCAACTGGCGATCATGAGAAAGGTGAAAACCTTTAAACCTTAGGGGATATGACCATCGGGGGTCATATCCAAACGTGGGCTAGGCCAAGGGAAATAGTAAAGTACCTTAAATGCAAAGGAGAGGTGGCCAACCTCTTGAACATCAAATGAATCATTACAATCCTACATGGTTACTCAAAACTTGGAAAAGATAAAGTGTTAAGAATGTATTATCCTTAAATTAATAATAATTCAAAAGGAATAACAGATCAGAAAGATGTTACCGATTTAAGAGTCCTAGATCCTTTTTCCGGATAATATATCCTCTCAAGATAGTGGATCCTGATCAGAAAAAATATTTCTTGAGGTGAATGGCATTCCATGCTCTTGGTAACCTGTTGCCTTCCATTGTGAGAAAATGATATGCCCCCTTTCCTGCTTCAGACGCAATTTGATAAGGTCCTTCCCATTTGGGCGCTAGCTTTCCATCAGCCGGATTTGTTGTGTTTTGGAAGGCTTTCCTCAATACTAGATCTCCTTCTTGAAATCTTCTGATTCTGATATTTTGTTATATGTCCCAGCTACCCTTTGTTGATAAGCTGCCATTTTGATTATTGCTAGATCTCTGAGTTCTTCTCCAGTATCCAAGTCTTCAAGAAGGATTTCTTCATTGGCTTCAGGATCACGGATGCTAGTTCTCGCAGTAGGAACCACCATTTCTGTGGGAATTACTGCTTCTGATCCAAACACCAAAGAGAAGGGTGTCTGGCCTGTCGCATTTTTGGGTGTAGTTCTGTCTGCCCAGAGAACATAAGGAAGTTCTTCAGCCCATTTTCCCTTCTTGGATCCTAGCTTCTTCTTTAGATTGTTGATGATGATCTTGTTGCTAGACTCTGCTTGACCATTGGCTTGAGGATGAACCGGAGTCGAAGTAATCATTTTGATGCCCCAACTGTCACAAAAGTTAGTGGTTCTCTTCCCGATAAACTGGGAACCATTGTCACAAACAATTTCAGCGGGAATACCAAATCTAGTTATAATATTTCGTTTAATAAAATATATTACTTCCTTTTCTCGGACTTGAACAAATGCTTCTGCCTCAATCCATTTGGAGAAGTAGTCAGTCATAGCAAGCATAAAGACTTTTCCACCTGGTGCTTTTGGTAGTTTGCCTACAATATCCATACCCCATTTCATGAAAGGCCATTAGGAGGATATAGGATATAGAGGTTCCGCTGGTTGATGAAGGATGTTCGCGTGTCTTTGGCAAGCATCACACTTCTTTGAATACTCCACTGCATCCTTCTTCATTGTTGGCCAGAAGTATCCAGTTCTGAGTATCCTGGAAAATAACGCTCTTCCACCTGTGTGATTGCAGCAATCTCCTTCGTGAAAATCCTTAAGTACTTCTTGGATCTCAGGATCCTCGATGCATCTCAGATATGGACCTGCAAGAGATTTTCTATATACCATATTATCTAATAAAATATATTGGGATACCTTGACCTTGAAGGACTAGGGATTTTCTGTGGCTGGAATTTCTCCAGTCTGAATATAGTTCTTGATAGGATGGATCCATGATCCTTTGTTATTTGAGGATAAAGGATCCCAGGGCACGATTTCTTTATCTTTTGTTAACTCCCCAACTTCTTGTTCTCCTATTGCTGGCGCGAGAATGTGGATTATTGGGATTTTCAAATCCTCAGGAGTCTTCAGAGATGAGGCTAAGTTTGCTAAGGCATCTGCCCCAGCGTTTTCTTCCCTCGGTACTTGTGTAATACTAAATATTTCGAAGGATTTCGATAATTCCTTCCCAACATCTAAATATTTCATTATTTCTCACTTTTAAAAGCTTACGAGCCGTTAAAGTGGTTAGTTATCAATAAAGAATCTACATAAACTTGAAGATACCTGATCCTCATGCTTTTGGCTAATTGCAAACCTGTGATTAAAGCCTCGTACTCTGCTTCATTGTTTGTTGCCTGGAACTCACAAGCTATGGACTGGGGTAATATGTCCCCCTGTAGCGATTTCAGTAGGATCCCTAATCCTGTTCCTCTCACATTGGATGCTCCATCTGTGAAGAGTATCCAAGGATCCTTGGTCTTTTCCAGTTGTTGGACTTCCAAGACAGCTTCTTTTTGTAGATCACTAGTGAAATCAGCCACAAAGTCCGCTAGTGCTTGAGACTTGATTGTTGTTCTTGGCTCGTATTGGATATCATATGCACTTAACTTTACAGCCCACTTAGCCATTCTACCTGATAACTCTGGTTTTCTAAGAACATTCTTTACAGGATAGTTAGTTCTCAAAATAATATGGTGAGTTTCAAATAGTGTCTCAGTTTAGTAGAAGCCATAATAAGTGCAAGAATTAGCTTTTCTAAGTGAGAATACCTGGACTCCGCATCTAAAAGACTTTTACTTACATAGCATACAGGATGTTGTTCACCTTCATGATCTTTTACCAAGATTGCAGTCACTGCACTTCCTGACACATTAAGATACAGATACAAGGATTCTCCATCCACAGGCTTCATCAGAGCTGGAGCCGAGGATAAGTAATCCTTCAGGGCTGTAAGCGCAGCTTCATGTTTTTTAGTCCACTCAAACTTCTTGTTCTTTCTAAGGATATCATAGAAGTCTTTGCACTTCTCGGAGGATCTTGAGATGAACCTATTCAAGGCTGCTGTTCTTCCGGTGAGTTTCTGGACGTCTTTGGCATTCACAGGAGACTTAAGATTGACAATGGCTTCGATCTGCTCCGGGCTTGCTTCAATTCCTCTTTTTGTGACCATATATCCCAGAAACTTTCCGACCTTAACACCGAAGTAGCATTTAGACGGATTTAGTTTCATGTTATAATGGTCAAGGATATTGAATGCTTCCTCAAGGTCTCTAAGGTGATCCTATGCCTTCTTCGACTTCACCACCATATCATCTATGTATACCTCCATAGTCTTGCCCAATTGGTCCTTGAACATCATGTTGACTAGTCTTTGGTACGTCGCTCCTGCGTTTCTTAGTCCGAACGGCATACAGTATAACAATATATGCCGGTTGGAGTCATCTGAATTTGTTGGAATTCAGAGGAAGCATCCATAAAGGTGAGCATTTCATGTCCGGTCGTTGCATCCACCATGGCATCTATATGTGGTAATGGGATAGGATCCTTAGGGCATGCCTTGTTTAAATCCGTGAAATAGACACACACCCTCCACTTTCCATTCTTTTTGAAACAACGACCACATTAGCCAGCCATCGAAGATATTGAACATCTCTGATCATACCAGCCTTAAGAAGTTTTTCAACTTCTTCTTGTATGATCTTGTTCCTTTCAGGAGTGAATTTCCTTCGCTTCTGATGGACGGGTTTTATAGATAAATCAAGGCCGAGCTTATGAGTGATTACCTCTTTTGAAATACCTGTCATGTCGGAGTGCTTGAAGGCAAAAGTAGATCTTCTTCGCCCTAAGAAGGATATTATATCCTCCTCGATTTTGTTGGGGATACTGGATCCTAGGAACACTTTTATCTCTGGATCTTCGGGGTCCAATGATACTTCTTTGAGGTCTTTCTCCCGAGCTTCCAGCACGTTCCTAGGATGTTGTTGTAGTTGCTATGCACTAGTTTGCTTGGCTGCTGGTTTCATCGATGACGAATAATAGTTCCTAGCCTCCATTTGGTCACCCACTATCTTCACAACTCCCCAAGGAGTAGGTAGCTTGATGCATTGGTGATAAGTTGAAGCTACGGCCATCATTCCATGGAGCCAAGGCCTACCTAAAATAACATGGCAACAGGAAAGGTTATCTATAACAAAAAATTTTTGGTATGAATTTAACCCTTCAATATAAATTGGGAGGTTGATGTCCCCCAATATATTCTTGGTTTCGCCACTGAAACCGACTAGCACCGATGTTCTAGGGATGATTTCTGAATCCGGGATGTTCATCTTTTTGAGGACGTCATGCTGGATAATGTCATGCTGAAACCGACTGAGCTGCCCCGTCCACCAGAATCCTACGTACATAATGGTTAGATATAAATAAAGTAATAATCAAACCGTCATGATGAGGATCCTGAATGTTCAACTTATCTTCCTCATCAAAAAAGATTCTCTTGTCTGTTGTTAATGTGGTTGACACTATTGGATGATCTCCGTTATCCATCTTAATTTCCTTGGCGAATCTTTTTGCTACGGAGAAAGAAGTTCCACATATGTCTGAACCTCCCGAAATGAAATTAACTGCTAGCACATCTGGCTTGTTTTGTTGAGGATCCTGGATCCTTGAATTGAAAAAGACTCTCTGATCAGTCACCCGAGTAGTGGGGATGAGTGGTCTTCTCTCATTGTCCAGCTCGAATTTCTCTATGGGGCTTTCTTCTATGGCGCAAGAGTCTCTAAATAATTCGTAGTCTTTGGAGACAAATTTGATCACATGGGTATCTGGCGGCGGTGGTGTTGCTTTCTGTGGAAGATCTTCAGGATCCTGGGTCTTGGATTTATTTCTTCCCAAGAGTTCTTTAAAGTGACCCTTGCTCAAGAGGTACCCAATTTCTTTCCTTAAGCCGATACACTCGTCTGTCGCGTGGCAAAAATCTTCGTGGAAGGCACACCACTTAGACATGTCCTTGAAGCCGACAACCCTCTCATTCTTTCTGGGCCACCTTGCTTTTTCTCCCAGATCCTTCATGGCACAAATCAAGCCATGAGTATCTACAGAGAAACAATAGTTGGAGATGCAAGGATAGTCTTCATCGTCATCCCCTTCTTCAACTGCCCGTACATTCTGATTGTTGAACTTGGCGTATGGCTTCGAATTGTTGTTCCTATTCCAGGATCCTTTATTCTTCTCAGGAGTTTCTTGTTTCGTTTGTCCCCCGAGACGATCTTGGATCTTTTTATCTTCTTCCAAGCGGATGTACCTTAATGCCCTGCTTCTGACTTCATCTAATGTCCTGCACGGAGTCATTACTAAATCATCATAAAAAGGGGAGCTCTTTTGAATTCCCATCTTGAATGCTTCAACAGCAGTAGTCATATCAAGGTTTGGGATTTCTAGAGCTTCCTTGTCGAACCTGGTAACGAAATCCCTAAGGGACTCATCACTAGGCTAGATAACATGAAATAAATCACTGGTTAACCTCTCAAATTTCCAACTACAGGAAAATTGAGTGTTAAACAAATTAACTAAATGAGAGAAAGATGTAACCGAGAAAGGGGGAGGCTTAGCAGCCATTTTAGTGCAGCTCCCGTCAGTGTGGCTCCAAATCCTTTACAAAGGCAAGCCTCCTTGAGTCTTTCAGGAATAGGATTATCTTCATCCTTTCCCTATATTGGGCAACATGTTCCTCAGGATAGGTGCTCCCATCATATGTCTTCATGTTGGGAGTTTGGAACCGCTTCGGAATTTCAGCATCACATATGTGCGGAGCGAATCTGGATAACTTGTGACTTCCCTCTGGTATCTCAGGAATTGGACGTATCACCCCCGGGACACTGGATATCATATCCTTTAGCTTATGTAACTCCATGGCCATGGCCTGGTTGATGCCTGAATCCTGCATGGGAACATGGTTAGTATCTAAAGATATAGGATCATACCAGTAACCTCTCTGCTGGGTGGAGTTTTGTATTCCAGACGAGTATCTAGAAAAAGAGGAGTCAGCAATTGGAGTGGGTCCTCCAGAAGCAATGGTTTGCATGGGGATTATATCCCCATCGTGGACTTCGGAAGATCGTAGGTGCTGGACTCCTGAGGATCTTTGATTCTGAAAGAAAGGTTGAGAATTATAGGACCCTTGAACATATAACCCCGAGGACCCTGGTGGAATGACCGACGACCCCTGCTGAAATGGCAAGGATCCTTGAGCGTATTGACCCACGGACCTTTGTAGAAGGATATGTGATCCTGACTAAAAGAGTGAGGATCCTTGGCCTGCTTACCCATGGACCCCAGTTAAAGGATGGATGATCCTGGCTGAAAGGTTGAGGATCCTTGAGCCTGCTGACCCATGGACCCTTGATGCAGGATAGAGGATCCTGGCTGAAATACTAAGGATCCTTGAACTTGTTGACCCATGGACCCCGGTTGCAAGATAGAGGATCCTGGCTGAAACAGTGAAGATCCCTGCGAAGGCTGAGCCATAGTTCCTGGACTGGGGAAATCCAGCATCCTGGGTACCAAGGAAGTGAGATCTTCTGCTGGCCTCTTATTCTTCCTGATATCTTCTATCTCACGAAGGATCCTTTGGTTGGTCTTGTTTTGCTGCTCCATATGTGCTTTAACCTGCGAAAACATAGATGAAACATCACTGTCAGTATTAACCACCGGGGCAGCAGTAGCGGTTTTCGAGCTCTGGAAGACTAGTAATTGCATCCTGATTCCAGCAGCAGCAGTTCGTTGTGCTCCCGTGATTGGCGGAGGCATCGGTGGCAAGGTCCTTGATGAGAGAGAAACCAACGATGGCATGGTTGATGACGCAGAGGTTGATTGAGAGGCCATTGCGAGTGTTTAGGGTATGGAAAAATGAAGGTTGATGAGAATAATATGGATTATAGCACCAATTGTCCCACGGTGAGCGCCAAATTATTTTGGACAAAAATCAGCTAAGGATCAAGTATCCAAATCTGTTATGTGAGGTAAGGTGCTAACTTGATAGTAACAAGTGTATAAGCGTGATATCGGTGAACACAATGGTTTGATCACGAGGGAAAAAGCCCTTAATCACGATAGTCTTACTTCGGTCAAAACTTATCGAGGTAATCGTTGGTAAAATAACTCCGGTCAAGGATTAATAGGATAATCTTTGGTCGAAGCACTTTAGTCAATGATCAACAAGGTAACCTTTGGTCGATGAGTATATGGTTATCGTGGTCTCTGGCACAAAAAACCCCCGGACGGTGAACACTATCACCATCGAGTTTATTAATGAACAATAAGTGATTACAAGTGTTTATGGAGTATATGATCGAGATTACAAAGAAAGCTAGTGTAGAGAGTGTTTAGTTCTAATCTCGTGTGTGTAAGTACATGAGTCTTTTTCCTACTCGATCATATCTCATTTAAATAAGGTAATAACAATAATGATCTTTCCTATTTATCCGGAAGTCTTCCACCTAGCCGCTCCACGACCTTTGACCACGTGCCAATAGCCACCCATTAGCGAAATAAGCGGAAGAATGAGTCACACAGCCGTTGTTGATATATAAACATCAATCTTCTAGAGAGTTCGTCCATAATCAGCTATGTTGAATTAGGATCCTGGATCCACGTTCCAACTATAGGATGTCTCGTGAGGATAACTCGTACAAGTACATTTTAAAGTTGCTATACCTGTCTAACACATCACCATACTAAAAGCAGTCATTAGTAAACAAATAATACCGAGGATCGTCGATCCTTTATATCCTGACGTATATTTCAAGAATAAACTATTCATAAGACAGTCAAGGATAAAGGATCCTCAGTATAAAAATCGTGGCCTAACAAACAGGATTAGGTATCCTACTGAAATCACCACAGGGGGACATAATACCCCAGTCTATAGCCTGTGAGTTTCAAGCCATGAATAATGAAGCAGAGTATGAAGCTCTTATCACAGGTTTACAATTAGCTAAACACATGAGGATCAGGTATCTTCAGGTGTATATAGATTCATTATTAATAGCTAACCACTTTATTGGCTCATATGTTGTTAAAGGAGAAAAACTAATCAAATATCTAGACATTGTGAAAGAACTGTCAAAGTTATTCGATTCTTTTAGTATTATACAGGTACCAAGGGAAGAAAATGTTGGGGTAGATGCATTGGCAAATTTAGCTTCATCCTTGAAGATTCCAGAAGCTACGAAATTCCAATCATCCATATACTTTCACCAGTAATAGGAAACCAAGAAGTGGGGAGATAACAACTAACAAAGAGATTGTGCTTTGGGATCCACTATCCTCAAATAATCAAGGATCCTGGATTCTCCCGATCAAGAAATTCATTCAAAATGGAGAGATTCCCGCCACAGAGAATCGTAAATCCTTCAAACTTAAGGTATCTCAATACATTTTATTACATGATATTATGTCTAGGAAATCTCTTGCAGGTCCATACTTCAGGTTTATCGAAGATCCTGAAATTCAAGAGGTGCTCAAAGACTTTCATGAAGGAGATTGTGGTAATCACACTGGAGGTAAAGCCATATTCTCTAGAATTCTGAGAACATGATACTACTGGCCAACTATGAAGAGAGACGCTATGGAGTATTCAAAGAAGTGTGACACATGTCAAAGGCACGACAACATTCTACACCTGCCAGCAGAGCCTATGTATCATATATCCTCATCATGGCCTTTCATGAAGTGGGGAAAGGATATTTTAGGTAAGATACCTAAAGCACCAGGAGGAAGAGTGTTATGCTTGCCATGACTGATTACTTCTCGAAGTGGATAGAAGTTGAAGCTTTTGTACAAGTCCACGAAAAAGAGGTAATATCTTTCATTAAAAGAAATATTATTACTAGATTTAGTATCCCTTCAGAAATTATTTGTGACAATGGTTCCCAGTTTATCGGTAAAAGAACCACTAACTTTTGTGATAGTTGGGGCATCAAAATGATTACCTCCATACTGGTTCATCCTCAAGCTAATGGACAGGCAGAGTGAAGTAACAAGATTATCATCAACAACATGAATAAGAAACTAGGATCCAAGAAAGGCAAGCGGGCAGAGGAACTTCCTTATGTTCTTTGGGCTGACATGACAATACCAAAGAATGCAACAGGTCAAACACCTTTCTCATTGGTGTTTGGCTCAGAAGTTGTAATTCCTACGGAGATGGTAGTTCCCACTGCCAGAACAAGCATCCATGATCCTCAAGCCAATAATGAAATCCTTCTCGAAGACCTAGATATTGTTGAAGAGCTTAGAGATCTAGCCAAGATCAGAATGGCAGCATATCAACAAAGGTATCTGAGGCATTCAACAAGAGTATCAGGATACGAAGATTTCAAGAAGGAGATCTAGTCTTGAGAAAAGCATACCAAAACACAACCAATCCAGCAGATGAAAACCTAGAACCTAAGTGGGAAGGCCCCTACTTGATCAAGTCAGAAGCTGGAAAGGGAGCATATCACCTGCTGACTATGGAAGGCAACAGGTTACCAAGAGCATGGAATGTTATCCATCTCAAGAAATATTTTTTATGATCAGATCCAGTATCCTTAGAGAATCAAGCGTCCATCAAGGATCAAGGATCCTGAAATTGGTAATATCTATCTGATAACTTATTAATTACAGATACTTATTAATTTGAGGATAATATATTCTTAACGTTTGTCTTTTCCAAGTTTTAAATAACAATGCAGGATTCTAGTAAAAAGGTTCAATGACTAAGAGGTTGGCCACCTCTCCTTCACATTTAAGGTACCTCACTATTTCCCTTGGCCTAGCCCACGATTAAGGTGTGACCCCCGATGGTCATATATTCTAAGGTTTAAAGGATTTCACCTTTCTTTTAAATTAGAGTTTCTACACTCTCTCCCGGAGCGCACGTTATCCAACGTATAGTCCGAGGCAGGGGGACTAGTACAGTCTTAGTGGCAGACAATTTCGTTGTCTTCGGCTATACGGAGGATCCTACGATTTATGGTAGACGTACCATACCACCGGTTTATAACATTTTCATGTTATCTCAAGACAAAGGTTTCTAACATTTTCATGTTAGCTAAGTTTTTGGCGTTTTCACGTCACTCACTTTTGGGCTAAATCCTGGTTTGGGCGAGTCCCCAGTTAACATCCGTATCTTTTGGCCAGTCCCCAGTTTTGGCTTGTCCCCAGAGTTTGGGCTTGTCCCCTGTTTTTGGGCTTGTCCCCTGTTCATGGGCTTGTCCCCCAGTTACATGGGCTTGTCCCCAGTTCACGGGCTTGTCCCCAGTTGCACAGGCTTGTTCCCATTTTATGTCATGGGCTTGTCCCCAGTTTGTTGGGTTTAATCCCTTTTAATATCATAAGTTATTTGCATCAGGTATCCTAAGTTCATTTATAAGGATCACAGAAGTATCAACGCTTATGGATACAAAATCCTTAATTTATTTCTACAAGGATCACAGGAGGATCAATACTTTAAATCTAGTTAGATCTTATGGTATGATTTCTACTTATCAATTTACATTTATTTGGATAAGATCTTTATAAACTCTATTATATAAGGATCTAAGATCCTTAATTTATTTTTGCAAGGATGTTCTATCCTAAAAACTTTTTACTCAAGAGTATTCCTCAAAACTTTCAACAAGACTAAAGTTATATCAAACTTACTTTCAGAATAACAAATAACAAGCAAATAGTCAAAAGTTTTAAGTTATTATTAATAAAAAGTCATCTGGACTTACCCAAAATTCTTAACGTGGATTTCACCATACGAAAGATAAACTATCCACCCGGGTTAAGTAGGTGTTACTAAATGTTCAAAAAGTGCAAGAAAATAAAAACAGGGGCATCAAAGGCTTCATCCCCACAAACAGAGGATCCCTCCACCTTTGCTACACCTGGAAATTGTCTTAAGGATCATGGATCCTTCATCCTAGTTAATATTGTTCAATTACAGACCATTATCGAATATCCTTAAAGAACATCAATAAAATAAAAAACGACGGGCTCTGGCCTTGTCTTTATCATCCTTCATTGCTTGCCTTTGCTGCATCCTTTTCAGCAGTCGCATCCTTCCCCATGTCCATCACCTCGGTCTCCTGAGCCCCAACAGCAGTCTTGATGCTTTCACCTGCCTCATCCTCTCCTCCTCCCAATTTTGCCAAAGACGGCTTCCAAAATGGTATGTCCCACGAAGATTTATCAAATGTAGGATCATTGGCTTCAGTCACCAACTTGATTCTGGCCTGGAGAACTGATTTGGCTGCCTAGATATTCGCCTCATTGGTAGCTCGGGTTATCTCGTCCTGCATCTGAACCGCGAGTGTGGATGCATGATCCTTGGCTTGTTTATTCTCCTTGGTCATCTTGGCGAGTGCCTTGTCCTTCGCTGCGGCCATGGACCTCAATCCAGCGAGATTTTCCTCGTATTCTCCAACGATCTTCTCATGGTGGCTTCGGGCAGTGTTAACGGCCTATACGAGAAAACGAGACAATATTAGAAGAATATTTTGATCCATAAATAAGGACTATCAGGACATAGGATCCTTACAGTTCTGAGCATCTCGAGAAACTGTTTCTCGGTGTCAAAGGGGTTCTCAGGATCTGAACTTTTCTTCCTTTAGGCTCCTAACTTAGCTCGGGTCGTGACTGGATGTGGCTCATGCACTGGAGTGGACTTCGGAATCTATTTATTCACGAACATGCAATCAAGGTCTTTGAGGGAGAACTTGGACACGGATTTACCAAACTTTTGGGCACCTACAAACAACGATTCACAGATAAGTTTTCAGTTTTAATTTATATTAAATTTGGTTATAAAGATACTTACTCGACATGTTTGAATCTGAGTTTGATTTTTGAAAAGCTTCTATGAACTTGGCTAGAAAGGTTCTGATTTAAGATGCAATGCAAGGAATATAGTGACCTTCTCTTCAACTCCAGGAAGTTCAGCTAACATGGCAAAGTTGTCAACTGTACAAGAAAAATAAAGTGTTAGTAAAAGAATCAAGTATCCTACCGGTGTTACCTAAGAATCCTGGATCCTACCCTTCTGTAAGTCCCAAGCTAGGATCTTTCAATATGGTATCCACACACCTAATGTTATTGCGAATATAACATCAAGTGATTCAAGACAAACAATTGTGATATGTAAAGAACACGAGATCTAGCTTCAAAACACACATTATATTAACATCGGGTGCTTAACCACAAGGTTACACAATACATGTTCACCAATATATTATGAACGGCCAACCATAAACCCTATACAAGTTATCTATATATAGGAAAAGCAAACAACCTAGCCCAACAAAGCCCAAGCCCACGGAGATCACAATGTGATCTCGGCTTACATACACAAACACTTAAACACGATACATATTAATATGAACCAAGTACTAACCAATATCCCCCTTGGTTTGTAGCTTCGTCCTTTAATCGTGTTCAAGGATATCAACATCCGCATCCTTTAAACTACCTGCCCAAAAACCTGTTCTTATAATCAAGGCCGCCATTCTAGTATATTCTTTTGCAGCTTCTTCAAATAGTGGACCCACAATGATTTTAAATGCGCTGAGGGTCTTGATGTCTCATTCTCCAAATTTTAATAAATCCCTCGGATCAATGAACCGATACTGACCTTTACCCTTTTGAAGACGAATGAAAACAATTGTTATTTCTTTGTCGAACATCCATAATCTCATGTTATCCGGAACTGCTTTATTTGTTTTGGGCACGGGAATACGAGTAGCCTTATTTGTTGCCGGCCACATAATGTTTACCATAGTCTTTCCCGTCCTTGGATCTCTAACCCACTTTTCCTTTTTTAAGAACGACTCAGTAGTCGTCATGTTCAGAAACCCCTATCAACCTGATTTCTCAAAAAGTTCCAGAAATCGGTAGCTTTCTTTTCATGAGTTGGATTGTGGTATGGGGCGTTGATTAGGTCACCGAGATCTACCTTTGTCCAGGATCCGAAATCCTTCATTTTGTTGTAGTACTCGGTATTCCCAGACCTTCGTTTTACCCACCACATATTCTTCTCAGCATCAAAACCCCAAGACATAACTCTGGAACGATCACCACACTTATCAGAGAATCCCTTCTTGAATGTAACAATGAATTTATTAGGATGATCAGAAGATTCAACATTTTGGTTAGAGTTCTTTATGACAAGAATCTTCTTCTGAAGTCGGTCTGATTCCTCTATTTTTTAAGCTGGACGACCACTATAACTTCCATCTTGATCAACAGTGGGTGTCTTTAAAGTTACTTCTTCGTTGCTCCTGAATTCATCCCCAAACTTTCTAATGAGTTTCTATTGAAGATCCAGATACATAGAAATAAGACCACCTATACTTGACTGAAGCTCTTTAATCTTAGAATCCTTTTCGGTGTTGCTAGCTTCAAGTTCTTGTATTCGTACGTCCTTCAAAATAGAATCTTGTACGAGTTCAAAAACTCGACGTTACAAAGCATGGACGTCCACGGGTTCTGCTTCGGGAACATAAGAAGACCTACCAAGGATCTAGCCGCGTCGATACATCAATTAAGCAATATAAACATGAATACGTTAAATACGGTTTATTGATAAATAAGGATAAATACATAATAGAGAGAATATAACTTATACAAGGACCTCACATCTCTCGTGTGTGTGATCTCACATAATTATGAACGGGAACAGCCTATTTATAGGCCTTATGCTCCCATTCGTTATGTTAAGCCTAATTCGTTATCTTCATAACGAACTAGCTTCCATTCGTTATGATAACAAATGATATTAACTTAACGAACTAACCATTATTCGTTATGCCTTCATAACAAATGAGGCCACCATTCGTAATATTACATAACGAATGGTCCTTTATCTTAACGAACTAGTCTATAACGAATGGACCTCATTCGCTTTACAAACCATAGAGAATGGGCCATTTTACATTAAATAAACAACCTAGACTAACTATAAGTTATTCGATCGCTACGGACACGAAATCCGTGCACTAATAGACACCCTTTTTCTGTAGTTATCGAATACTTTTATCTTGAATACTTTAACTGCAAATCACCAGTCAAAAAACCTTGCACTAACAGACACCCCCCATGACTAATGATTTTCGGGCTTGTGCAAACAGACAATGTTTATATCTTTTCAGCAAACCAACAACTTGTAGCCTCTCATATCATATCACCCCCTCAAAGTGAGAAACTCTTGGAGATCATCATAATCATCCATTGGCGTTTGATATGGTTTAATCTTTCAACAATCAGCAACAAGTCATCAGCTATACGTCAGCACCGGTAAAGAAAATATATCTTTACGTTTAACCTCGTCACACATCTTCAAGAACAATCCGATCATTCAACATCTTTCACTTTGGTTTTCCCTCTCTTGATAACGTTTATCCCAAATATACTTTTTGAAGCTCTTCCACATTCCATTTGCAAAGATGCACTAATGTTTGGGCATATGATTCAGAGTTCAAACCTCCATTAATAAACCCCAAATGATCAAATTCTTCAATCCAATGACATCACTCGTATATTCTTCAATAAGATCAACCTGTTCGAGAATCGTACCCCTCAACAGAAGTAATCCGCCATTTACTCGTAGCCAACATAGTCAGGATCAAAATCCCTCACAAATAAGTAAACGGACAGACACTCGTATCCCACATAGTCAGGTTTCAATCTTGAAAAAATCAGTCGCCAATCGAAAAACAATTGTAGTCTTGAACTCAGTCAAACGTAGCTTTGTCGTCATGCATTACCACCCGAATTGCAGTAATGTTTCAAGAAACCATGCAAACGTAGGAAGATACAAACCAAATAATCTCAAATGAAAGTTTTATCTCCCCCTTTTCTTGACAAATTCAACAAGATCTTGAATAGTCTTCAAAGTTTACAAACAAACTCCTCCTTAAATTACTCGCGGGCTCCCACTCGGCCAGTTGAAGCGCGTAAAAAGTCGGCCGGAAAATATATTATCAAAATTTGAGAGAAGAGTACCCAATACATTTGGAACATCCCAAAAAAATTCGATTAAGAAAATTTTCCAACTTTCCAGCCAAAAGTTCACCGAATATTTTCGAAAAATAAATATTTAGCCAAAATTTTCGAGAATGAAGTCTTACTTATGCGGAGTATCGAGGAAAAAATTCGTTCAAGAAAACTTTTCCTGCCAAATAACTCTTTTTTTTAACGAATTATCTCTCCAATTCGTTATAAATATCCACTTCATTCGTTAACTTAGTTCGTGCTCTCCTTTCGTCAACCAATAAGTTCGTTATAATTACCAACTCTAATTCGTTATAACAGTTACACGAATGACCTCCTATTCGTCAAGATTTCCACTTCGTCATACCCATTAACGAATTACCTTAATTCGTTACCTTTAACTTAACGAATCACCATGACGAAATAACTTAAGGAAGTACCTTAATTCGTTACCTTTAACTTAACGAATTAGCTTCATGAATTACCTTAATTCGTTACATTTTCCTTAACGAATTAACTTAATTCGTTAAACTTCCATTACGAATCAGCCACAATAACATAACAAATTAGGTTGTTGGATCTGAATTGTTCGCCAGAAAAACGCATTTCGCTGGAAAAATCAGTTACATGGGAATTGCTTTGGGCACGGGATTGCTTTGGGCACGGGAATACGAGTAGCCTTATTTGTTGCCGGCCACATAATGTTTACCATAGTCTTTCCCGTCCTTGGATCTCTAACCCACTTTTCCTTTTTTAAAAACGACTCAGTAGTCGTCATGTTCAGAAACCCCTATCAACCTGATTTCTCAAAAAGTTCCAGAAATCGGTAGCTTTCTTTTCATGAGTTGGATTGTGGTATGGGGCGTTGATTAGGTCACCGAGATCTACCTTTGTCCAGGATCCGAAATCCTTCATTTTATTGTAGTACTCGGTATTCCCAGACCTTCGTTTTACCCACCACATATTCTTCTCAGCATCAAAACCCCAAGACATAACTCTGGAACAATCACCACACTTATCAGAGAATCCCTTCTTGAATGTAACAATGAATTTATTAGGATGATCAGAAGATTCAACATTTTGGTTAGAGTTCTTTATGACAAGAATCTTCTTCTGAAGTCGGTCTGATTCCTCTATTTTTTAAGCTGGACGACCACTATAACTTCCATCTTGATCAACAGTGGGTGTCTTTAAAGTTACTTCTTCGTTGCTCCTGAATTCATCCCCAAACTTTCTAATGAGTTTCTATTGAAGATCCAGATACATAGAAATAAGACCACCTATACTTGACTGAAGCTCTTTAATCTTAGAATCCTTTTCGGTGTTGCTAGCTTCAAGTTCTTGTATTCGTACGTCCTTCAAAATAGAATCTTGTACGAGTTCAAAAACTCGACGTTACAAAGCATGGACGTCCACGGGTTCTGCTTCGGGAACATAAGAAGACCTACCAAGGATCTAGCCGCGTCGATACATCAATTAAGCAATATAAACATGAATACGTTGAATACGGTTTATTGATAAATAAGGATAAATACATAATAGAGAGAATATAACTTATACAAGGACCTCACATCTCTCGTGTGTGTGATCTCACATAATTATGAACGGGAACAGCCTATTTATAGGCCTTATGCTCCCATTCGTTATGTTAAGCCTAATTCGTTATCTTCATAACGAACTAGCTTCCATTCGTTATGATAACAAATGATATTAACTTAACGAACTAACCATTATTCGTTATGCCTTCATAACAAATGAGGCCACCATTTGTAATATTACATAACGAATGGTCCTTTATCTTAACGAACTAGTCTATAACGAATGGACCTCATTCGCTTTACAAACCATAGAGAATGGGCCATTTTACATTAAATAAACAACCTAGACTAACTATAAGTTATTCGATCGCTACGGACACGAAATCCGTGCACTAATAGACACCCTTTTTCTGTAGTTATCGAATACTTTTATCTTGAATACTTTAACTGCAAATCACCAGTCAAAAAACCTTGCACTAACAGACACCCCCCATGACTAATGATTTTCGGGCTTGTGCAAACAGACAATGTTTATATCTTTTCAGCAAACCAACAACTTGTAGCCTCTCATATCATATCACCCCCTCAAAGTGAGAAACTCTTGGAGATCATCATAATCATCCATTGGCGTTTGATATGGTTTAATCTTTCAACAATCAGCAACAAGTCATCAGCTATACGTCAGCACCGGTAAAGAAAATATATCTTTACGTTTAACCTCGTCACACATCTTCAAGAACAATCCGATCATTCAACATCTTTCACTTTGGTTTTCCCTCTCTTGATAACGTTTATCCCAAATATACTTTTTGAAGCTCTTCCACATTCCATTTGCAAAGATGCACTAATGTTTGGGCATATGATTCAGAGTTCAAACCTCCATTAATAAACCCCAAATGATCAAATTCTTCAATCCAATGACATCACTCGTATATTCTTCAATAAGATCAACCTGTTCGAGAATCGTACCCCTCAACAGAAGTAATCCGCCATTTACTCGTAGCCAACATAGTCAGGATCAAAATCCCTCACAAATAAGTAAACGGACAGACACTCGTATCCCACATAGTCAGGTTTCAATCTTGAAAAAATCAGTCGCCAATCGAAAAACAATTGTAGTCTTGAACTCAGTCAAACGTAGCTTTGTCGTCATGCATTACCACCCGAATTGCAGTAATGTTTCAAGAAACCATGCAAACGTAGGAAGATACAAACCAAATAATCTCAAATGAAAGTTTTATCTCCCCCTTTTCTTGACAAATTCAACAAGATCTTGAATAGTCTTCAAAGTTTACAAACAAACTCCTCCTTAAATTACTCGCGGGCTCCCACTCGGCCAGTTGAAGCGCGTAAAAAGTCGGCCGGAAAATATATTATCAAAATTTGAGAGAAGAGTACCCAATACATTTGGAACATCCCAAAAAAATTCGATTAAGAAAATTTTCCAACTTTCCAGCCAAAAGTTCACCGAATATTTTCGAAAAATAAATATTTAGCCAAAATTTTCGAGAATGAAGTCTTAC
Source organism: Bidens hawaiensis (assembly GCF_021521415.1). NCBI lineage: Eukaryota > Viridiplantae > Streptophyta > Magnoliopsida > Asterales > Asteraceae > Bidens > Bidens hawaiensis. The sequence goes on along the minus strand of NW_027492268.1, from coordinate 160,208 downwards.
TTATGCGGAGTATCGAGGAAAAAATTCGTTCAAGAAAACTTTTCCTGCCAAATAACTCTTTTTTTAACGAATTATCTCTCCAATTCGTTATAAATATCCACTTCATTCGTTAACTTAGTTCGTGCTCTCCTTTCGTCAACCAATAAGTTCGTTATAATTACCAACTCTAATTCGTTATAACAGTTACACGAATGACCTCCTATTCGTCAAGATTTCCACTTCGTCATACCCATTAACGAATTACCTTAATTCGTTACCTTTAACTTAACGAATCACCATGACGAAATAACTTAAGGAAGTACCTTAATTCGTTACCTTTAACTTAACGAATTAGCTTCATGAATTACCTTAATTCGTTACATTTTCCTTAACGAATTAACTTAATTCGTTAAACTTCCATTACGAATCAGCCACAATAACATAACGAATTAGGTTGTTGGATCTGAATTGTTCGCCAGAAAAACGCATTTCGCTGGAAAAATCAGTTACATGGCTGGAAAAACTTAGATCTAGCCGGCATCTGCATTTTCAAGCTTCATTCATGGTAGATTCATCATAAATACATAATTAACCATGAAAATCTACCCGAACACTTAGATTTTCACTTTAAACACGAATCTATCATCCAAATAACTTAACGATTAGTTATTCATCACCAAATAGATCAACCCATAACATGCTCTTCAATGGTGAAATCTTCAATTCACCATAATTAACCACCAAAATCCACAGAAACATGCGGATTTCAATTATAAACACAAATCCATCATCCAGTTAACTTAACAATCACTAAATCATCATAAACCAAATCAAAAAGTAACATACTCTTCCATGGTGAATCACTCAATACACCATAACTTAACACCAAATTACACAGGAAGATTCGTATTACCTCAACAAACACGAATCTACAATCAATTCCACCAATAACACACTAATTTACTCCAGATCTGAACAAATCAGTTCTAAACCCGAAGAACACGAAAAACTCATATTCATACCTTAATCGATGCACCAAGAGCAGTCGTCTGTTCTAATACCAATTGAGAAGACCTACCAAGGATCTAGCCGTATCGACACATAAATTAAGCAATATGAACATGAATACGTTAAATACGGTTTATTGATAAATAAGGATAAATACATAATAAAGAGAATATAACTTATGAAAGGACCTCACATCTCTCATGTGTGTGATCTCACATAATTATGAACGGGAACAGCCTATTTATAGGCCTTATGCTCCCATTCATTAAGTTAAGCCTAATTTGTTATCTTCATAACGAACTAGCTTTCATTCGTTATGATTCCATAACGAATGATATTAACTTAACGAACTAGCCATCATTCGTTATGCCTTCATAATGAATGAGGCCTCCATTCGTTATATTACATAACGAATGGTCCTATATCTTAACGAACTAGTCTAGATAATAACAATTGGACCTCATTCGCTATACAAACCATAGCGAATGGGTCATTTTACATTAAATAAACAACCTAGACTAACTATAAGTTATTCGATCGCTATGGACACCAAATCCGTGCACTAACAGAATAACCCCTTTTCTTTTATTATGTAAAAATTGATCTTGCATACCCAGAATATGAGCAATCTTTTCTGAGGCACTAGAGCTTGATTGACCAGTTGGGTTAGATGATCACGCTGGTTCGTCAACAATAGGAATATATGCTTCAAGATTGAATTCCTGAGCAATGTCGTCAAAAATCTTTTCCTAAGTTTGAAGCTCTGCAGTGGATGGACTTGAGTCAATGTGAGTCTCAGGAGCTTTCAACTCACGTTCATGTGGTTGACTTGTTGTTGGTGTTGTTTCAGCAGCCAGCACGCCAGGTCTCGGATCTTTATTTCTTCATTTACGTGGTATAAGATCGGCTGCTGGATCTTCGGGAGTATCTCCATCTTGATTCATAGTGACTGCTTGAGGAGGCTTCAAGACAGTCGACTGGAGCATTTCTTTGAATTTATAGAACTCCTTTAATTGTTCAGCAGAAGGAGCTTTTTCAGCTTCTTGGTGTTCTGACTCCATGTGTTGTGCTAGAGTCTGTTCATCTTCATCGCCGTCTGAAATAACTTCAAACGCAGCAACACGTTTCTGAACAGGCATCACATGCTCCTAAGCAACCTGAGCACTGACATAGATAGTCTCAGTTTCAACAAATTTGCCTAACTTGACTATCTCGTGGAGGCTTTTATAAACGACTTTTGGCCCCTTACTGGAATGTTTTATCAACCCAAAGATGTTGGGTCCCATTGATTTCATATCTAGCGTCTCAAAAGACTTGATAAGACAGGATAATGAGAGTCGAAGATCATCTATAGAAACCGAGGATATATAAGAAACACCTCCTTATTTCCCTTCAAGTTGCTCATCATCTCATCGAACACGAACTTGGAATAATTGTAGTTCCAATCCATGATCAGAGCAACTACAGCCGAAATATGAATGTAGCTAATCTCATCATATCCTCCTTTTCTTCCCAACATGCAAGTATGAACCTCGCGTATAATTGCATCTGAGATAACAACCGGCTTCTTTTGAACTTTGGGGCCTATAATAACGGCTCCTCCAACTCCTTGCTGATTGATCGAAGCATTATTCTATAATTTCGTAATCATCTTCTTGCATATGACAGGAGTTTCTCGTAAGGCATGAGAAATCCTACAAGTGTTGAGACCGACGATCATGGACATGAACTCCTTGTTTGTCAGAGGTGGATCAAACAGGTGTCCAGCTATATTATGAGTATCAACGAACTTTAGTAGTGCTTGATCAGCCATTACTGCAACAAACGAGTTAAGTTAGTAATTATTTATATAACTTGGCCAAAAAACATAAGTTCAAGGATATAATTTAATTTTTTTAAGCATCAAGGGCCAAGTATGAAAGATAATAATGTTTTTATAATGGATTTTGGTCCACATAGATGTTCTATGTCCACTTAGATGGATTTCGGTGTAAGATTTGAGTTCTTGGTCAACAAACGGCGATTTCGGTCAGTTAATGTGTTCTCTGTCCAAAATTACCGACAACAGTGAGCTCTAAGTGAATTATAAGAGATCTCGGTCAATAAAGTCAACCAAAAAATCTTGGTTTGACCAAGAGTTTTTGGTCAAACTGATTTTGGTCAAACTGATTTTTGAAAGAAAAACCCTTGAGTTTTGCCTCGTAGATTGGACAAGAGACCTGAAACTAACTCTTAAGACCTCAACAATGGTCTCAGTCAAATCAAACGACCAACGCAATACGAGTTCATTATATGAATCAACAAACAAAGATCCAGACAATCATTGACATCACATCTCAATCAAACCCACTAATTATCACAACATATTATCCATAGATCCCTTACCTGTTATTGAAAACAAGAATACTAAGACACAATCATATTTGATTAGAATAGAAAAGAGTTAGGGTTTTCAGCCATGAGGTATTTGAGGGAAGATACTTTTGAGAATAAGATCAATAATGGAGATTCAAAACCATTTATATTCCCAAAACTAGTGGGCCGAGAACCCATATAAGCCCACCCAGACGAGCCCAAGTCAGAAGCATAGCCCAAAACCAAGCCAGACAACAAACAGACTCAAGGTCCAACATGTTTTAACAAAATCAAAAATAGCCCCATTTTTTATCCGTTGTTTCGAGGAGAGTAATTCCGAGGTGACAAAAGAATTAGGTAAAAAAAATAAAATAGCCGAAATAAATAAAACTAAAAGAAACATAGTTTAAGAACATAACAATAAACACTTGTCTTCTAGTAATTTAGCAAATTTTGGGATCAAATTTCAGTTTTTGATAAAAATGCCGCATTTATGAAAATATCCGAACATGGAATCTTATTGATTAAGGTGCTTTCACAACGATTCATGTTCAGCGTTATTATGGCATAAAGAGACATGTTGATAGCATGTATAACAAACTTAGCATGTTTTTCATTGCGCCAGTGATATGGATTAGTTACAGTTAGGCATAAAACTCAGATGAACATCACTTATGGACTTGTGAGCCTCCTATCTATTCTCAAAGCGTATTTGGCTTTCCCCAGATCACCCCAATTTGACTCCAACCTCCTAGTGTGTTGATCAAAACTTTTATAGAAAGCAAGAAAATTTTAAGCTTTAAGGTTGAACATTGGACTTAAATGCCCTTCATTCAGAGTGTTTAGGAATTATTTGAATGTCCCACCCTTGTAGTTCTAGTTTGACACTTTAAGCTTTTGAAAAACCAAGAATTTAGCAACACAATATCATATATATACTTACAACAATTTTTTTTAACAAAAAATAACACAATATTTTTTGGTGATCAAGACACTAACGGGCTCGTGTATGACTGGGTAATTACTTTTCTGCCTATCATTCAAAGAGATGTATATGGAGACATGCACATTTCTTCAAGATGACTCTTCACAGTAAGTTTAGCATATTTAGTGTATATCACTTTATCGTTTACACATCATGAAAAGCTACCATACAAATCAATGACTGTTCTAGAACCTTTTAAGCTTAATAACTTCACCCGTTAGGCACACAGAATATATTTATCTATCATTTTCCAAATGTTGGATCAATTTTCATATGGAAATATTTTGAAGCCTCAAGAAGCTGTTAACTGAATAATCATATCACTTCCCAGAAAGTTACAGAAGACACATTTTACAACTCAGTCACCCGGTCACTCTTAATTTTTAGGTAAATGGCTATCCCGTAAGTCCACAAGTGGTTAACAGGACCAAACACATATGAGAATACATGTTCCTCCAACATAGATTAACCGACATAATTTTAAGTGAAAGAATTTAAAAAACAAACCACATCACAATCTCCCCAGATGCTTTCAGTCTTTAGATGAATGGCTATCAGTGAATCTACGAATAGATAACATATACAAGTATATGTCCTTCCAACTTGAGCAACCGACATAACTTTAAGAGAAAGTAAATAGTTACATAATAAGTACACACACTCTTTTTGAATTTTTTAATAATTTTCTACCCCTAAGTTTGTGCAAAAAAAAATATGTTATCCTCAAAAAGACTCAATCCTCAAAAAAAAGCATTTTAAGAAAACCGACAAGAACATTAAACCTGGATGTCCCGACCGGTTTTGTAAATAAGTCTGCCACATTATTATCAGTGTGAACTTAATCAAGATGAATCAATTTAGGTCATAACAGTCACGTATAAAATGTATTTTAATATCAATGTGCTTGGATTTTGAGTGTTGAACCGGATTCTTAAGGATTGGCAGCATCATTATCATAAAAAATAGGGGTGTCAAGAAATTCCAAACCGTAATCCAGGAATTGATGTTGCATCCAGATAACCTGTGAGTAGCAAGCTGACGCAGTAACATACTCAGCCTCGGCAGTCGATGTGGACACTGTTTGTTATTTCTTGCATTGCCAAGTGATGAGACGATCGCCCTAGAACTGACAACCAGCAGATGTTGATTTATTGTCAATGTCATCTCCACCATAATTGCTATCAGCAAAAGCATATAAATCAAAGTCTGAGTTTTTGGGATACCAAAGACCTAACTTCGGTTGTCCCTTCAGATATCTAAAAATACGTTTAACAGCAATTAAATGAGAGAGTTTAGGGTTAGCCTGGAAACGAGCACATTGACAAACAGTGAACATGATATCAGGGCGATTGGCGATGTGATACATCAGGGATCCGATCATCGATCGATAGTATGTTTGATCTACGGGATTCCCTTCAGGATCAGAGGACAAAAGAGGCCTTTCCGCCATGGGAGTGGTAGCACTTTTGGAATCTTGAAATTCAAACTTTGCAAGCATATCTTCAACATATTTTCCTTGATGCAACAAAATTCCCGTCGAACTCTGACGAACCTGCAACCCTAGAAACGTTGTCATTTTTCCCAGCGAGCTCATTTCAAACCTCTTCTTCATCACCTCTTCAAACTCATAACATAATTCAGGACTGGTAGATCCCAAAATAATGTCATCGACATAAATTTGAACCAGAATCAAGTTTTTCCCAACGGTTTTAAGGAACAAAGTTTGATCAATTGTCCCACTTTTATAACCATGACCCAGAAGATGAGCCGTCAGTGTAGCATACCGCACCCGAGGGGCTTGATGAAGACCGTACAGTGCTTTTTCTAACTTGTAGACATGAGTAGGATTCTTTGAGTCTAAAAACCCCGGTGGCTGATCCACGTAAATTTCTTCCTTAACTTCGCCATACAGAAACGCGGTTTTATCATCCATCCGATAGACTTTAAAACCCATAAATGAGGCATAAGATAAAAAAATCTGAACGGCTTCGAGTCTAGCTAAGGGAGCATAGAGTTTAGCGTAATCTAACCCTTCGACCTGAGGAAAACCGAGAACAACAAGTCGTGATTTGTTTCTAACAATAACCCCCGTGTCATCTTGCTTGTTTCGGAAAACCCATCTCGTGTCCAGTGCTTTCTTTCCCATCGGCAGTTCAACCAACCTCCATACCTTTAACTTATCAAACTGATTTAATTCTTCATGCATAGCATCCACCTAGCTTGGTTCTTGAAGAGCCATTTCTACCGACTTTGGCTCAATCTGAGAAATAAAACAAGAAAACAAGCAGCTGTTTATGTGTCCTGTCTGGCTTCTGGTGGACACGCCTGTTTCAAAGGGACCTTTGACATTCTCAATTGGATGATTACGCTGGATTCTTGATGGAATTGATTGTTCTGGAACAACATTGGTAGGAGGTAAGATTGACAGATTCTCATCAATATTATTAAGGGGATTCTTCCATCCAGAAGCTGTCGTACTATGTGAATACGAGTTGCTGGCAACGTATTCATTTGGAATTACATCGGAAAAAAAGTGCTTCCGAAGATTTGACGAATAGGACTCTCCCCCTCAACTATAGGAACCTTTTCTGATGAGGTTGGTGAGGACACAATTTCAGTAGCTTCTTCTGATTGATTGACAGACACAGGCGGAGTGATATCTAGTGAATCTATGAGATCATCTTCCAAAATATGAGATATATGAGAGACAGCATGTAAATCTTCATTCTCGGCATCTACGGTGGCATCACCTGAAATTTCTGTCTCGATAACCGGAGGCCCATTGAACGGTTTGAAGAGTTTATTGTAATCGAACTGCTATTAGGGACCAACACGGGCATCGGTCTCGTTTTCTTCCAACCAACGTACATCATATGATTCTAGAATCAGATTGGTTGACTTATTGTAGACTCTGTAGGCAGTACGAACAGCATAACCAACAAAATAACAATCATCAGCTTTGGCCCCAAATTTTGGTGTTGATTCAAGATTCAGTATGGTACATGGGCAACCAAACGCTCTAAAATGAGCAACTGTGGGCTTATGACCATAGACAATCTCATATGGAGTTTTCATTTGAGACTTGTTGATTATCACCCGATTCTGAACATAGCATGCCGTATTAACGGCTTCTGCCCAGAAGAATAACGGCAATTTTGAGTCACATAACATGGTCCTTGTTGCCTCAATAAGAGTCATGTTTCTCCTTTCAGCCACACCATTCTGTTGCGGTGTCCGGGCAGAGTTGTACTGACGAAGTACCCCTTCTCTGAACAAAAATAATTCAATGAAGCATTCTTGAATTCCGTACCATTGTCACAACGAATGCCCTTCAGCTTCAAGTTGAGCTGATTCTCCATAAGCACCATGAACCTCTTAATCAAATCTGCAGTTTCACTCTTATTTGACAAGAAAAACCCCCAAGTAAAACGTGAGTAGTCATCAGTAATAACGAGACAATAAGAGCTATGAGAAAGACTCAAAACATGAACCGGACCGAACAAGTCCATATGCAATAATTGAAACACTGATGAAATGGTATTAATCAATTTTGGTTTATGAGTTTTTCGATTGTGTTTACCCAAGGCACAAGCCACACATTTTCTAATTGTAACCAAATATTTTACGGGTAAACCACGCACCAAATCATTTTTTGCAATACGGTTTTTGTTTTTCACATTAGCATGACCAAGACGACGATGCCAAAGCATGGCATTATGTTCTGACACTTTTGAAAACATGCAGGTTATTTCATCAGGAACATTTTTGTTCATGTCGATCACGTAAGCATTATCTTTTTATTGTGATCGAACAAGAACCCAGTCTTCGGGTATGATGATACCAGGTTTTAAAATTAAGCACTCTTTATTAGTGAAATGAGCTGAGAAACCTTTATCACAAATCTGTGTCACGCTTAACAGACCGTGCTTCAACTCAGGAACAAAGTTAACATTTTCAAATTTGAACACCGTTACTTACAGTACCTTTCTGCGTAATCTTTCCCTTTTCTCCTCCCGCAAAGGACACATACCCACTGTTAAAGATTTGAATATTGTGTAGCTGGGAAATGTCTCATGTCATGTGCCTGGAACAGCCACTATCAACATACCAAGGTCTGATGGTATTCCTTCATAGTTGTTCTTGCACGATGTGCAAGATTAGCTAGACTTTGGTACCTAGTCCATAGTTACATTGGGTAACCCTGACTCATCTAAAGTTGTCACATGTTGCCATGACATATCATTTCGATCATCTAATATCGAATTCGATGCCTCTTTCACCGGAGACTTAGGCAACCATTCATGTCTACCATTGTAAGATTTGGCATTATTTGTATGAATGGATGACTTGATCTCTGGTATTTTAGTGGGAGAAACAGACAATTTTGTCTTTTCCACTTGTTTCGGTTTAGAACCCTTGTTCGTTTTTGAAACCAAACCACTGCTTCTACCACCTCTATGAAACATGTTAGGCTTGGTCTGATGAGGACTTAACCTACCAGATTTATTTTTGTTCTAATCATCGTTAGAGGGATTAGCCTGGTTATACCTGAAATTTCGCCTATAGGTATTACGAGGCATATTCCTCTTATAGAATCCATAGTAAGGAACATATGGACGATGTGGACAATTTCTAGAAATATGACCGGGAGTGCCACAGTTAAAACAAGTTTGATGTTTTACATAGAAATTATTTTCGGCAACTCCTTGTCTGGACCGGTTGTGTGGACCAGTTTGCTTTACCTGATGCTTACCGCTAGACACATGATTTAACTTACCACCTTGTTTGTCATTAGAGCATCCCTCTTTAACAAACTTCGGCGATGAGTATTTATTGGAATTTTTCGATCTTTTAAACTTATTAAAAACCACATTATCAGAATTCAAAGTTTTAGAGGAATCAACCACACAAGTATCCTTGCTCTTAAAAACAGAGCCCACATAGACAGTCGGAATAACAGAATTCAAAACAGGTAATTTTAAAGGAACATTAGAATTAATGTCTTTATTATTTGAAACACACAAATCATCATCCTCATCAGCTCAATCCTCAACGATTACTTTATCTACACATGAGGCAAACAGATTAGAATCGTTCACTTCTGAAGTGGACGCAGTAGCCTTTACTGAGTCGACCTTTTCATTATTTACAGTTTTACCATACTTCATGTCTTTCACCTTTTCTTCCTACTCTTTGGTACAAGGAAGACTAGGGTAGTTGTCATTATATGGTGGGGGTACTTGACTATATCCTATACCCTCACCTTCATTCTCTTTCCACCATAACTGATTTTCAATCATGGAATTAACTACCTTACTGGAACCACCAAACTTTCTAAAATCAAGTTCAGCCCTTTTAAATTTTTCAGTTAGATTTGAGAATTCTAACTTAGAGGCTTCCAGTTCAGCAGTTAATTCAACAATTTTCTGTTTAGCATCTAGATGGTGACAACATTTCAAACTAAAATCAGATTTTAGCTTGGAAAAATCCTTTTTCTGTGCCTCAATTTTATCTAGATAACCCTTTTCATTTTTCTAAATTTTATGGTTTTCAGATTTTACCGTTTCCATTTCTCTAAGCAAGTTACTATTATGAGATTTATAAAGATCTATTTATCAATACAAGCTTGAGAACATAATGGAGAACTTACCTCAAACGAGCTGGAAGAAGTGAATGCCATAAATGTAAATTAAAGTTCCAACATGAGCAACGTTGGCAGCCTAATTGCTTATGTTGAGACCAGCCATCTGATCATTCCATGAGAATTGTTGAGCAACCATACCCAGTTCACCATAACCTGAGCTATCCCCAACTTTTCCTATAGCATTACCCACGAGAACCAACGCCCTTTTCCATATTTCCTTCCTTGGCTAGATTTGTGCATTCACGAGCAAAGTGATCGGGCTCGTGACAATTGTAACACCTCAGAGTGTCCTTATTGAAATCCACGTTCTGATTATTTGGTACATTCCAATTATTCCTTCATGTTCTCTTAGTAAATTTCTTAGCCCAAAAAACTACCATGGCAATTTGCCAAGAGATATCCATTTCTTCTGCATCATCTGGATGAATCTGATCAAGCTCAACAGCAACTACAGGTTCAACCAAATCTCCAGCAAGGAATGCATTGTAGTAGTTCATGAATCCCGACATTAGAACAATGTTCTCTTGAGTTTCCTTTGAGATAGAAGGAATCTGACTGGAATTTTGACTAGGAGAAGCACCAGATGATTGAGGTTTAACATTAGCAGCAGGAGATTGGGCAGGTTTAGCGAAGAAAAATGGAGCTGGTTGTGGTGAAGAATGAGAGAATTAACCCTGAGCGGATTTAAACATTGAGAAGTTTCCTTAAGGTTGAAATTGTTGTTGACCTTGAGTAGTCTTGAACATCGAGAATTTGTCTTGTGAGAGGAGTGCATTATTGGAAGCAGCACTGTAACCTGCGGTGTTGTAGGAGTTTGCATGGTTTATAGCATGTTTTGTGTCATCCATGTCACATGCTTTGATGATAGCCATAACCTCAGACAATGTCAACCTGTTGAGATCTTTCGTCTTCTTGATAACTACAACGTTCATATCCCAACTTTGAGGCAAGGAGTTCACCAACTTATTGTTTGTTTCAGCAGCTGTTAAGTTGATGCTTGCAGATCTCATCTCAATCACAAGAGCTATGAACTTGTGAAGCTGAGTTTCCAACGATTCTCCCAGAATGTGATTGAACATGTTAAATTTTTGTCTCAACAAATCTTGACGACTTCTTCTCATGTCTTCATTACCCTTTTACACCTAAATCAAGGCTTCCCATAGTGCCTTAGCAGACTGCAGTTCCCTAAAACCCAAGGCAATCTCAGGTGAGAGTGCCATAGTTGATGTTGAGAGTGCCTTTTCATCTTCCTCCATTTTCTCAAAATTAGCATCATCATACAATTCAACAGGCTTCCCGGCAACTTCCTGAGAATTTTCACGTTGGTTGGTCATAGCTTGTGGACCCCTGACATTACTTCTCCAGACCTTAGCATCTTTCATTTTGACATATTTCTCGAATTTGAATTTCCACTCCCTAAACCCCTCCTGAGACAGCAGACAATGTATGCGAGTAGTTGTTCCCATTATTAAGTCCAGTTCTTGGTGAATTGTAGCATTGGATGAGCCATTACTGTTAATTATCTAGTCCCTTTTAGTTTTCATAGTCCTTTATCCTAAAGTCCAATAGTCAAAGCCCAATCAGAATGGATCAGGCCCAAGAATCAAATAAGCCGATAACACAGAATAAATCACAGTCAACGTTGACCGAGAACTATTCTTGACCGAAAACAGATGTTGACCGAAAATCCACGATGACCGAGAACTCTTAATCTAGGTAGAGAACACTTAGTTGGCCACAAACTCTTGTTTCTGGCCGAGATCACCAGTCTTAAGCCAAAAATGATCAAACTTGGGCGAAAACCCTTGATTCTAGCGTAGAACGATGATTACTTGTTCAACAACTTAAGATCTTGGCCGAAAACCCTGAATTTACCTAGAAATCAAACAGAGTTGCCCGAGAACTAGGTTTACTAATTTAGATTAGAAATCAACCGAATCCCTTGAATCAAGGGATTTAAATTGTTTCCAACTAAACCAAATCAATAACCAAAACTCAACTCAAAACACAAATAACACTTAGATCTTAAATCCGTTGATATCAAACCAAGCCTTGAATGGTTCAAAAGGCTCTGACACCAATTGTAAGTCCCAAGATAGTATATTTCAATATGATATCAACACACCTAATGTTATTGTGGAATATTGTAGGTTCCCTGGACGGATCGCACGAGATATCTCGATCAACTCAGGTGCGGAATCCCTGCGTAGATCGTTACGAGTATAGAACACGAATCACACGAACACACGAAACGAACACACGTTATATATTATAACTCAAACACGTGATGTAATATCACTGTTACAGACTCTCGTCCTCACGTTACAAATGAACTCGAACTACTGAAACAAACAACTTCACGATTACAAACCAAGCCGTAACCTAGGACTATTTATACACGACAACTTCGCCTGGCATGTTCAGGCGAAGTTGTCCATAACTTCGCTTGACTAACAAGTTCGCCTGTTAAGCGAACTTGTCAGTAACTTCGCTTAAACATACAAAACATAATTAAACATTACAGACTCGATTACAGACACTAGACTATGAACTACTGACATTATGCACCAACAGACTCCCCCTTGGCAGTAGCTTCATATCTTGATCTTTAAGCACTTGTCTTGTAATCTTCAATCTTGTATCTTCACGCATGCACTCCTTTTCTAACACAAACTGACACAACTCTTTGATACTTCCTCGCTTCTTCCTTCCAAGCAGGAATATAAAAGATTTTCTTCTCATTAAGCACCTTCAGATCAGCTTGCGATAAGTTTACCAAATGCATCGGATCGTAAACTCTTAGGAGCTCTTGTTCATCCTCGTCTTCCATCACCGCTTCTGCTGTCTCACAATCCACATACCACCACTTTAGGTCTTTAAGCACATCCTTGGGCATTAGCTTCAACGGTACTTCTTTCAGGCACCGGATCGGTTTATACTTCATGACCATCCAAGGTTTTCCATCAGCTCTCATACCTCTATCCTTGTCTTCAACAAGTTTTCCCTTCTGTGGTTTCAACAGCTCAAACTTCTTCTCTTTTATACTCTCTCTCCATACAATTTTCTCAATGACTCGCCATATTATCGTCATTTCGATTGATTAACCCCAATCTGGCTAAGTCTTTCACTTCACATTCCGGCAGTGTATTCAACGACCTTAACATTCTTTTAAAATACTGAACGTCGTCATACCGTTTAATCACAAAGAGCTTCAACTGCTCATCATAGATCCAGCAAATAATCCCTTTCTTCGCTTCAGCATAGCCTTTAATATTGTAACTCTTCTTAAACATTGTAGGGACCGCTGGTTTCTTCGTTTTGACGAACCACTGAGCATAGCCTTCTTTCCACCTAGGCTGCTCTTCCCATTCAGTCTCATCGATTATTGTCTCATTACCCATATCTGCTTTCTCCACACGTGGAATGTCATGCTCCACATTCTCTTCTACTATTTCACCTTCGTCAACATCTTCTTCAATAACAATCTGAGCTCCAATCTTCTCAATCTCCTCAATTGGCAACACATCATCATCAAACAACACATCATCACTAAACATATCATCATCTAATTCTTTCAAAGCATCAATCACATCATCTCCCATTCCTTCATCATCAACCATCACCACCTCATCACCACCAGAACTGCCAGCCGCACCTGCAGACTCCCCCTGAGCTGTGGAAGTCCCAAGAGCTTGAGTAGTTCTTGGGAACTCACCACCTGCACCTTTCGATGCATTGGGATCATCGTCTCTGTCATTCCTCTTCTTTGTCCTTAACTCGTCGCCTTTACAGCTTGTCTCCCCCTGAGATGCCAAGAACTCCTTCATAGCATCTATAATTCTCCCATGTTCAACCAGGAGGGACAACTGTAGTTGATTTTCTGTTACTAGGCGCTGAATAGCCTGGGTCTGGATAAAGTTTATCCTCGATTGCTCTGCCACGACCCGCTCAAGTGCAGCTATTCTCTCCGAGTCTGAGAGGGTTACATCGAAATCGAACTTCATGTGAGATGTGTCTTGAGAATACTGAGGTGGGATTTCACATGTAACCGGGACATCAGAAGTAGTTGTGGACGTAACCGCAGGTGGTATCAAGACCGACAACTCTGCAGTTGCAACGACTGTCGACTCAACAAATTGTGCAACAACCTCCGACGGAGTAAGCGTTGGAGGTGGTAATGACACAATCTCCGGAGTCGTCAGCTGGATAGTAGTGATTGGGATGCCAAAAGCTGATGATGTAGCCACCACGGGAACATCCGCGGCGCTTAAACCTGTGACCTGTAGTGATGTAGGAACAATCGACATACCTGACAGTGCGGGCGGAGCGAAACGTACAACTCTTGAAGTCTCTCCAGCTCCCATACCTGCACCTGTCCTTTCCCGTCTTGAACGTCTAATCAACTTTTGAATATCCTCTTCTTCTTCTGACTCGCTATCATCAACTGTCCTCTTTCTCTTCCCAAATGTTCTCTCTTGAGTCACCAACATCCTTCTCGCCTCATCCATAACATCATCAAGATCTGAGTCAGCCACCGTCGTAGCTGCTCTAGTAATACGCACAGTCGAGACACGTTCAACTGGGATCTGAACGTTCTCCTCTGGATCCACCCGATCCATATCGAAGAATCCTTGACCTCCGAATTCTGCATCAAGGTCCACTTCCTCCTCCGGTGACACAACAGGAGCAGCAGATATAGCTTGAGATGCTCCTGCCTGTTGTGGTGCCGGGTCTCTGAACTCATCCCCACGAGCTGGCACATACCCCAGGTTTATTAAGTACCCAAAGAGTGGAGTATGCCTTGGACGCAGTTCAGGCTTGCTCCTCGCACTGGATGTTCGGCATTGAGCGAAGATACGTTTGCTCACACTCTCCACGTATCGTATTGGACGTCGTTGAGGCAACGTGGGAGCAACATGATTCAAGATCATCTGAATGAATCGTGGATACATGATGAACCTCTCACGGGCCATCGCTCTTTTCAGTCTATCGATCTCGTAAAAGACCATCTGACTAAAGCTATAACGTTTGTTATAAGTCAGAGCAGTCATTGCTGACTGCATGGTCCCCCCGCCCCGGGGCGTCGCCGATCGATACGAGATCCGCACGATGTCTAGGAGTGCGGAATCCTCCTAGACTCGTTTATGGTGTAGAAGACGAAGAACACGATTACACACAAACACATACACGAACAAACACACGAATGGATAAACACATCTACAGATCTTTTATATAATAACCGAAACACTTACATACCAAACATGAAAACAAATGACACGGCCGACCCGAGGTGAGCTCTACCTCGGGCCGTCCCACACGGCTCACTCTCTCGGTTTCTCTCTAGCTAATTAAACTTATCACACAATACTCTGATTTCTGGATTACCAACCCTAAACAATAAACAGCCGATATATAAACACAACTTCACGGGCTTGGGCTTGGGCCTGTAGGCGAAGTTGCTACAACTTCGCCTATGGCGAAGTTATTCTAACTTCGCCTGTGGCAGAAGTTGTTACAACTTCGCCTATGGCGAAGTTGTTATAACTTCGCCTATGGCGAAGTTGTTTAAACTTCGTACTCCGATTCGGCTGAACAGAATTGCATAGCGACGGTCACAAAACATGCGCCAACAGATTCCCCTTTGACCGTTGCTCTCAATTCTAACAAACACGAAAGATCATCTGTTACAAAACATGCACCAACAGACTCCCTCTTAACTGATGATCTTCTGTTTGCCCTTCAACCAGCCGTGTCTGAAACTGTCTTGTAGCTTCACAAATCTACCAATCACCCAGCGTCTTCCATATCAGATCTCCCCTTCAGTGTAAGCTTCTCCGACTAAATAGATTGAGGTCTTTGAAATGCATGCATCCCCGTGCCTAATTATTCATCTCAACCAATCACGTGAGTCCTTCTGACTTCACAACACGTGAAGTTGGGCTCCCTCCACAACTTCACCAACACGTCGGCATACGATAAGGTTTAATCTTCAACTACTCAACATCAAGTGATCAATTTCATCACAATACCACCTTGACAGAATCTAACACACATGACCATTAATTTATCCGAAGCATCTTCAATCACCAAGGATAACGATCAAGAACATATAACACTTTAATTCCCGATTAAATCCAACTTGTTCCAGAATTTTCACTTTAATAAATAAGCATCACGTTTCAGGATCCAATTCTCGAACGCCTTGAAAATAACATAAATAATATGCTCTGACCGCAATCCAGTAATGACGAAAACCTTCAGTTCAAATTGACTTTCTTCAGTTGGTCAACCTCGAACAACAACTATTTTATTGCCCACAAACACCCAAATATGTGTCAATATCCAGTTTCAATCAATATCCCATTCACAACCTCAACTCCATATCCAGAGTTGACACGTATTTGTTCACACGTAAGACCAAGAGATAACAAGTTTCACTCGTTGACGGGAACAACGTCTTCGGTCTCACAATAATCGTGTACACCTGGCTATACAGACGAAAACACCAAAATACTCTTTTTTTTTTTTCTCGTTAACTTCGCTTAAAGTTAACTTCGCCTGTCCATAACTTCTCCTGGCTAAAACTTCGCCTGGCTATAACTTCGGCTGGCTATAACTTCGCCTGGCTGCTAACTTCGCCTAAACCCTAAAATTTAAGCGACAACTTCGCCTGAACCCCATAACTTCGCCTGTAGCAGCTGTTCGGCCAGAAACGCATCAGAAACGTGCCAGAAACACCAAAACGCAGATCTCGAACCATAGCATAAGAGCCTAAGGCTCTGATACCAATTGTAGGTTCCCTGGACGGATCGCACGAGATATCTCGATCAACTCAGGTGCGGAATCCCTGCGTAGATCGTTACGAGTATAGAACACGAATCACACGAACACACGAAACGAACACACGTTATATATTATAACTCAAACACGTGATGTAATATCACTGTTACAGACTCTCGTCCTCACGTTACAAATGAACTCGAACTACTGAAACAAACAACTTCACGATTACAAACCAAGCCGTAACCTAGGACTATTTATACACGACAACTTCGCCTGGCATGTTCAGGCGAAGTTGTCCATAACTTCGCTTGACTAACAAGTTCGCCTGTTAAGCGAACTTGTCAGTAACTTCGCTTAAACATATAAAACATAATTAAACATTACAGACTCGATTACAGACACTAGACTATGAACTACTGACATTATGCACCAACAAATATAACATCAAGTGATTCAAGACAAACAATTGTAATACGTAAAGAACACGAGATCTACATTCAAAACACACGTTATATTAACGTCGGGTGCTTAAGCACAAGGTTACACAATACACGTTCACCAATATGTTATGAACGGCCATCATAAACCCTATAAAAGTTATCTATTTATAGGAAAAGCAAACAACATAGCCCAACAAAGCCCAAGCCCATCAAGATCACAATGTGATCTTGGCTAACATACACAAACACTTAAACACGATACATATTAATATAAATCAAGTACAAACCACTAAGTATAGACCCAACACCTTCCGTATCCACCTTTTGGGTAAATCAGATCCACTCGGGATTGAATCCCTTTTCATGAAGAAAAGCTGGTTTTTCCAGAGTGTATCATTCTGGGTAACCTTGGAAATAGGGATCGGTTGACGAGGTTTTGATTTAAAAACAAAGCGCTTGGAACCATGAGTAGCCAAGGTGTACATGTATGCTAACTCCGACAAGCCAAATACAACACCTTCTTCCTCGATTATCCTTTCTATAGCACGAAGGACCCTCCATAACATGGGCATAGCTTAGATATAACTGATTCCGGTCAACGTGAAGAAGCGTTGGGTGAAATCAGGAAAAGGGTATTTGAGCCTATTAGGAACGGTTGGGCTGGAAAGCAAACCCAATTATTCGACACACAGTCGCTGCGAACAGTAGAATCGAAGGGCCGAAAAATGGTGTTGGCCGGAAACAGTGGTCGGAGTTCATCAACCTCTGGATCTGTGAACTTACAGATCTCAAAGGACGGATTCTCAAGGATACCTTGTGGATGGAGGTCATTGGGGTCCGATTGGTCAGAAGAAGAAGAGGATACAGAAACAGTAGACATGATAGGGAAAAAGAAAATGAAAAGAAAAGAAAGAAGGATACCTGAATGGCTGTTGGATTGTGTGGTTATAATAGGGTTAAGATGATTAAATATATAGGCAGCGGATAACCATGGGTTTATTGATAATAACTGCCTCTAAAACACGTCTAATCATATATCTTTTGCAAGGATTTCAAAATTCAAAATGACAGTTGTATTGCATAAATACTTGCCATTTTGAGGGCAATTGTTAGGGCATAGAATTTATGCTGAGGATCCTCTATCCTTAAGTGACTTATGGATAAATTATCCTTGAGATATGTTCTAGGTTGCGAAGGATTAAGGATCCTCGGTATTGTTTGTTTACTAACGATTGTGTTTGAGTGGTGTTGTGATCAATAGATATAACGGCTCTATAACCAAGTCCACCTTATTTCTCGCTATTGGACACTTCTAGCACGTGGCCAAAAGACGTTGAAGGAGCTGGTGGAAAAGTGGCGGATTTATAGGGAATTTAGTTGTAGATATTTTTCTGTTTAATTGAGATTATGATCAATTAGGTTATTCACTTGTTATCTCCACGTTCATAAACACTACTCAGAACTCTCTCTAGCAGTTCACACACACTTAGCATTCTTGTAATCATTGATCATAATCTCCACCATTTGTAACCCGATTTTAGATTAATAAAGTGGTGATAGACGATTTGTCATCACCCGGAGTTTTTGTGCCGGCGATCCGAACAAGATCAAGGGCTTTTCCTCATAACAAATCCTTGTGTTTGTGTTTGCAATCCTTACATAATTGTTATTATCATCATAGCACTAGACATCACCTTACAAATTTAGTTACATTATCCTTAGTCGATTTTTTACCAAAACAATAATATAAATTTAAGATATATGTTAATAAACCTTGCCCCATTTCCTAAAACGGTGTCTCAATGCAACAAGTTAAAGGATAATATCGACATCACAGATGGTCCATAGCAGGGGCGGCTCTTGAGGTGTGCAAGCCGCACCCTCGTCCGAGGCATGATTTCGGTAGAGGGCACGAAATTTTTAAACATATATTGGTTTTTTTAAACATTAACAAGTGAAATTGGACAAATGGCTTGTGAAATAATGAGAAAATGAGAAGGAAAACAGACATAACAAAGAAAAAAAAGGGTATTGTCGGAAATTTTCTGGTGGGTTTTGAAGTTAAAGTAGGTGGGTTTGGAAGTTGGAGTGGTAATGAAGTTGGAGAAGACAATGAGTAAAAGTATTATTTTATTATTAGTTTTATACCACACAGTTAATATCTTTCTCAAAATTAATTTTTCTCTCTTTTTTTTTGTTTTTTAAATTATACAAAGTTAAAGAAAATTGTTACTTTTAGGGGGTGCTTGGGATTGCTTCTTTAAATTGCTTATGGCTTTTTAAAGAGTCAAAATGTCCAAAATGCCCCTCCAAAAGCACCCGTAAAGCTTTTAGGTGCTTTTGGAGGGGCATTTTGGACATTTTGACTCTTTAAAAAGCCATAAGCAATTTAAAGAAGCAATCCCAAACATGTTCTTACTTGGGTTAATGTGAGATTATAAATTTATAATCCATAATCCATCTTTAAATTATTGGATTTTAATCATTTAAAAATTATTTGGTCACTTTTTTTTATTCATACTTTATTTGGTAAAGTTTAGGTTATTGTACACAAATCAAAATCTATTTGGTAAAGAAAGTTAGACGTTAGCTATTAATGAATCTTTATGAATAACCGCTTAAGCTTTAGCTTTTAATGTAATTGATTTAATTACTATATTTTTTTCTATAAGTATTGGTATCACGTTATTTTCGTTTAAAAATATTAGTTTATATGCGTTACTCGTTTTGACAAACGGGCCTTTTTATTTCGGATTGGCCAAGGTACGTAAATTCTCGAAGACGCCCATGATCCATAGTTGTATCATCAACTGATATACGATCATTACGACGACCTATTATATTTTTCTTCTTTAAGAATCGACAACATGTTCTAAGAATAACAAATCAACGACGTCAATAAATCAAGTTCCAAGTATCAATATACATTCCTATCATGAGATAGGTGGTTGATCGTATTCTAAAATATTTAAAAACATAATATTTTAACTTACTAGTTCAAAATCCATATTTTCTTTATTACATACTTCATATTTTCATTATATTAATAATACTCATAAAATATTAGTTAATATTATTTATAAAATTATTCACTTTTATGACAAAGTAAAACATCACGCAAAAAAAATTGAATTATTTGTTTATCAAAGGGTTGTAGCCTAACGAGTATAAGTAGGGATGAGTATGGGATGGTATCGGTACCGACTGGTACAGATCCCGATTTTTCTGATCCCAAAAATTGGAAATTCTTGGTACCGGTACCGGGACGGTATCGGGATAGTACCGGTACCGAGATAAAAAATCTGGAAATACCGGTACCGATACCGTACCGATCCCGAAACTTAAAACCATGGTACCGATTCGGTACCGACGGTACCAAATCGGTACCGATTTCGGGATCGGTACCGGTACCGATTTTGCTCTTCCTAGGAATAAGATATATAAGTAAAGTTAAAATACAAAGTACAACAAAAATGAGAAAGGTGAAAAGGTTTTCAATTCATTGATCTTAAATTTAGATGATGGAGATTAATTTAAGAATAAAATTGATGAGAAGGACATGAATGTAATAACCCACTTATGATAACTTTCTCTCCCCACATGCAATACACATTTTAATTCCCCCATCATTTTAAAACTACTATAACATTTTCATACGAAATTTTTTTTAGAAATTTTTTTTACTATGATAATAATCGTTTATGAGTATCATATTGTTATATAAAAATAAAAAAAAAGTTAGTGGATTTTTTATATTATGTTATTTGGTTGTCCATTATGTTTTTTAATTGAGTTTTTCTATGCATTGTGTTATAGACTTTGATCATTGTGTTTTTTAATTTGTACTCATATTAAAGATAAAAATTAAAACAAAGATTACTTCATTGTCTCTTTTTGTTCATCATTGTGCCTTTGTGCTCAACATTTGTCTTTCTACTTATCATTGTGATTTAGTCATTGTGCTTAACATTCGCTTAAGTTGAGAAAAATAGTATTATGTTCATTGTGTATTACGCTTAAGTCATTGTGTAATATGTAGATTCCATTGTGTTTACGTTGCATGTCATTGTGTTATATGTATTTATCATTGTGTCTTACGTTTGAGGTCATTGTATTATATGTATTTATTTTTTGTGTTTTACATTTCAGGTTATTGTGTTATATGTATTCATTATGGTGTTTTATATATTAAATAATTTGTTGGTAATTTTCATTATATTTACATATTATTATACAACGGTGTTATTAGTATTTAAAAACAACACAATGATCAGTTGAAAGACACAATGGCGAAAAAAACACAATGACGAAAAAACACACAATGCTACGCAAAAATACACAATGACGTAATTTTTTTTTATTTTTATATAACAAATCATACTCGTGTTAAAGATAATGAAATGTTTGTTATTATGGTGAATTTAATTTTTAATAAAAATATCATATGAAGAAGTTGACGTTTAAAAATGATGAGAGAATTAACATGTGACTTGCATGTGAAAAGAGAAAATGTATACTATTACTTTTATACCCTTTTTTCTTTGTTCCATACTTGACATATGTCAA
The DNA here is from genome assembly GCF_021521415.1 of Bidens hawaiensis. Classification (NCBI taxonomy): domain Eukaryota; kingdom Viridiplantae; phylum Streptophyta; class Magnoliopsida; order Asterales; family Asteraceae; genus Bidens; species Bidens hawaiensis. The sequence continues at coordinate 138,448 of NW_027492268.1, read as the reverse complement.
CTAATTATGGGATATCACACTTCTCATTTTTATTGAACTTTGTAGAATAACTCAACCATAAGATATATAGGAAATGTATATTATTTTCGATGTAAAGAATTCAAATATGAGTTGATTAAGGGAAAATTCCCAAGATAATCGTTTATGAAAACATTTTTCAGGTTTCAGTTGTCGTTTGCAATAAATTCCCAAAATACGTATTATAATCTAGTCGTGATGAATAATTAGTATAACCAATTAAAACTTAACACATGTCTTTAAAGTGACCGTAACTAGCAGATTTACTAACCATTTACTCGTCACAACTAAATAAGTTTTATTCCTCATAATCAACACCCACGAGTAATTCGTAAGTTCTTTAGTCGCGACGAGTAGATTGTAAGGTTAAATTAGCCGCGGCGAATTAACTACTAATAAACTACTCGTGTAGGGAATGTAAACTAGTCGTCGCGACTAAATGATTTATAAATTACTCGTGGGTGTTGATTACATGGCATGAAACTTATTTAGTCGTGACGAGCAAATGATTATGAACTTGGTCGTTACGGTTAGTTTAAGGGCACGTGACAAGTTTTAACTGGTTCTACAAACTACTCGTGTGTAAATCATAAACTACTTGTCACGACTAGTTTATAATACTTGTTTTAAGATTTTTTTTAGAAATAACACCTAAAATTTAAAAAACATTTTCATAAACGGTTATTTTCAGAATTTTCCTGTTAAATAAATTTATATAGATGTATTAGTAGGACTAAAATAACATGTCAACATTGTATGAGAATAAATATTTCTTATGACTACCACATGTATCAATATTTTTACACTCTGTATTGCTCCTCTGCTGTGCTTTCCTATAACATGTGAACAAGTCAACAACTAGCCAGCTGTTAGTCATTAAACCACGATCTTAATTATATTAAATTGTTACTTGAACTTAAAGTTTTGTGTTATTTAATAAAACTAATAAATTAGCATAAAAACTTAGGTAATGAAAATTAATTACATTTTAATATACCTTAATTTGTCCGAGCGTAGTGGGGGCTCTTGGGTGACATTTTGGGGCAAAAAAAAACACCCCCCTTGTTTTCGGCTTCAATTTTTGGGCACACATTTTAACCACAACGTTAACTTGACTTAAATTTTATAAATATAGACAGTTGGCCAACGATTAAAATAGAAAAAAAAGACATTTTATTTATTATACAATCACCCCTATTTCATTGTTTTAAACCACCTTCGCCATCTTTTTAACACAAAAACCTTCTCGTCGCCTTTTTTTCAAATTACCCAACAAATATGAATCTAATCAACAACCATAAGCTCAGTTTGGTCAATACTACAGAGAACCCGACTCAAAAAATCCCAACACAAATAAACCATAACCGAACACCACCCAACCGACCCCTCAATACTCGTACTCGGTTGATGTTAATTCCGACCCGAGCATTAGAGGATACATGCAAATGCTAGGTTCTAGTTTTCCGAACCTGAACATGATGGCCAGTTTCCAAAAGACAGACACGATTGTCAGTTTCCAACACGAGGAAGACGAGACGGCGCAGAAGACACAACACACGCGTTACGCAACCTATAGAACATCAATGTCATTATTAGTTTAAGGTTAAATACACAATTAATTACTTGACTTGCAAAATGTCTAATCTACTTTTAATTTAAACTTTTTTAATAATAATGAGGCTTGAATCTTTAATTCTTGAAAAGACAAAGACTTAGCAAACTTTTAAATATTGCTAGACCAAAATCTCTTTAATTTTGATTAATTACCATGATACTTTTTAAAATGTCAACGTTTTTTTTAATTACTAAAAAACCAAATTGTTATTCATTTTTAGAAAGATGCAACTAATTACAGTTTTAGACCACTAGATTGTGTTGTGATACACAATAGTCCTAAACATACTTAAAACAAAATTTATAAAAGTCTAAATTGCCTGAAAAAAATCCCCGCCAATCCGTCGTTGTTGTGGTTCAAATTTTACAATAGATGTTACATTCCACACCTATGTTCAGGCCCGGCCTAAGGGGAGGCTCAAGCCCCAGGCCCACTCTCATTTGAGGGCCTATGTATTTTCAAAAGAAAATTTGTATACATATATATATCTATGCACAATGGTTTTAAAATAAAGCCCATTGCATTAACATTTAACAAAAACAATAACGTGTCAATGTTTTGAGCCTAAGCAGGCAGCAGCGAGCCACCATATGCATTCTAGGGTATACGACAATCGGACTTCCAACGACATTTCGTAAGGTGGCGTACTCGTGGGATGGCAGGCGTCCCACATCAGGCTATTACAGGTTATTAACTTTATAACTTAATTTAATTTCCTTTACTATTTTTGTATTTCAATTACATATACGATAAAGTGGTGAACAAATTATTAATGTTAATAGTTAAATCTTATTCTCTTTAGTCTTAATCTCTTATTTAAGTACTATGCATTTAATGTTAAATAATTTAATATTTGTTATTTTGTTAATGTCAGTTTTATCATTTGTTAACTTTTTTGAAGTGATACTTGATAGTTAATTAGCTCTGATAATATTTATTTTTTTAGATAATATGTCTTCTAAGTCTAAACACTTATCCGGTAGTCAAAAACCTAAAAAGAGAAAATTAGAAGACGAGTTAAGAAAGACGCAAATCGAGAAGACTTCGAAGATGCATACGTTTTTTTCAAAATCAACCCCAATGTTCCAATAAAGACTTAACGGATTGACAATTATTTGTATTGAGAACGATGTTTTATAGACCACGCATTACAAAAAGTTAATTGAGGGTTTGGTTTCAAAAATGCTTAAAGAGCATCACGATTTGTTTAAGTATGTAATTAGATTATTTTGCTAAAAAAACCTTTGTTTTGTTATATTATTATTATTATTCATGATGTCAGTAGTTCAGTGTCAAGTGTCTGTAATCGTGTTAGTTTGATTTGTGTTTTGTATGTAGCGAAGTTAGGAACAAGTTCGCTGATACAGGCGAACTTGATGAGTAAGCGAAGTTAGGAACAACTTCGCCTGAACATGCCAGGCGAAGTTGTCGTCTTATATATCGGCTAGGTTACGGCTGAGTAAGTAGATCGATTAATCATTGTATCGAGTTTACGAGTCCAGTGTTTGTGATTGATATCACGTGTTTCCAGTTGCAATATACAAAGTGTCTTTGCTTATTGTAACGTGTGTTCGATTGTGTTAACGTATATCGTCTTCTACGCTCGTAACGTATTACGTAGGGATTCCGCACCTACATAGAACGAGATATTCCGTGTAGATCCGGCTAGGAACCTACAATTGGTATCAGAGCATTTGCTCGTGATTGTGTGGTTCGGGATTATCACGCGGGTGTAGAAATCGTTCTGTTTGACTATTCGCGGGACGAGTTTACTGAGTTTTTGTGTCCTACTCACCTCCCACCATCATAAACAACCCATAACACCTTCGCATACCTAGAAAAACCCAGAAATAAAACCTTCAAAACCATCGTGTTCATCAGCGAAGTTGCCGCTACTGTTCGTAGGGTTTCGGCGAAGATATAAGGTTAAGCAAAGTTATCCACAACTTCGCCTACCTCTCAAGTTCGCTTATCTCAAGCGAAGTTATCCAAAACTTCGCCTACTTCACAAGTTCGCTTATCTCAAGCGAAGTTATCTACAACTTCACCGAATCAGGCGAATTTAAAAAGGGGAGCGAAGTTAAGACTTAAGCGAAGTTATCCACAACTTCGCCTACAGTACTGTTAAGAATAAAATTTTTATTTTTTGAGTTTCTTTGTGTTTCGTGAAAGATGACTTCAATAAATATTACGGAACTGGTGAAGATGGAAGTGGAAGCGGGTTCAGCTACTAAGGCACCGAAGATGCTTAAGGGAACCGATTTTGTGGCGTGGAAAGATTGGTTTGAACAATATGTCAAATACCAAGATGCTAAGATGTGGGTGTGCATTCAACATGGATACATTCCACCAACTGCTGAGTATGAGGGTCGTGATCAGATTAAGAAATACAACAAGATGGAAGAAGAATAAAAGAAAATGTATGAGGCTGAAAGCAAAGCTCATGCAGCAATAACAATGGCTCTTCCACAAGAAATTCTTCACACCTTCAGGAAGTTTAAAACTGCTAGAGAGCTTTGGGAAGCAATTGAAAACCGATTTGAGGGTAATGTGGGGATTCGTGCATCAAAGATTAAACTTCTCAAAACCCAATTCTCAGTGTTCAAGTATCTGAAGAATGAATCACTTGATGATATCATCACGAGATATTATCATCTGATGACCGAACTCAGCAATTATTCCATTGCTTACAAAGAAGATGAAATCGTAGAAAAGCTTCTTGATGCTCTCCCACCGAAATGGGAGATGTACACTGTCTTGATGAGAGAAGACAAAGAGTTTGCCGACTATGACTTGGAAACAGCAGTCAACAAACTACGAACGTTTGAACTTAACATGGTTCGAAAAGAGACACCAACTGATCAGGTTCAGGATCCAGGAATGTATGGTGCAAAAGTTAACTCAAGTTCAAGTTCGAAGTCTGAATCGTCTGCTTACTACTCAAAAGGAGACTCGGGCGCTAACTCAACACATGAAGGTCATGTATCTCTCAACATGAATGGTGATGTGTGTTTTGTAGCTGGTGGATCAAATGCTTCTAAACCTCAAGCAACCAAGAGTAGTTTTTCCCCAAGTGTTTCGAACAACAACTACTCAAAGATGCCCATGAGTGTTAAATCTGCTGAACAGCAGTTTGCTCTCTATGCATCTTTCATTGCTTCGTATGAAAATTACATTCAAGGTAAGATTGTTGATCCTGCAACGTTAGACGAAGACTATGATCAGATCGATGCTGATGATCTGGAAGATATGGATCTGCAGTGGCAGATGGCGATGATAGTCAAAAGGGTTAAACGGTTTATGAAGAAGACTGGTAGGAAGTTTGTTGGTGAAAGACCAGGTTTTGACAAGTCAAAGGTGCGATGTTATAACTGTCAACAGAATGGCCACTTTGCAAAAGAGTGCACAAATGAACGTGTTGAACGTAGTCAGAACAGGTCTACACAGCAGAGTGTGGGTGGTAATGAGAATAGAGCCATGATATCCAGACAGAACGGGGAGTACAACTGGAATCTGCATGTTGAGGAAGTGTTTGAACAGGCTAATTTGGCGAACATCGAAACTGCAGAAAGTGAGAAGGTGACTGGAGAAAATCAAGCTTTCATGGCCGATGTGACAGATCAGCTCTCCGAGGTAAGTACTAAACTCCCTTGTACTAAATGTGAAAATCTGTCTGAACAATTGACAACTATAACTGATCAGTTTGTTAGTTTGGATGCTCAATTTAAAATATTAAAAGAAGATCATCATTTCACTAAAGCTAGAGAAAACAGTTATAAAGTAAAAATAAAAGCTAGTGAGAAAGATATTAGGAGTCTTAAAGCAAATCTAGCTGAAAAAATTCAAGTAATTGATCTTAGCTATGAAGTGTTAGAAGAGAAAACCAAACTAATAGCTGAAAGGGATAAACAGATAGCTGATCACCATGTGAAAGTGGTGGAACTAAACAGGAAACTTGAGCAATTTAGAAATTCCTCCGTTATACTTGATCACCTCGTTAGTGGTCAAGGTTCCCCAGTTAAAAGGGGAGGAATTGGATATCATGAAGTTCCACCACCGTACAATCATAATTACACTTATGATCCTAGTAATCAGAAATCTGTTGATGTTGATTTTGGTCAGACAGTTCCTGTTAAGGTTACTATTAAAGAACCAGAAGTTAGTAAAGGCGAAACAAGTAAGCCTGTTTCGAGTGTTAAGATTTCTGTTCCTAGTCCTGTCTCATCAAACTCGGACAAGTCATCCGAGTCGAGTGAGACAAAAGAAAAGGCAGTGTTACCAAAAAGTGGAGAGAAACATAAAACAACTGAAAAGAAATCTCCACTAAACCCGTATATCCCACCATATGTGATACAAACGGGCAGTAATGCAGCCTCAACATCTAAAACAACTATTGAAAAGAAAGTTGAATACAGGAGTTGTTTCAGATGTAATCAATTAGGACACCTAATTGCTGATTGCCCTCTGAAGCAGAGATTCAGAGGTGTGAGGCCTTCGAAAACTGAGAGTAGAACTAACGGTAATCACAATAATGGTAAAAATGAAAACTCATCAAAGTTCAGACATTGGACTAATCCAGGTTTTCAAAGAAATCGATCTCAGTTTTTCACTGCTAACAACCAAACAATGAGTAATAATTCATTTAATTCACGAAGGTTTGGATGGCCTCATAGACAATCTACAAGAAGGTATCCTTTTAGGACTTACAGAAATTATTTGGATTGTGCAGAAGTTGATGAGAGAATTGCTACGAAGATGATTTACGATGAGGAAGACACTTTGGTGCAACGACCGCAGTATGATGAATGTCAGCCTTCCTCGTCAAATGCGGTCGATACCCCTGTTGCCTCTACTGAAGAGGAACTCTTCAATCCGTTTCACTCTCAACAACAATCACCCATTGATGAGATACCTTCGAACCTGGAAGACAATCTACAAGTCAGTTCGGTTCCGACTACGAGAATTCACAAAAATCACCCTTTGGAGAACGTGATAGGTGATCTGTCTGACGGTGTACAAACAAGATAAAGCTTGAATGAGCACACCTGTGTTTACACAAGCATTAAAGAATCAGGCATCATTAACGAATGCTTGTACACCTGCTTCATCAGCCAGATTGAACCGAAGAACTATCAAATGGCTCTCAAGGACAGCTCGTGGGTCGAAGCCATGCAAGAAGAGTTAGCCCAGTTCAAAAAGATGGAGGTATGGAACTTGGTTGCAAAACCGAAGAATGTGCATGCGATTGGCACCAAATGGGTTTTCAAATGCAAGAGAGATGAGAAAGGGATTATTATCAGGAACAAGGCGAGGCTGGTTGTAAAAGGTTTTAATCAGCAAGAGGGGATTGACTATAAGGAGGTGTTTGCTCCTGTGGCGAGATTGGAAGCCATTCGATTGTTTTTGGCATTTGCTGCACACAAGGAGATGAAGGTATTTCAGCTAGACGTGAAGAGTGCGTTCCTTAACGGTAATGTCGATGAGGTTGTGTACGTTGAGCAACCTCCGGGTTTTCCTGACCCAGACTTTCCCGATCACGTGTACAAGCTAAGTAAAGCACTGTATGGACTACATCAGGCCCCCCGTGCCTGGTATTCAACACTATCCGATTACTTGCTTGAGAATGAGTTTGAAAGGGGAAAGATTGATAGCACATTGTTCTTTAAGAGAAAAGGGAGCGACTTTCTTCTGGTGCAAGTCTACGTGGACGACATCATCTTTGCTGCATCAAAAGTCGCCATGTGTCAGGAGTTTGAGGCCGTCATGAAAAAGAGGTTTGAAATGAGTGCTATGGGTGAACTAACTTTCTTTTTAGGACTGCAGGTTGATCAGAAGAAAGATGGGATGTTCATTCATCAGACTAAGTGTGTCCATGATGTTCTCAAACGCTTCAAGATGGAGGACAACACTCCATTTGATACTCCAGTCTGCGTCAACCATAAATTGGGTGCTGATTCAGACAATGATGCAGACGTGGACCCAACCCAATATCGGGCAATAATAGGTTCTTTAATGTACTTAACTGCTTCTAGGCCTGATATTATGTTTGCAGTTTGTCTTTGTGCTCGCTTTCAGGCAAACCCAAAGGAATCTCACTTGAAGGGTGCGAAGAGGATATTGCGCTATCTCAAAGGAAAACCTAAGCTGGGGTTGTGGTACACGAAAGGAGGAGACCTGGAGTTGGTCGCCTACACGGATTCTGATTATGGAGGGTGCAATCAGAATCGGAAGTCAACAACAGGTGGTTGTCAGTTTCTTGGAGGCAGATTAGTGTCATGGCAATGCAAGAAGCAGACCTCAATCGCCATTTCAACCTGTGAAGCAGAATACATGGCAGCATCCAACTACTGCTCCCAGGTTCTTTGGATTCAACAACAGTTGCGCGATTATGGTCTGAATTTCACTCATACTCCTATTTGCATTGATAACACTGCTGCTATCTCAGTAACTAACAATCCCGTAAAGCATAGCAAAACTAAACATATTGACATCCGTTATTATTTTATACGGGATTGTGCTGAGAAGAAACTGATTGTGCTCGAAAAGGTTGATACATTAGATAATTTCGCTGACTTGTTTACTAAAGCGTTTGACAAAAATCGTTTTCAAAACCTTGTTGAGCTGAATGGGATGATCAATCCCGAGTAACCGTGTTTTGTGTTTTTGTTTAAATAAAAAAAAAACGTCACTATCGCTTATAATTATGTCGGTTGCCTCTGTTTGAAGGACATATCTTCGGATATGTTTGGTCCTCATTTCTACTTGTAGAATATGAGGATAGCCATTAACCAGATGACTGAAAGTGACCGGGGCGGTTTATGATGTTTTTTTATTCTTTCGCTGAAAATTAGTCGATCATACTTATATGAAGGACACATACTTGTATGTGGTCGGTCCAGCTGATCCATTGGATCTTCAGGATAGCCGTTTACCTGAAAACTTCAATTTGATCGGGGCGATAGAACTTAAAATTTTTTTGGGAGATGAAATTATTTTTCAAGTCTACTACTTCGTAAGAAGTTCCTTTACTATGTTTAACAGAAAATTGATCCAACCTTGGAAAGTGATAGATATACTGATTCTGTGTGCTTAACTAGTGAAGTTATTAGGCCTAAAAGACTTTAGAACAGTCATTGTATGTCATGGTAGCTTTTTATGATGCGTAAAAGTAGAAGTGATACTAACTAAAACATGGTAGTCCCTGTCGAGACTGAAATTTGATCCCGTGTACTTTAAAGTTAAAATTCATTTTACTTATGTCGTTATATAACGTTATACCTGGTTACTTCGTCTTGATGGTATCATTTAACGCTTTAAAGGTTGTTTTAAAACTTAATTGCAAATTGTTCAAATTATGGGGTTTGTTTTGTAAAATTCTAATATCGGCGAAGTTGTGAATAACTTCGCCTGCAATAGGCGAAGTTATCCGTAACTTCGCCTGTATAATTTTGACCCTATATAAAGAAATTTCTATGGTCAACTGTTCATTATTTCAAAACCCAGCGAACTTATTTCCCAAACCCTAAGCGAACTTATCATCTCGATTCATCTGTGTTACACTTTCTCAGTTCTAACTCGATCTAAAGGTGTGTAAGGTTATAGTATCGTATAATCAATGTTATTGCCGTGAATCATCGGTCGTTTCGACCCGATTCACGACCCCGTATTTCGAAACCTAACCACCAGATTTTCAAACTTACTATCACGTGGTAGTAATGATACTAATCGTCTAGATCGTCTTAAAAACGTGTTTTACGAGATCCGCGATCTCCAAATTGACCCAATTCACCTCGTTCGAAAGACCTAACTGTTGCCGATTCATATTCAGGCGAACTTACAGGTTAGGCGAAGTTATTCTTAACTTCGCTTGAGGTTTAACTTCGCCTGATAATTAATTATGCAACAGTATATGAGGCGATGTTGTGGTTAGGCGAAGTTATCATTAACTTCGCCTGGCCCTTTTTACTTAACTGTTATCCGGCGAAGTTCAAGTTGAGGCGAAGTTGTTCCCAACTTCGCCCCACCTCTAACTTCGCCTATACAGAATAAATCACAACTTCGCTCATGGTAACAGGCGAACTTGTGATTTTCCTTGACGTTTATCTAACTTAGTCTGTTTGATGCAGATATGGCTGCTGTAGCTGGAGCAGGCGGCGCAGGTGGTGATGATGGAGGAGACAACCAATGACAGTTCTTCCCGGGTCATAACATGTACATAACATTAGACCCGGACGCGAGTGGTGTTGATGATTTCCGCGAGATCATCACATTCTTACTCCGCTCGCGTATATTCCACGCGATTACCACAACACTGCCGATATCCTTGCCAAACATTGAGGATTTTTGGCAGACCGTGGAATATGACTGTCGCGTCGAGCCCCCAGTGATGCGAGCAACGGTCAACAATCAGATTGTTCAGTTCTCATCTGAACTGATCCGGGCGGCTTTGCGGTTTGCAGACGAAACGAGAGACGATCCGACAGACTATGTAGCTCTATTCCGAGATGGTGCGTTTCTGAGGATGGGATACTCTGGTCCCTTGGGAGATACTCAGAGAAGGAAGGGGTTCTTACTAGATCAGTGGCGCTTTCTCATGCATGTCATGATCGTGTGCATGTCAGGGAGAAAGGCTGGTATGATGGGATGGGCGCGACCATGCAGTCGGCGATGACTGCTCTGACTTACAATAAGCGTTACAGCTTCAGTCAGATGGTCTTCAACAAGATAGATCGACAGAGAAGAGCGGTGGCGCGTGAGAGATTTCTCATGTATCCAAGATTTCTACAAATGATCTTGAATCATGTTGCTCCAACGCTACCTCAGCGCCGCCCAATCAGATATGTAGAAAGTGTGAGTAAAAGGATATTCGCCCAATGCAGATCTTCCAGTGGGAGGAGTAAACCTGAGCTCTGTCCTCAACATAATCCACTATTTGGGTACTTGATCAACCCGGAGTATGTGCCTGCTCGTGGAGACGAGTTTCGGGACCCGGCACCACAACAGGCTGAAGCACCTCAAGCTATACCTGCTGCTCCTGTTGTGTCACCGGAGGAGAATGTAGACCTTGATGCTGCATTTGGTGGTCAAGGCTTCTTTGATATGGATCGGGTGGATCCAGAGGAAAATGTACAAGTCTCGATTGCACAAGTTTCGAGTGTGAATGTGACTAGGACAGCTACAACGGTAGCTGATTCTGATTCTGATAATGATGTGAATGTAGCGAGACGAATTTTGGTAAATAAAGAACGTATTCATGGGAAAAGAAAGAGAACTGATGATGACAGCGAGTCAGATTATGAAGAAGTACATCAGTTGATTCGCAGATCAAGAAGGGAACGGACAGGTGCAGGATCGGGAGCTGGTGAGAGCTCAAGGGTGGTACGTTTCACCCCACCAGCACTGTCCGGTATGACAATGGTCCCTTCATCATTGCAAGTTACAAGACCAAGCGCCACGGACGTTCTCGTGGTGGCTACCTCATCCTCATTTGGCCTCCCACCCACTACATTCCAACTTTCGGCTCCTGAGATTGTATCGTTGCCACCTCCAACTCTTACTCCAACGGAGGTCGTGGCACGATTTATTGAGTCGACGGTTGTAGCGACTGCAGGATTACCAGTTACGTTGCCACCTGCGGTTACGTTTACGCCTACTTCTGAGGTCCCGGTTACATTGGAAATCCCTCCTCAGTACACTCAAGATATATCTCATCTGAGGTTTGATTTCGAAGCAACCTTATCAGACTCAGAACGAATAGCAGCACTTGAACGGGTCGTGGCAGAACAATCAAGGGTGAATCTTATCTAGACCCATGCTATTCAGCGCCTCGTTGCAGAGAATCAGATACAGTCGTCCCTGCTGATAGAACATGGCAAAATCATTGATGCTTTGAAGGAGTTCTTGGCATCTCAGGGGGAGACGAGCTGTAAATGCGATGGGCTGAGGACTAAGAAGCGAAATGATAGAGTCGATGATCCCAATGCATCGAAAGGTGCAGGTGGAGAGTTGCCAAAAACTGAACAAGCTCTTGGGACTTCCACATCTCAGGGGGAGTCGACAAGTGCAGCTGGTGGTGATGATGTGGTGGTAGTGGACGTTGAGGAGATGGATGATGAGTTTATAGGTGATGATGATGTGTTACCAGTTGAAGAGATAGAGAAGATTGGTGCAGAGATTATTATTGATAATGAGATAGAAGAGGGAGAGATTGTAGAAGAGAATATTGAGCATGAAATTCCGGAAGCCGATAAGGCAGATATGAGTCAAGAGATTGGAAATGTTGAGACGGAATGGGAAGAGCAGCCTAGATGGAAAGAAGGCTATGCTCAGTGGTTTGTAAAAATGAAGAAACCGGCGGTCCCTACTATGTTTAAGAAGAGTTACAACATTAGAGGCTATGCTGAAGCGAGAAAGGGGATTATATGCTGGATATATGATGAGCAGTTGAGGCTCTTTGTGATTAAAAGGTATGATGGTGTTCAATACTTCAAAAGGCTGTTGAGATCGTTGAATACACTGCCAGAGTGTGAAGTGAAAGACTTAGCCAGATTGGGGTTAATAAACAGAAGTGATGATAATATGGCTAGAGTCATTGGGAAGATTGTTTGGAAGGAAAGTATAAAAGAGAAGAAGTTCGAGCTGTTGAAACCACAAAAGGGAAAACTCATTGAAGACAAAGATAGAGGAATAAGAGCAGATGGCAAACCTTGGATGATTATGAAGTATAAGCCGATCCGGTGTTTAAAAGAAGTGCCGATGAAACAAATACCCAAGGATGTGCTGAAATATCTGAAGTGGTGGTATGTAGATTGTGAAACAGCTGAAGCAGTAATGGAGGACGAAGATGAACAAGTGCTGCTGAGAGTCTATGATCCGATGCATCTAGTGAACTTGTCTCAAGCTGATCTGCAGGTGCTGAATGAGAAGAAGATATTTTATATTCCTGCTTGGAAATACGAAGCGAGGAAATATCAAAGAGTTGTTTCGGTTTGTGTACGCGAAGGAGTTCATGCTTGAAGATGAAAGATTCAAGATTGTTGAAGATTACAAGACACGTGTTTGGAGATAAAGATATGAAGCTACTGCCAAGGGGGAGTCTGTTGGTGCATGATGTCAGTAGTTCAGTGTCAAGTGTCTGTAATCGTGTTAGTTGGATTTGTGTTTTGTATGTAGCGAAGTTAGGAACAAGTTCGCTGATACAGGCGAACTTGATGAGTAAGCGAAGTTAGGAACAACTTCGCCTGAACATGCCAGGCGAAGTTGTCGTCTTATATATCGGCTAGGTTACGGCTGAGTAAGTAGATCAGTTAATCATTGTATCGAGTTTACGAGTCCAGTGTTTGTGATTGATATCACGTGTTTCCAGTTGCAATATACAATGTGTCTTTGCTTATTGTAACGTGTGTTCGATTGTGTTAACGTATATCGTCTTCTACGCTCGTAACGTATTACGTAGGGATTCCGCACCTACGTAGAACGAGATATTCCGTGTAGATCCGGCTGGGAACCTACAATTATTATTGTCACAATTGTTAAAATTATATACGTTTTAGGGCACATATATTTTGTGCTAGGGATATGTTATCCTGATGTGACTTCTGGATCGATTACCATTAATATGTGTTCCAGGTTATGTCAGGATCAAGGATCCTCAGTAATTTTCGTTCACTAACGGTTGTATGCTTTGAATGGTGATGTATTTAACAGGTATAACGGCTAAGAGACGTAGTCTACGTATTAGTTCGCAATCCATGGAAGTGACACGTGGTCAAAATAGGTGCAACGTATCTATGGGAGGAGTGGCGGATTATTAAGAGAATTAGTTTAATATTTTGTGTATATATTCGAGTTATGATCAGTTTATGTTACACACATCATACATAACACACTTCGCAGAGATTATTCTAGCTACATTCACTCGCACTTAGATATATTGTATTCACTAATCATAAGCTACACCTTTGTAATATTTTTTTGATTAATATAGTGGTAACTAAACTTATACGATTGATTAATCATAAGCTACACCTTTGTAATATCCTTTTTTGATTGATTAATCATAAGCTACACCTTTGTAATATCCTTTTTTGATTAATATAGTGGTGATAGATGATTTTTCATCACCCGGGGACTTGTGCTGGCGATCCTAAATCGATTAAGGGCTTTTCCTCGTAAAAATCTATGTGTTCATACCTATTTTAACTATATATTCACCATTGTTATACAAGCACTCTACGTCACAAAACCGATTTGGTTACATAATCCATAAAACCGATTTTTGACCAAAACAATTTGGCACCCACCTTGGGGCAAGTGGTGCTTTAATCCGGAAGATTAATCATCAATTTTCAACCCATACCATTACCAATGGCCTCTCAACAAACATATGCTTCAACTACCATACCTTCATCAGTTTCTCTCTCATAAAAGGCTTCATTGTCGATGCCTCCTCCACCCGCGGGAGTACAGAGGACCAACGTTGCTGAGAGCAAGATGCAAATTCCAGTCTTCCAAGGCTCAAAGTCCTCTCCTGCCACTTCTATGATAACTTCTAAAAATGATGTTTCTGCTATGTTTTCACATGTTAAAGCATACATGGAGCAGCAGAACAAAACTGACCAGAGGATCCCACGCGAGACTGAAGATATCAAGAAAACAAAGAGGCCAACGGAGGATCAGACTCCATTGATGCCTAGGGTGCTGGATTTTACCACTCTAGAATTCATGGCTCAACATGCTCACGGATCTTATATCCCTCAACCAGGATCCTTTATCCTTCAACCTGGATCCATGGGTCAGCATGCTCAATGATTCTCTATCTTCCATCAAGGATCCATGGGTCAACACACTAAAGGATCCTAGATCTTACCACAAGGATCATCCATCCTTCAGTCAGGATCCTTAGGATTGTTTCACCAAGGATCCCTTAACTATAAGCCTCAAGGATCCTTCATGCCGAGTCAAGGATCCTCAGGATTAAACATCAAAGGTCATTGGAGGTTCATGAGGGAGACTTAGTTTAATATTTTGTGTATATATTCGAGCTATGATCAGCTTAGGTTACACACATCATACACAACACACTTCACATAGATTATTCTAGCTACATTTACTTGCACTTTGATCTATTGTATTCACTGATCATAAGCTCCACATTTGTAATATCCTTTTTTGATTAATATAATGGTGATAGACGATTTGTCATCACCCGGGGTTTTAGTGCCAGCGATCCTAAATCGATCAAGGGCTTTTTCTGGTAACAAATCTCTGTGTTCATACCTATTTTAGCTATATATTCACCATTGTTATACAAGAACTCTACCTCAAAAAACCGATTTGTTTACATAATTCTTAAAACCGATTTTTGACCAAACCAATAAGATTTTTAAGTTTTTATTTTAGGACATTTTTTTTTCATGTCCCATGCCTTAGTTTTTTTTTTTTTTTTGTATTCTCGAAGATGGCCCTGCTTGCGTTTCGATATTTTTAAAACATTCAAATAAACATATGTATCAATATATATATATGTATATATATATATGTATGTATATATATATACACATATATATATAGGTTTAAGTTCATGAGAGAAGTCGTTTTATTGCGAGAAGTGTGAGAAATCATTGCAACCAATCAGATTTTTTCTATTTGTTTTCTCTTTTAATTAAATATAGGGTTATAATGGTAAACATCTTAATTGATTTATATGGTAACAATTAATGGTTTTTTGGGAGTTTTAATATTTTATAACAATTATATTATTTATCTATTTATTTAAAACTTAGAAAACGTTATATGATTCTTTCACTTCTTGCAATAAAATGACTTCTCTATTGAACCATCCCATATATATATACATATATATATGTGTGTGTGTGTGTGTATGTTAGGACTGATATTTTCGATATTGAGGATATGTTATCCTTGAAGATGTGTATGGATCAGTTATCCTCCTGAAGAGTTCCAGAGCCATGTCAAAAATCAAGATTTCTCAGAGGTTGATATTATTAACAATTGTTTCATGTGTATAGGTTAATATTCGACAGAAGTAACGACTCTATGACTAAGTCTACCTTAAAGTTCGCTATTGTAAGCTCCCAGCACGTGGTCAATGAACGTTGGAGGAGTTATGGAAGAGTGGCGGATAATTAGGAATTATTGTTAATTGTAATTTCCTTTATAAACATCGAGATAACGATCGATTAGAACTCACTTGTGTTCTCACACACACTAGAGCAGAACTCATAATTCTCTTTACACACTAGCATTCGTTGTAACATCTATCGTAATCTCCAAACACTTGTAACCTTTTTTGTGATTAATAAATTGGTGATCGACGAGTTGCCATCACCCGGGGTTTTTTTCCTTTGATCTGAATAAGTTCAAGGGGTTTTTCCTCGCAACAAATCACGTTGTTCATACCATTTTCATTCATACACTAGTTGTTATTAGCATAGCACTATACCTCACTCTTACGGATTTGGATACATTATCCTTAGCAGATTTTTATCCAAAACAATTTGGCGCCCACCGTGGGGCAATTGGTGGTATAATCCATATCATTCCCGTCAATTTTCGATTTTTTCATACCCATATCACTACCAATGGCCTCTCAACCAACCTCTGCTTCATCAACCATGCCTTCTTCGGTTCCTCTCTCATCAAGGACTTTGTCGCCGATGCCTCCGCTAATCATAGGAGCACCACGGCCTACTACTGCTGGAAACAAGACGCAACTACCAGTCTTCCAAAGCTCGAAAACCGCTGCTGCTTCATCGGTGGTTAATACTAACAATGATGTTTCATCTATGTTTTCGCAGGTTAAAGTATACATGGAGCAGTAGAACAAGACCAACCAGAGGATCCTTCGTGATATAGAATATCTCAAGAAGACTAAGAGGCCAGCGGAGGATCACACTCCCTTGATGCCTAGGATGTTAGATTTCACCAATCCAGGATCCTTGGCTCAGTTCACACAAGGATCATCTATCCTTCAACAGGGGTCCATGGGTCAGCAGACTCAAGGATCATCATTGTTTCAGCCAGGATCATCTATCCTCTAATAATGGTCCATGGGTCAGCAAACTCAATGATCCTCATACTTCCAACAAGGATCATCCATCCTTCAACCATGATCCTCTAGGATATAACATTAAGAATCCTATAATTCCCAACCTCAAGGATCCTTCTATCAGAATCAAGGATCCTTAGGAGTTCAACATCAACGATCCTCCGAAGTCCATGAAGGAGATATAATCCCCATGCAGACCATGGCCTCTGGAGGACCAACTCCTGTAGCAAACGCTTCTTACCTCAGCTACTCATCCGGGATGCCAACCTTCACCCAGCAAAGAGGTAACTTATATGATCCTATATCCTTAGATGCTAACCGTGGTTCCATGCTGGATGCAGGTATCAACCACGCTATGGCTAAGGAACTACATAAGCTTAAGGATATGATATCCAGCGTACCCGGGGTGATCCGTCCAATTCCCAAGATACCGGAAGGTAGCCACAAGTTATCTAGATTTGCTCCACCTATCTGTGATGCTGAAATCCCGAAGCGACTCCAGACCCCCGGCATGAAGACTTATGATGGGACCACTGATCCTGAGGAACATGTAGCTCAGTACAGAGAAAGGATGGAGATAAATCCTATTCCTGAAAGACTCAAGGAAGCTTGTTTATGCAAGGGTTTCGAATCCACACTGGCAGGATCTGCATTAAAATGGCTGCTAAGTCTTCCTCCCTTTTCAGTTACTTCTTTCTCACACTTAGTTAACTTGTTCAACAATCAATTTTCCTGTAGTAGGAAATTTGAGAAGTTAACTAGTGATTTATACCGAGTTATCTAACCTAGTGATGAATCCATTAGGGATTTTGTTACAATATTTGGTAGGGAAGCTCTGGAAATCCCCAATCTTGACATGGCTATTGTTGTTGAAGCATTCAAGATGGGACTTCAGAGGGGCTCCCCCTTTTATGATGATCTTGTGTGACTCCTTGCAGGTCTTTATATGAAGTAAGGAATAGAGCACTTAGGTTCATACGGCTGGAAGACGACAAGAGGATCCAAGAACGATTGGGGACTCAGACGAAGCAAGAATCCCCTGACAAGAATAAAGGATCCTCATACAAAAACAACAACTCCAAGCCGTACACCAAGTTCAACAATCAAAACGTACGAGCTGAGGAAGAAGGAGATGATGATGATGATAATGAAGATTATCCCAGCATCTCAGAATATTGCTTCTCCGTAGATACCCATGGCTTGATTTGTGCCATGAAGGATCAAGGGAAGAAAGCAAGGTGGCCCCGAAAGAACGAGAAGTCAGCCACCTTCAGAGACAAATCCAAATGGTGTGCTTTCCATGAGGATTTTGGCCACATGACTGATGATTGCATCGGTTTAAGGAGGGAAATTGGATACCTCCTGAGCAAGGGCCACTTCAAAGAACTTTTGGGAAGAAAAAAGTTCAAGATCCAGGATCCTGAAGATCTTCCATCAAAAGCAACTCCGCCACCACCAGATGCGCGCGTGATCAACTTCATCTCTAGAGACTCTGACATATTTCGAACTTCCTGTTCTCCAACGAGGAAGCTCGCCGAAGAGACCAAGTTGGATGACGGGGAAAGACCTCTTATTCCCACTACTTTAACAACCCACAGAAGGATCTTCTTTGATGAAGAAAATAAGACGAGCATCCAGGATCCTCACCATGACGGACCTGATGCACGTATAATCAACTTCATCTCCAGAGGATCAGACATATGCGGCACTTCCTTCTCTACAGCTAAGAGACTCGCCAAGGAGATCAAATTGGATAACGGGGACCGACCGTTATATCCACTACCTTGACCACCGACGAAAGGATTTTCTTTGAAGAAGAAGATAAATCAAGCATTCAGGATCCTCACCATGACGTTTTGATTGTTACTTTATTTATTGCTAACCATTATGTACGCAGGATCCTAGTCGACGGAGGAAGCTCGGTCAATATCATCCAACATGATGTTCTTCATAAGATGAACATATCGGACTTTGAGATCATCCCAAGAACATCGGTGCTAGTTGGTTTCAGTGGAGAAACCAAGAAAACATTGGGGGACATTAACCTCCCAATATACATCGAATGGTTAAATTCTTACCAAAGATTTTGTGTTGTTGATAACCTTTCTTGTTGCAATGTTATTTTAGGCAGGCATTGGTTACATGGGATGAAGGCGGTGGCTTCTACTTACCATCAATGCATTAAATTCCCTACCCCTTGGGAAGTAGTAAGGATGGACGGTGATCAGATGGAGGCCAAGAACTACTATTCTTCATCAGCATAGCAACCACAGCAACATCCTAGGGAGGTACTGGAAGCTCAGGAGAAAGACATTAAAGAAGTATCTTTGGATCCCGAGGATCCATATGTAAAGGTGTTCCTAGGATCCGAATTTGTTGAAATCCAGAGGAAGCATCCATAAAGGTGAGCATTTCATGTCCTGTCGTTTCATCCACCATGGAATCTATATATGGTAATGGGAAAGAATCCTTGGGGCATGCCTTGTTTAAATCGGTAAAATCGACACACACCCTCCACTTTCCATTCTTTTTAAAAACAACAACCACATTAGCTAGCCATCGAGGATATTTAACCTCTCTGATCATACCGGCCTTAAGAAGTTTCTCAACTTCTTCTTGTATGATCGTGTTCCTCTTAGGAGCGAATTTCCTTCGCTTCTGATAGACAGGTTTAACAGATAAATCTAGGACTAACTTATGAGTGATTACCTCTTTAGAAATACATGTCATGTCTGAATGTTTAAAGGAAAATATAGATTTTCTTCGCTTCAAGAAGGATATCATATCCTCCTCGATCTCGCTAGTGATACCGGATCCGACAACCAAGCAAACTATAGCATAGCAACCACAGCAACATCCTAGGAAGGTACTGGAAGCTCAGGAGAAAGACATTAAAGAAGTATCTTTGGATCCCGAGGATCCCTATGTAAAGGTGTTCCTGGGATCCGGTATCACTAGCAAGATCGAGGAGGATATGATATCCTTCTTGAAGCGAAGAAAATCTACGTTTGCCTTTAAACATTCAGACATGACAGGTATTTCCAAAGAGGTAATCACTCATAAGTTAGGCCTAGATTTATCTGTTAAACATGTCCAACAGAAGCGAAGGAAATTCTCTCCTGAGAGGAACACGATCACACAAGAAGAAGTTGAGAAACTTCTTAAGGCCGGTATGATCAGAAAGGTTAAATATCCTCGATGGCTAGCTAATGTGGTTGTTGTTTCTAAAAAGAATGGAAAGTGGAGGGTGTGTGTCGATTTTACCGATTTAACAAGGCATGCCCCAAGGATTCTTTCCCATTACCACATATAGATTCCATGGTGGATGCAACGGCAGGACATGAAATGCTCACCTCTATGGATGCTTCCTCTGGATTTCAACAAATTCAGATGGGACCATCTGATCAATAGGATACATCATTCATGACTCCTACCGGCATATACTGTTATATTGCTATGCCATTTGGACTAAAAAATGCAGGGGCAACATATCAAAGATTAGTCAACATGATGTTCAAGGACCAGTTAGGCAAAACTATGGAGGTCTACATAGATGATATGGTGGTGAAGTCAAAGAAAGCTGAGGATCACCTCGGAGATCTTGAAGAAGCATTCAATATCCTCGACCAATATAACATGAAACTACATCCATCAAAATGCCATTTTGGTGTTAAGGCTGGAAAGTTTCTAGGATATATGGTGACCAAAAGAGGGATAGAAACAAACCCTGAGCAAATAGAAGCCATCATCAATTTGAAGTCTCCTGCAAATGCTAAAGATGTCTAAAGGCTGACAGAAAGAATAGCTGCTCTCAACAGATTCATTTCCAGATCCTCCGAGAAGTGCAAAGATTTCTACGTCATTCTTAGGAAAAACAAGAAGTTCGAGTGGACCGAGAAGCATGAGGCTGCACTCAAAGCCTTGAAGGATTACTTATCCTCAGCTCCAGCTTTGATGAAGCCTGTGGATGGAGAAATCCTTATATCTGTACCTAGCTGTTTCAAGAATTGTTGTAACTGTTGTCCTTGTGAAGGATCACAAAGGTGAACAACATCCAGTTTACTATGTAAGTAAAAGTCTTTTAGATGCAGAAGCCAGGTATTCACATTTAGAAAAATTAATTCTTGCACTTATTATGGCTTCTACTAAATTAAGACATTACTTTGAGACTCATACTATTATTTTGAGAACTAATTATCCTGTTAAGAATATCCTTAGAAAGCCAGAGTTGTCGGCTAGAATGGCCAAGTGGGCTGTGAAATTAAGCGCGTATGATATTCAGTATGAGCCCAGAACAACCATCAAGTCACAAGCACTCGCGGACTTTGTGGCTGATTTCAGTAGCGACATGCAGAAAGAAGCTGACTTGGAGGTTCAACAACTAGAAGAAACCAAGGATCCTTGGATCCTCTTTACAGATGGAGCTTCCAATGTAAGAGGAACAAGATTAGGTATCCTACTGAAATCGCCACAGGGAGACATATTACCCCAGTCTGTAGCCTGTGAGTTCCAAGCAACGAACAATGAAGCAGAGTATGAATCTGATCGCATGTTTGCAATTAGCCAAAAGCATGAGGATCAGGTATCTTCAAGTATATATAGATTCTTTGTTAATAACTAGCCACTTTAACGGCTCATATGCTGGTAAGGTGAGAAACTGATCAAATATCTAGATATTGTGAAGGAATTAGCAAAATCCTTCGAATTGTTTAGCATTGTACAGGACCAAGGGAAGAGAATGCTGGGGCAGATTCTTTGGCAAATTTAGCCTCTTCTTTGAAGATTCCAGAAGACATGATGATCCCAATCATTCATATTCTCTCGCCAGTAATAGGAGAACAAGAAGTTGGGGAGATAACAAATGACAAGGAAATTGTACTTTGGGATCCATTACCCTCAAATAATCAAGAATCATGGATCCACCCAATCAAGAAATACATTCAAACTGGAGAGCCACGGAGAATCCCAAATCCTCAAACTCAAGGTATCACAAAATATTTTATTAGACGATATGCTATACAGGAAATCACCTGCAGGTCCATACTTGAGATGCATCGAGGACCCTGAAATCTAAGATGTGCTCAAAGACTTTCACGAAGGTGATTGTGGTAATCACACCGGAGTTAGAGCCCTGTTTTCTAGGATTCTAAGAACAGGATACTTCTGGCCAACAATGAAGAGAGATGCCATGGAATACTCGAAGAAATGTGACGCTTGTCAAAGGCATGCGAATATCGTACATCAACCAGCAAAACCTATGTATCATGTATCCTCATCATGGCCTTTCATGAAGTGGGGCATGGATATTATGGGTAAACTACCTAGGGCACCAGGAGGAAGAGTATTCATGCTTGCAATGACTGATTACTTTTCAAAGTGGATAGAAGCAGAAGCTTTTGTTCAAATACGCGAAAAAGAGATGGGGCATCAAAATGATTACTTCTACTCCAATGCATCCTCAAGCTAACGGTCAAGCGGAGTCTAGCAACAAAATCATCATCAACAATTTGAAGAAGAAGCTGGGATCAAGAAAAGGAAAGTGGGCTGATAGGACAACACCCAAGAATGCAACAGGCCAAACACCCTTCTCATTGGTGTTTGGATCAGAAGCAGTTATCCCTACAGAAATGGTGGTTCCTACAGCCAGAACAAGCATCCGTGATCCTGAGGCCAATGAAGAAATCCTTCTTGAAGACTTGGATATTGTTGAAGAACTCAGAGACCTAGCCAAAATCAGAATGGCAGCATATCAGCAAAAGGTAGCTGGGGCATACAACAAAACTATAAGTTTCAGAAGATTTCAAGAAGAAGATTTAGTTTTGAGGAAAGTCTTCCAAAACACAACCAATCCGGCTGATGGGAAATTAGCACCCAAATGGAAAGGTCCTTATCTGATTGAGTCGGAGGCAGGAAAGGGGGCATATCATTTTCTCACTAAGGAAGGCAACAGGTTACCGAGAGCATGGAATGCTATCCACCTCAAGAGGTACTTTTTCTGATCAGGATCAAGTATCCTCTGAAGATCGAGTATCCTTGAAGGATCAAGGATCCTAAAATTGTTAATATCTATTTGATCACTTATTCTTTTCAATTTCTTATTATTAATTCAAGGAGAATATATCCTTAACGGTTTGTTTTTTCCAAGTCTTAAGTAACAATGCAGGGTTCTAATAATATGTTTGATGTTCAAGAGGTTGGTCACCTCTCCTTCACCTTTAAGGTACTTTACTATTTCCCTTGGCCTAGCCCACGATTGGTTATGACCCCCGATGGTCATATCCCCTAAGGTTTAAAGGTTTTCACCTTTCTTATATATTAGAGTTTCTACACTATCTCCTGGAGCGCACGCTATTCAACATATAGTCCGGGGCAGCGGGACTAGTACACGTTTAGTGAATGACAATTTTATTGTCTTCTGCTATATGGAGGATCCTACGATTTATGGCAGACGTACTATACCACCGGTTTACAATATTTTCATGTTGTCTCACGTTTGGGCTAAATCCCGGTTTGAGCGAGTCCCCAGTTGACATCCGAATCCTTGGGCCAGTCCCCAGTTTGGGCTTGTCCCCAATATATGGGCTTATCCCCAGTTTGACACCAGTTTTGGGCTTGTCCCAAGTTTTGGGTTTGCCCCCAGTTGCATGGGCTTGTCCCCAGTTTGTTTATGGGCTTGTCTCCAGCTTAATGGGTTTAATCCCAGTTATCATTATAAGTTGTTTGCAACAGATTTTCTAAGTTCATCACGAAGATCAAAACTTATGGATTCAAAATCCTTAAATTGCTTCTACAAGGATTCCTGAAGGTTCATCTTTTATGGTAACCTAGATCTAATTAGATCTTATAGTATGATTTCTACTTGTCAATTTACATTTATTTGGTTAAGATATTTGTGAATCCTATTGTTTAAGGATATTAAATTCCTAGCCTATATTTTTTAAGGATATTTTATTCTTAAGATCCTATTCAAAGATGTTTTTAAATCCTTCAACAAGACTAAATTTATATCAAACAAACTTTCACAATAACAAGCAAATAGTCAAAAGAATTATATTATTAAACAAAAGTCACCTGGACCTTACCCAAAATCCTTAACCCGGATTCCTCCATACGAAAGATGGACCATCCACCCGGGTTAAGCAGATGTTACTAATTGTTCTTAAAGTGCAGGAAAATAAAAGTCAGAGACACCAAAGGCTTCATCCCCACAAACAGAGGATCCATCCACCTTCGGTATCCCTGAGAATTGTTTTGAGGATCAGTGATCCTTAAATCCCAATTACTATTGTCTTTTACAACCAAAATATCCATAAAAACATCAACACAAAAAAAGGGTCCGGGCCTTGTCTTCAATATCCTTCATCGCACATTCAAGCTGCTTCCTCACCTTTCGCAGCACCCGCTCCTTCACCAGCTTCCACAGCATCCTTGACCCCGCTAGTTCCAACCTCATTCTCCTCAGCCATGTCTACATCCTCCTCTCAACCAAGAGCCGCTAGGGTAGTCTTCCACTTTTTCACATCCCAGGCCACTTTATCAAAAGCAGGATCACCGGCCTCCATCGCCATCTTGATCCTTGCCTGTAGCATCGACCTGGCAGCCCACATCTTAGCTTCTTCTATAGCCTGCTTCACCTCTTCTTGGCGCTGAGTATCCGTTGTTGATACTTGGTCCTCTAGCTGCTTCTAAAGCTGGATCAGGGCTTTATCCTTATTGACCATAGCATTCCCCAACCCGGACAGCTTCTCACTCATCTGGTTCACCATCTTTTCATAATGCTATTTGAAAGCATTCACAGCATGTAACCAAAAATTAAGTAAGGATTAAAAGGATATTGGATCCTTAAATTCAAAATAGCATGATACAAGATACTTATAGTGAGGATCACGTCAAAGTGGGTTTCGGGCTCAAGGGACCTCTTTCTCTTGGAAGCGGCTGACTTGGTTCTGGTAGTTGCAGTCTTAGGCTCAGAACTGGTTGCTGCCTTCAAAGCTTCTTTCTTGACGTCTTGAGGAGTGATCATACTATCGATGTCTTCCAAGGAGAGCTTGCTAGCAGATTTCTGAGACTTCTTGGCGCCTACAAGATTAAGTTAACAGATAAGTATTCTATCTAATTTTATTTATTTCAAAATTATTATACAAAACTTACTTGACATATTGGAGTCTGAGGAGATCTCACAAAAAACTTTGACAAATCGGGCTTCAAAAGTTCTAACCTCAGGATCCAGTGCAAGGAACCGCTTTGTTTTCTCCTCTGTTCCAGGTAGCTTAGCCAAAGAAGCGAAGTTTTCAACTACAAATAAAGAAGAATCAAGGTTAGATCAGTCATCACGGATCATATATTTTTTAAGGATCGAGGATCCAACCCTTTCTGACCCATTTTAAAGGCAAATCGGTCCCACCGGGTATGCAGTCACGCTTAACCAAGAAAAAATGATTCCTCCAAAAGGAATCATTCAAGGTAACTTTCAGAATCAGATGGGGTTTTCGAGGTTTGGATTTCAATATGAATCGGGCAGGACCGTGGGTAGTGAGGGTGTAAAGGTGAGACAACTCTTGAAGGCCGAAGTCAACTTTCTCTTCTTCAATGATTCTTTCAATAGTGCCGAGGACTCTCCACACCATAGGCATAGCCTGGATGTAGGATATGTCAGTGGAATTGAAGAAGCTTTGTGTGAAAGGGGGAACAGATAACGATGGCCAATGAGAAAAGGGCAAGCCGGAAAACACACCCAAGCTTGAGAATAAATGTCGCAACGGACGCCGGAGTCGTACGGTCGGAACATGGTTTCTGGTGGAAATAATGAGCGGAACTCATCGATTTCGGGATCTGTGAACTACAGATTTTGATGGATGGATTGGCTATAAGGTTTTGAGGCTGCATCTCCGTAAATCCGAAGTCGTCAGAGGAATGGTCGGACAGTTTAGATGGAGGTGAAGAAGATGAAGCGACTGACATTATTATCAAAACAAAGATTAATATCAAGGGCTGATGAAAGGATACCTGATGTTCCGCCTGGATATGTGGTTATAAAAGAAATATAGGGACGACATAATAGGCGGTTATGATTAATATCAAGGGCTGGATAGTAAATATCTCTGGCAAACCGTCTAATCACCCAGTTTCGCAGAAGATTCAAATTTCAAAATGCCAGCTGTAAAGCATAAACACCCGCCATTTTGGGGGCAATGGTTAGGACTGATATTTTCGATACTGAGGATATGTTATCCTTGAAGATGTGTGTGCAGTTATACTCCTGAAGAGTTCCAGAGCCATGTCAAAGATCAAGGATCCTCAGAGGTTGATATTATTAACAATTGTTTCATGTGTGTAGGTTAATATTCAACAGAAGTAACGACTCTATGACCGAGTCTACCATAAAGTTCGCTACTGGAAGCTCCCAGCACGTGGGCAATGAACGTTGTAGGAGTTATGGAAGACTGGTGGACAGTTAGGAATTATTGTTAATTGTAATTTCCTTCATAAACATCGAGATAACGATCGGTTAGAACTCACTTGTATTCTCACACATACTAGAGCAGAACTCATAATTCTCTCTACACACTAGCATTCGTTGTAACATCGATCGTAATCTCCAAACACTTGTAAACTTTTTTGTGATTAATAAATTGGTGATCGACAAGTTGTCATCGCCCGGGGGTTTTTTCCTTTGATCTGAACAAGATCAAGGGGTTTTTCCTCGCAGCAAATCATGTTGTTCATACCATTTTCATTCACACACTCGTTGTTATTAGCATAGCACTATACCTCACTCTTACAGATTTGGATACATTATCCTTAGCAGACTTTTATCCAAAACAATATATATATATATATATATATATATATATATATATATATATATATGAACGAACGCAACACTTTCATGCAGTAAACCATGTAAAGTTTCATTTGTTATCACGTTTGTTACTATGATTAATATGTTTGTTGAAAACAAGTATATTAATGGCTATATACAGTTTTTGTATCTGTTGTGGTTATGGTCTTTAAAGATAACTATTGGTATGTTGGTGAGGTTCATGTATCTCAATATTCGTTTTGGTCATTGATGATTCATATATATCGTCGTTAAGTCACGCTCATGTTCGAAGTTTTAAGTTGCCAGTTCGCATAGAAAAACATTAACGCTCAGACCCGAGTCTTCTCAAAACATGAACATGTATCTATTCTTGGTTCCCTCGGGGCCAGAACCGACCAGCGACCGCAAACAGAATCCTGTTAGTACACTACTATACGCTAAACATACGAGAACTGGACCGTGAGATGGTGGGTTGGTTTTGGATTTGGCGTGTTGGGTTTCTAATGGGTCAGTACTGGACCGTTTGTGGCTGGTCTGGGCTGAATGTATTGTTTGGGTCCAATGAAATACCTTTCTTTCTAATAATATGTTAAAACCAATTCAAATAAGTATTTCAACATATACAAACAAACACATACGCATACACTTTTACAAAACATATACACCGTAACAGTCCACCATTTTATTCATAGTTTTTTTTCCTCTATAACATTTTTTTTTTAAATAAAAGAATTCAATTACAATAGAGAGATAGATATATAAGCGGACAACAAGCTGCGTCACAACCATCTTTTGAATAGAAAACTGATCATATTAAAAACAAAGTTTTCATTCTTCAGCGTCGTTGAGTTACTGTGCACGACTCGTTGAGTTACTGTGCACGACCCGTTGAACTCTTTTTTAGAAACATAGCAGCATCGGGGGCAAAAGACCCAAATGTATCAAAAGCAAAAAAAATGAAGACGTGTTGATTCTCAACACACGTCTTCTTGTGCTTAGCGAGCCGGTTTATTATTTTGTAAAGTCTGAGAACAATTATCTACCACTAAAAAAGAAACATATATCTTAAACAAATTCTTTTTTATTGTAAATCAAATTATTTAATTGTAGAACCTATAAATTAAAGATCAACTAGTAATTTGGTAAACAATGGTTGGTAGGTCATTAATAAAGACAAAGCCTTTAGGCTTTAATTAGATACCTTGATTTTGGAGCAGATAAAAAAAATTAGAAGAAATTTACATTTAAAATAAAAAATAGCAAGTTGGTTTTATAAAGTTCATTAATTTAGGTCAATTTTTCTAAAAATTTAGAATTATTAGATACAATTAAACTAGGTGCAAATGCAAAACGTGTCTGAAAATACCGAGGTTTAAGATTATAAATTTGGAATATAATTACATCATGATGACCAATTTGTACGTGACGCATTATATATCTTCTTTTGCAAATCAATGGCCAATTAGCTAGGGAGGGTTTTTCTTTTACACAAAGAAAAACCAACGATTAATTAGAATGTCCGTAATCAAAGAATTGATATCTTGACATAATTAGCTTTATTTTATTTTTGGAAAATAACCTGTTCCAAAATTAACCAATGCTCACTTATATTAAGTTGTCTTCAATCTCTCCTCACCCCTCAAAATTCTTCTTCTTCATTAATTCTTTTTTCTGAAAACCAAATCTCCATACTTCCTGGTAAATTATTACATCACTTATGTTTTTGCATATAATTAAAGTTTAAGCCATTTACATGTTATTAACTAGTGTACGTTTTTATTAATTAATTTCCAGATGGGTCGTGCAAAGTTAAGAATGGATCTCATTGCCAAAGAGAAGGCTCGAAACACCAATCAATCAATCAATCAATCATACCCAGTGGAGTCCCACCAATTGTAAAACTATAAGTAAGGTCTGGGGAGGGTGGGATGTAGGCACACCATACCTCTATCCAATGGGATAGAGAGGTGGCTTTCAGAGAGACCCTCAGCTCTTGATTACATATGTGTGCAGCAATATAAAAGGAAATCAAAGTACAACTATAGTATCATTGATAGTAACACGTAGTAAAAATGATAATACTATATATATATACACATATATATATTGAAAGAAAATATCATAATAGAGTGTGACAAAAAAAAAGGTAAATATAGGCCCCTAAGGTATTCATTTCTCTCTAAAAATCCTTAACTTTAATTCTACTTCTCCAAGAATTCCTATCCCTAACCATGTCCTCTGAGAGATTTAGGTCTATCAAATCATGCCTAATCCTCTCATCCCACATACCATAAACGAAAACATGGGATCATAAAGAAAGCTACCGAATTTTCCATTCTTTGTGGTGTTGATACTGCTATGATCATCTACCCTCCAAATTCCAACGTGCCCGAGATTTGGCCCCCAAACCCCGAAGAAATCAAAAATACGATCGCTTCTTACAAGTCGAAAAAGACTGATGCTGGAAAAAGAACTTATGATCTTCATGATTTTTACGAGGACCGGAAGAAAAAGATCGAAGATGAGCTTGTGAAGGCCCGTAAAAAAAATATTGAAGCCAAGTATGCGACATGGTTCGATGGTCTTGACGGTTTAACCGAAGGACAACTGAGACAGTTTGCTATGGGATTAGAAAACAAGGAGAATATAGTGCGGGCGAATCTTGATTTCAAGAAAAGAAACATGAACGTCCGACTGCCGTTCATGTTTGATATTCTTGAAAAAAAGATGGCCCATTCTCAGGACCAGCGTTTGCACACTGGTCTTAAGATTGGTCAAGTGATGAGTCATGGTCCTGTGAACTTGAACCATGCATGGTTTGGTGGTGCAACAATGGGTTCGAATATACCAATGAAGCAGGAGCAGAATGGGTTTGTCTACCCGGCCGTGTTTGATGGTGGTATGGTTTATGCTGGGTCTAACCAGTGGGGGTTTCAGGTGCTGGTGGTGCCGGAGTTTGTAAGGCAGGAACATGAAAAGTTACTTAATAATGGTGTTGGTGAATTTGTGGTGGATGATCATCTTGGAAGGTTTGTGGTAACATTTGAATTGAAGATTTTAGAACTATGGTTTTTTATCTTGTTAGTTTCTTTGGTTAACCATTTTAGTTTAGTTTTGTTTATAGTTCACTCGAAAAACAAAATTAGCTTTTTTGGTTTATAGTTTCGTAGTGATGCTTTTTTGCCAGTGCCATCTACTTTAATGCGCAAACAAACATAGATTTTTTTTGGTTATTAGTATATGTTTTCGGTACGTATTTGCACATATATTAATGAGAATATTCTTAAACTAGCCATTTGCACATAAATTTTGTCCGATCCGACGGACTAATTTGGCTATTTAATTGGAAAAATTTGGTTAAAAATAACTAGTTTGAGAATTTTTCTTATGCTTATTTATGTAAAACTAATGGATCTACTGAGAAAAATTAAGAAGTATCTCAATGTTTTCTTTCTTACATATAAACAAAGAATTTTTTTTATATGAAAACGACGGATATTAAAGTTTTAGGGGTATATGATACACAAAATTGTATTTCGCTAAGAAAGTTAAAGGGTATCTAGACACTCCTGACCCACTATTTTCTAGATTATGATCTTTATACAACTTGATCGATTAGGACAAAGATAAAGTAAAATTGAAATTAACAAAGCTAAGAACCTTGTTAACAATACGATGGTACAAACTTTACAACAATAATTATGGATGTTCATGACTTTGACCATCAACCCATGTTTATACACAACGAACAAGTACATTGTTAAAGTCATGACACTATACTTAACCTTAATCTGACATTTGTCATGGAAGTAATATACTTTCCATATTGACATTCTAGACCCTATACTTACATAGACGTTTTAAATATACACTAAACATAGTTTGACACAATTACACTAGGACCCATATTATCTTCATCACTTTTAGCTAGAGGTGGGAAAAAACCCGGTTGCGGACCAGACCTAGTGTACCCGACCTGAAATCGGACCGATCGTACCTGACCCGCGGGTATGAACTACGTACTGGACTGATCCACCAATACCTGGTCAAATCCTGGACTCGACCACACCAAACCCGATAAAACCCCTTATCATACTTGAAACCGCTTCCAACGTTGCTTTCGTATTTCATCTAAACTATTCTTCGTGTCTATGAATACTAATTTGAAGGTAGGCACCAAAAAAAGGATTGAAGTTACTTACCATAAGTTCGAGCGTCCAACTTTAATAGTTGAAGTATTTATATTAATAGTTGAAATTCATCAATTATAATTGTATTGCAATTCTAATTCATATCTGGAGGGTACATATCCACGACTATATATATACATAAATCCTATACACCAACTAATTAGTATTCCAAATAAATTTATTTGATACAATGGGGAATCCAAGTGAGAAACCCCAAGAAGATGATCACGGAGAAGAACAACAAGAAGAAACATTCACGTGCGAGATATGCATTGAACCAGTTACCCTTCGAGACAAGTTCAAGACCAACAACAGTTGTGCTCACCCCTTTTGCACCGACTGCATGATCAAGTACATCCATATGAAGCTAGAACACAACCAATCAGACATAAGATGTCCCGCTACTACATGCTATCATTCTCTTGAACCCTTACCGTGTCGCCCCAAAATCACACGCCAGCTGTTTAACGAATGGTGTGATGTGTTATGTGAATCCACGGTGCTAGGCGTTGAGAGGGTTTACTGCCCCAACAGAGAGTGCATGGAGTTGATTTTGAACGAGTGTGGCGCTCGTTATCTCAAGAGATGCGTGTGTCCCAGTTGCCAGAAGCCTTTTTGTTTCAGATGTAGGGTTGCATGGCATACTGGTTCTACTTGTAGAGAGACAAGAGATGAAAACGATACGGCTTTTTGATGTTCTTTGCAAGAAGAATAAGTGGATGAGGTGTCCTAGGTGTGGGCATTGTATACAACATGTTAGTGGTTGCAACCTTATTATATGCAGGTTTGTTCTCCTACCTTCATTACCTTGCACACAATAATTAATAGTGATTAGTGACTTAAACAATAAACAAACAAATGTATCCGGTCAAATCTCACTCATATTATGGGCCTGGGAAGGTGGAACGAGAACAATCCTTGCCTCTATCCAAGGAGATAAGACCGTTTCCAGTGAGACCCCCTCTTATCCTAAAAAACGTTTTTAGTATAGTAAAATATATAAATTGGGTAATATAAAGTGCAAGCAAGGAGACATCAAATACTAATAGCATACAGGTCATGTGGGAACTAAAATAGAAACAACCAAATATGAAACTCACAAGAAAACAATAATAGTAATTAGTAACAACGAAGCAAGCAACGCATAACAAAGTTAGCCAAGCACAAAAGAAAACTAGAAAAGGAAACTAGTAAAACTGTCAACCTTAAACAATGATAACAAACGAGCAACCTAGATAAGTAACTTAGTACAATGATAAATGATAAACAAGAATTGTTAAATGTGCATTTTTTAACATGAAATCATATAGATGTGATCAACCTTGATAAACTTTTGTTTGTGCAGATGTGGAGCACAGTTTTGCTATGAGTGCGGAAAGCAGTGGTGTCACCATGGTTTACACCATAGGACTCAAATATGTGTAGGTGTATTTGTAGTTCTTTTTATTGTCGTAGTAGTTGCGTTAGGAATATGTGGAATACTGGAATGATGTAACGCTCATGTGAAGGAAAAATAGGGTTAAGTATGTGTTGCACCACGCCCTCGACTATGTTCTTAGCACCGAATAATTGGAGTTGGGATATGATTTTTTTTAATTATATATGTATATTTGATATGAATTGAATATATACTCAAATATAATGAATAAAGATTAGTATATATTGACTTTTGTAAATTGGACTGAGGATTCAATTTCGTAACAACTTGGAGGGGCGTACAAATAAACGAGTATTGAGGCAAATTTTGTACTAGATAAACATCACATTATGAAGTCAATTTCGATGCAAAAACAATAAAGAATTTCGTTGTTCTTTTATTGACACTTTTTCAACCACACTCATCTTCAACTATATACATTCACTACAATATTTGCTCTGATCAGACCGCCTTTACCGACCACATGTGGTCGCTAAAAGTTTTACCGATCACATGTGGTCGGTATAGGGTGGCCACTAGAAAATGGTTGGGACAAGTCAGAATTGTGGTCGGTATAACTTCGGTCGGTATACATAGACCTTTCCCGACCACAAGTGGTCACAAAAGTTTGGTCTCAAAATTTTTACTCATTTAAAAATAAATGTAAAATAAAAATTAAAAAACTTTTACCGACACCATGTGGTCGGTATACATATACTTTTACCGACGACTTGTGGTCGGTACAGGATTTATTTAAAAACCAATTTTTTAATATTTAATTTTACTGAATAATATAAATTCAATGCCTAATAAATGAAAAAAAAATGCACATAATTCAAACCTAATACAATATTACCAAACATCGATTCATACATAATTAAACCTAAACAAAAGTCTACAAACGTAGCTTTGTACATAATTAAACCTAAACAAAATATTACCAAACGTCCTAAGTAACTTAGGTTAATTGTATTACAAGCCATTAAATTATCATAATCAAATACCTAGCAATCTTCACCATCGCTTCCTTCATCATCTTCATCCTCATTACCTTCGTCATCTTCACCCTCGTCAATTTGAATCGACTTATCATTTTGCCTCTTGGTTAACTCACATATTTGGTCTACCACCAACCCGCTCACTGTTTCTTGCATTTGTTGCCATTGTTTGGGTGTAGCAAAAGACGTCCCAAAAGATGGATCATAAGGTGTATACCTCACTTTCCAGTTGGGCGTTTCGCATTTTGTTTAGCTCGATTTGTATTTTTTCCTATATTAAACAATACATGAATAACAAGTATTTTGCAAACTTATATATATTTAAACAAACCAATACACACATATACATATATAAACGTATACATACACATTCCAGGTCAAACGGGCCAAACGAGTCGTGTTCGTAATACTAAAACTTACACACTGTTCATATATACACGTATACAAATACATAATAACAAGTTTAAAAAAATGCAAACTTATATATATATTTTAAACAAGCCAATACAATACACATATACATACATACACATCCTGGTCAAACGGGCCAAACGAATTGTGTTCGTAATACTAACACTAATACAATGTACATTTATACGCTACATACATATACATACATACACATTCCAGGTCGAATGAGCCAAACAAGTTGCTTTCATAATACTAACACTTATACAAATACATATATGCCCGTATCCAAATACATGAATAAAAAAATAAAAAAATAAAAAAATGCAACTCATATATATTTAAACAAACCAATACGCACATACATATATACACATATATATACATACAGATTCTGGGTTAAACGTTCCTAACGAGTCGTGTACGTAATAAATTAATACAAGCTTACCCAATCCTCCTCCGCCTTCTTGTTTACCCAACTGGTTTGCATCTTGTAATACATTTTTTAAACTCACTTATGTATTTTAGCATCATGTTAATTTTACTATATATGCAATTAAAAAGAAATGTATTTATATGAAACAAGTAACTTACAAGACTTGCAACCACTGGGTATCCTAGACGAACGACCATGTGCAGGTCGATCCCCACCATCGCCACCGTGTGATCTCGCGTATGTCGCCATTTCTTCAACAAAAATAAATTAAAATACTAATGTTAACCATTAATAATCAATCAGAATAAACAATAATCATGCATAGAAAATCAAGTGTCTACATTCATTAATAATCAATCAGAATCATCAATGCTATAACACTTGTCTACAAGACCATGTCTGATATGATGGTAGAAACCCATTGCCATGTATGTGGGATTTAGCCACATCCGGATAGTTCCAATTCGAATTGATACATAGTTTACACGCCCAATAAGACTTTACTTCACTGTCAAGATGGTTCATGAAAATATTTATAAAGTTTACAAGTCCTTCTTTGAAGACCAGATCATTTCGATTTCGTAATCTAGTCCAACTCTTATCAATTGTCATAGTTATTCCTTATCAGTTGGTAGCGTATAAGATAGGATATTTAATGATGAAGCCTAGCCCACTTTTTGAAGGGTTACATGCATAATTATAGTTACATGCATAATTACAAAAAAAATGTTTATGTAGTCCATAAATGTTACCTTTCAAAGAAAATCGAACCGAACAAGAAAATAGAAGCCTAAATCTTTCCCAAATAATCAAACGCACCTACAAATTCATTACAAAATTAGTAGTAAAAAGCAATTAAAATTAATCAGTAGTGAAGACTAATTCTTGAATTAGTAGAACTTACAGCAAAAGATGTTAGCTCCACAAAAACTAATGTGATATAGTGAACCTGCAGGATGCGAACGATTCATAAGTTAACATTAAGCAAAACCCCATATAATAACTAAATTAAAATAGTAATAAACATAAATATAAATAATTTCAAATTCCCTAAACATAAAATAACTTCAGAATCGGTATGATGACATTGGGATACATTCTTTTAACACCTATTCTTCAAAATTAACTTAATAATACCTTCAATTATTGTGAGTTAATCTAGATACAACAAGTTGGGGGTAACATTATCAGTATAAATCACAAATTAGGTGTAGAAATCGGCTCACGGTGGTGGATGCGGAGTCTGCTCACGGTGGTGGATGCGGAGGCTGCTCGGCGGAGACTTGGTCATGGTGTTGGACTGGCTCACGGTGGTCGGATTGGAGGAGGATGGCTGCAGCAATGTAAGAGAGGTGTTGGATTTGTGAATGAGACCCCTGTTCTACTGATCAGGGCTGGGCAAAAAAAACTAAGGTGTTCTAGATAATTGGCAACAAATTATTATTTTTTTATATCTTAACCCTATCCAGACTACAAGTGTTCGGGAAAAATTTTCACAAAGCGGCAAATTTCCCGCTAAAACCATCCCAACCACATGTGGTTGGTATTGGTGTTCTATAACATATACACACATAGGAGTGTTCGGGTTAGCCCGAAACCTAGTTTTTTTTTCTGAAACCATCCCAACCTTATTAACTATCATCACTAATCGGATTATTAGAGTTAACCCGAAACCCATTTTTTCCTAAAAACGAACCCGAAGCTCGATCTTATTAATTAACAATTTGTTTTATTCTGGTTAACCCAAACATACCGATTAATATTTTTTACTCTATTTTACCTGACCCTAATTAACTTATTTGGGTTTGGGTTCGGTTTGAATCGGGTTAATCAGGTTCGAACATATTAGACACCCCTACACACAAATATGCATATTTTTTAGCAGCATTTGGAACTACCCCAATACCTAAGTGAGTCTTCCTAAAACGGTATGCCAACCATCCATACTGATTTCGTTGCTTTAGGCTTGAGTCACTTAAGAACACCATCAAGTGGGTTACGATGCTTCATAACTGAAACACCCCCCCCCCTAGGGTTTCGAGCCAAGCACCTTGAGAATTCCAAGTCTTAACCATCATCCAATGCCATTAAACCAGAAGACTAATTATCCACACATATATCACTACACGTTTCCACATACAAATTCATAGCAATACACAATTGACATACATATGCATTTACACACACATATACGTATACTCATACATATACATTGATATGGATACATACATGCATAGGAACACACACATGCACGTATCAATACATGTATTCATACACATGACATACTTATACACAATAAGCAAACATATATATTCATACACACATACACACATACATCGACATACACACACAAAACGTATCAATACATAAGCATATGCATTTACACACACATATGCATATACTCATACATATAAATTCATATGGATACATCATACATACATACATACACACATACACATACACATACATACATGCATACATGCATACATACATACATACATGCATGCATGCATATGCATTTACACACACATTTGCATATACTCATACATATAAATTCATATGGATACATCATACATACATACATACACACACACATATACATGCATGCATGTATGTATATACATACATACATACATACATACATACATGCATGCATGCATATGCATTTGCACACACATATGCATATACTCATACATATAAATTCATATGGATACATCATACATACATACATACACACACACATATACATACATGCATGCATACATACGTACATACATACATACATACATACATACATAGATACATACGTACATGCATGCATATGCCTATACTCGTACATATGCATTCATATGGATACATCATACATACACACACACACATACACACACGCATACATACATACATACATACACACACACACACATACATACATACACGCACACATAGAAATACACGCATACAGGCATAAGTAGGTGCATTCATACACAAGACATAATTATACACAATAAACATGACATTCATATTATACACACATTCATCGACATATACAAAC
Organism: Bidens hawaiensis; assembly: GCF_021521415.1. NCBI lineage: Eukaryota > Viridiplantae > Streptophyta > Magnoliopsida > Asterales > Asteraceae > Bidens > Bidens hawaiensis. Next base: position 101,421 of record NW_027492268.1, on the reverse strand, counting down.
ATATACAGAGTTCTACACAATACATAGACATGCATATACTCATACATATAATTTCGTATGCATACACACACATACTTTGAAATTGCTATTTGTCTAATTTATAAAAAGAAATCTAAAATATATAAAACGAACTTGTCCGACAACATGTCATCATAGAAAAGAACAGCCAATACGTTGTCGTTCTATTTAGTTTATATAAAAAACATTTATTGATAGCATGTCGTCGAAATAGAAGTTATCGAAACGATCTTGCATCCAAAAAATTTAAATAAAATTGAAATAAGAAAAAGCCTATCCCGACCATATGTGGTCAGGAAAAAGTTTTTAGATGCCATTCAAAAATTTAAAACAAAATCAAAATTGAAGGAAATCTATCCCGACCACATGTGGTCGGGAAAAGGTTGTCAGGCTATATTCCTCCACAACATGATAATCCCGCTAAATTAAAAACAATAAAGATTAGAATAAAACCAACCTATCCCGACCACATGTGGTCGGGAAAAGGTTTTTAGATGGCGCTCAAAATTCATACCTCCCGCTTACTTAAACAAAAATTTAAATTAAAATTAAACCAACCTATCCCGACCACATGTGGTCGGTATAGGTGTTGTAAAAACACATATACATAGCTAACGGCAAAAAAAATCAAAAATAAAAGCTATTTACTTTTTCCCGACCACATCTGGTCGAAATAAAATTTCGCGAGGAGCCAAACTTCCCGCTAAATCTATCTCGACCACATGTGGTTGGTAAAGGGTTTGCCATAAGTGAAATCTGGTCAAAACCTATAGTGACCGCATGTGGTCGGTACAAGTGTTCTATAGCGACCACATTTATGGTTGGTATAAGAGTGGTCCCGTCAGAACAAATTTCTTGTAGTGATTGTTTAGTATTATTGTATTTAACATATATGAAAGGTTTAGGGTCTAGAGTGTGAAGAATAAAACTTGATAACTACCAAGATGACACACCAAGATATGTAAGATGTTTGAATCGATGTAACCCAACAATCAACTCAATCTAATGTCTATATGTAGGGTCGATAAAGATCAAGAACAAAGTTAGAAATTATCAATTCAATATCAAAATCAAAGTTCTTCATCCAGTCTCTATTATTCTATTTGTTAACAAATTGTTGTGTGCAATCTAATCTCTGAACAAATATCCGCCTAATAAATTTTTATGTACAATCTGTGTGTAAGAGAGAGACAGAGAGACTGTGCATATGCATCCCAAATTTAGCGCATAGGCTTAACCTGGTATAGGCCAGCGCTTGAATATGCGTATCAAAATTTGTCACTAAGTGACATATAGACTTAACTAGATAAGGGCCAGTGCTTGTAATAGTGCTAAACCGTAAACAGTTTCCAAATCAACCCAACATGCTACTACAAAATGTTGCATGGGAAGTCAAAGACTATATACAACCAACTATACTGTTCTGTTCTACTTATCCATACGTACAAGATAAACCAACCATACAACGACAGTTATTAACGCTACGATGACTGTCTTATCAATCCATAGATGAGATTCCACCTGATCCATACGCCATCGGTAACCAGTGTTCGATCTCCTCACATCCCTCATGTTTTGGTGGAGGTACCAAACATCTTCTCGGGTTTCTTGTCTGAATTGATTAAGATAGTTTATTGATGTCGTGTGGCTTAATATTTGATCGGTTATCACTCCTAACCACTCAGAGTCAGTCATGGGAGGTGGCTCCTGAATTGGGATTGGTACACCCCAAACAGGGACAGGTATCTCGGTGACCTGTACTCGTGAAGTCTCTTCCATATGATAAGTCTAATGGGGTGGGGATAGGGTGTGCTCAGGTGGGAATATATAAATACGAGCAGTCTGTTGGGTCCTGTGTGTAAGAGTGGGTGGTGAAGTATGGTGTATAGGTGGTGTAGGGGCTCTCACTGGGTCCGATAGGCACTAGTGGCTCACTCTCCTACATCATTCCTAGGGGATTCCCTAGGGAGGTAGGTGTCACAACGATAACTCGATAAGTTGGGTTGATCTGTGGGTATCTCCTAAACTCTCGCTCATCTCCTCCTCTGGTTCCTCATCAGTTTCCTCTTCTGGGTTCTCCTCTTCAGGTAATACTGGTACCGCAATAGATAAATTATCGGTAGACCTCGACATGTTCTTGCACAATGGTTAGTAATATGAACAATATCTTTCAATCATATCGTCATATTATACATGCAGGTATTCATACACATTAGCACAGATGATTTATATATACATATATTTAATAATGCATTTTACCCTCATATGTTGCTATTTTACCTATTGGATTGTTTATCGAATTCTTCTCGAATTCTCTCGTACAAACAAGTCTGTTATTACGTTCTGGACCATATTAACCCACTTATCCATTCGAGTTCATCCCGAGAATCATCAGTACATATTATTTAATATTATTTTAATCCCAGAGCTAATCGGGCCTAAGGTTATATTAGGGTATCCTAAGGGACATCCTAATTCTTTATAACCAATGGCTCTGATACCAACTTCTGTCACACGCCGACTAGGTAGTTGCGGAAGTGTAATACGGGAATGTAACAGATAATTCTGGTATCAACCATATTGTTTATAAAGAAATTCAACAAACTAATTTACATGCAATTCGTTGACTAAATTGTATAACCATCAAGAGGGTGTTTTTACCTAACCTGATTTGTACTAACCAAAATAAACAGCTCCGACTTGAAGGTGTGAGTTGTTTTAGTGTTGATGAAGTAAATCTCACATCAAAGGCATACCAGACTTGCCTAATTCTAACAAACATCAACTGGGAACAAAGAACATGCATCAAACCACCACCAATATTTTCAAAACGCAAAGCACATAAAGTACAAAAAAAAGGAAATATTCAAACAAGCCCACACAAATCACAAGCATAGCTCACTACTTTACACTTGACGGGCTACAAACTTTCACTCTGGGCCCACAAGATCTCACTTCTTTTCCTTATATAGTGGATCAACGGTCCTCTCAATCATAATTCATACAATTAAAATAAATAACTAAAAACAACAAACACAATAAGAGCATTTCCAACCCATCCCTTTATTTATGTGAGAAGAGTTTGTAAAGAGTTTGTAAATTACAGGGTAAGTTTTTAAATGACTATGAGTGTAAATTATAGGATGAAGAGAGAAAAAATAATGAATTTTTGTAAATTTGAGGAAAAAGTTCTTGTAATTTTGTTGAATTGGTTATGAATAGAGGATAAAAAAACTATAATGATAAATATATAGAACAATATTATTTAATTAAATAGGGGAGATAAATGTAATATTTTGTAGTGTAATTATAAAGATAAGGATGGGCTTGGAAGGCTCTAAACAAAGTCACACTTTCCATTTCTCAACACTAAAACAAAGTTCATAATTTACAAGAAACACATAGAAAACACATGGGGTCCACACACCCTTTCAAGATAATCCAATTTGAACAACAGTATGAGCAGCGGCGGCTACATGACCAAACTGTGTTTGCGCCTGCATAAGCTTTGCATCGATTGCTATTCGCTCGTTAGGCTGTTGGCTAGACATGCCATGTGGGTGCACCTGTGCATGTGGTTGGGTATAATACGCGTTATTATTAAAGTCAATCACCACTCCACCGGTATGCACGTGACTCTTTGCTTGATCTCCACCGTTAGTTGGCATATATACATATTGTGGAGGATGAGCAGCCACTGGCGGTGCTACTGTCAACCTTTGATCGTAAGGAATAAGGGGTCCTGTAAAAAGTTTGTTAGTTTGACAGTATGTGAATGAGTTCAGAAAGTTGAATTGAAGGGGTGATTTGGAAATTGAGAAAGGTTATGTACCTGTAGGCATTCTCGGGGGTGCTCGAGTAGTTGAAGCATTGTAGATGTTTACAGATGTGTCGGTTACCCTGCCGCTTCTTATTGTGGTGTCTATTGCTCTTCTATTGTCGAATGTGGGCTCTAGTGTTCTGTTGTCGAATGAAACAACCGTTTGATGTGGCCTGGAAGCAACCATACTTGAATTGACCGAGGACCTGACAAGAAACAATAAATTTTAATATGTAATCATTAAAATCCACACAACACCATTTACTAGTTTTCTATAAACTGCTTGACATTTTAGTATAAAAATTTATAATCCATAACTTCAATAACATTGGTCGGTTCTTTCTCGGTTTTTGGGATTTTTACAACTTATTATTCAAAAGTAAAATAAAATCCATAAATTCAATAACAAAAGAAATATTTTTCCATAAATTTAATAACAAAAGTCAGGTTTTTTGGTTTCAGCAGTGTATGAAGTTCAGTTCTTTTGGTTTTTGGGTACATACAAAACTGAAACCGAGAACAGGACCAAGAATTACAAAATTTTACCTTGGGAGGGAAGCGTGCTTCCGCTCTGGAGGCATAACAGGCCCGTTTTTCCCACTGTTTTCCTCTAAATACGCAAACTGTCTACGGAATTGACCAATAGCACTGCATGGTAACAATAACGCAAGTTAGATCCCAAATAAAAGAGCACGCAATAAGTAGATAAAATGGCGGTAATAAATGATAATTATAAAAACCTAGGATAGAGAAAATTGGTGCTTTCATTTCCCGCCATGTAATCTTTTAAAAGCTGAGGGTGATACTCGAGAATTTCCCTAAATATTAATTCTCGAATATCCTCTTTTGTAACCCGACGCCTCTCGAACTCAAATTCCAATTTTGAGATTGATTGGCAAGACGGCTCCCTCTCGAGCTTAGCTAACCCCTTGAAATAAGGATCCGCTAATGCCTAATATAAATATAAAACAAAGGGTTAAAAGGGTCATTAAAAAAATCAAATTTAGAAAGCACAGATGAACATAAACAACATTAATAATAACAATACAGACCTCCTCAGCAGTTGGTCGTTCCTTTGGATCAAATGCTAACATCCTTTGCAATAGTCTGAGTGCCAACGGGTCAATGCTTGTGAATTTTTGTGAAAATGGAACGGGTTGCTTTTTACGCATGTCCAACAAGTATTTTCTTGCTTTATCATTACGAACCTGTGAAAAATTAAAAAAAAATGAATAAAATATGTAAGCATATAAATGGAAAATGAAAATGTGAAAAGAACATACTCCAGAAATGGTGTCTGATGATGGTGTCCCGAGAAGGTCAGTTATAAGTTCCAGCTGATGAACGACACTTTTACCCGGGAAAAGCGGTTTTCCAGTCAATACTTCAGCAAATATACAGCCGATGCTCCATATGTCAATAGCAGGAGTATACTGAAATTTAACATTTATCTAATTTATTTAATAAAAAAAACAAAGAACACCTTGGGTTAACTGGAAAAATTTATAAGAAACCATGAATGCATATATAATATCATATTTAAAGCATACTGCAGTGACATGCCTGTAAGCGAACCGTTCGCCTTGAAGTTCGTTTATGTAATAAACAAATAAACATGAACAAAAATTATTGTTCAGCAGATCAAAGAACAAACCTGAATATATATCAAGTTTGTTCATTTATGTTTGTGAACGTTCGTTAATTTAAAGTTGCTTATGCTTGTTTGTTAACGTTTACTTATGTTAGTTAGTTTACGTATGTTTAAGTTCGTTAATATATTCCTCAAAATTTTTTAGGTCCATTACAATTTAGTCTAACTTTAATAACTTCTTTATGCCCAACACATTGTAGTTCACGTTTGGTTTCAATTGGTTTTAGCTAAGTTAAGTTCATTCATCTATGTTCAGTTACATTCGTTCGTTTACATTCGTGAACCATTCGTATACAGTTAACAAACAAACATGAACACAAACACGTTCATTTTCTTAAAAAACGAACACGAACAAGAAAACGCCGTTCGTTTTATTTCTCTGTTCTTGTCCGCTTAGTTTTGTTTACAAGCCTGCCAAAAATGACAAAATAATGCAGATAGGAATTACTAAAAAAGGTAACAACCTTTGAAGAAAAAGATCCACAAAGCTCGGGCGCCCTATACCATCTTGTTGCTACATAATCCTGAAATATAATAATAAAAACAAAAGATTAGATATTCTACATTTAATATACATGTCCAAAATGTAGATTAATAACTTACCGTCCAAAGAACAGCTGTCGGGGCATCATTAAATGCAACCCTCGCGAGTCCAAAATCACATATCTTGAGCTTGCAATTCGCGTTTGCTAATATGTTCTTTGGTTTAAGATCACGATGAAACACATTCGCTGAAATTATTCAAATTTTATAGCCAGATTTAGCTCCAAAATTAACATATTTAGTTAACTTGAGTTTTTGACTATATATTAATAAGTTACCTGTATGCATATATTTTAAAGCTCGTAGCATTTGATAAAGGAAAAAACGGTGATGTTCATGTGTGAGGTCATCATTGGCCTTTATAACTTGATGAAGATCCGACTCCATAAGTTCAAACACAACATAAATATCTTTAAACGCTCGCCTAGATGGCGGCAACATGATCCTTTTAATTTCAACAATATCAGGGTGCCTTAAGAGCCTTAACAATTTGATCTCACGCAAGATACGGATAGCATCGGACGCGTGTTCAAATATGTCAGTTATTTTCTTAATTGCAACCTTTTCCCCCGTGTGTGTGTCAACAGCTGAACAAACAACTCCATAACTTCCCTTCCCTATAATCTCCAATATCTTGTACCGATTCGATTCACCGTATTCAGTGAAGAATTCAACCTCTTTCGGATTCTGTAATTCAATGATTCAACATCAATATGCATCATAATATAAGTTTACCAACACACTAACTTAACTCTAGAAGCATTTATTAAACTGTCGACGACAACAACAATTTAATCCAAAAGTCAAACATTAATACATCTAAAATTATTTTATAATACCCTGATTTCAAAAATTGACCTATAACAAAAAAGAAAAATCCGAAACCGAATCACAATGCAGTCCAGCTCAAATTTTCAATTAACCGACACTTACAGCATCACATGTGGTACAAATTCGTGATAAATTCAATCTCTTTGGGATTCTGTAATACAACTACACTGAACATCACTATACATTAATTACAGTTGAAAAAATCATACTTTTTACATTATAAAGCTTGCCACATCATTAATTTAACAACTCTAGAAGCATTAAATTAGACCATCAAGAACAACAATAGAAGCATGTCAACACATGATTCATAATACCCAAAATTAAAGAATTCAGCTAAAGTTAAAAATGGGAAACCTAATCAGTCGAGCTAAAATTAGGGTTTAAAAACCATATATAAAGCCTGCCCTGAAAGTAATTCAACAACTCTAGAAACAAAATATTAACCTTTCTGCGCGGCAGATCTTGTTGCATCGTAAGGCGGCTTTGTATGAATCAGATCGGAGAGGAAGAATAATGAAACTGTAAGTGCGATTACAAATGTAAGAAAACCAACCGCATTCGTGCTACCTACCAATCACCATACTGTTCTGGAAATCCAAAGCCACCGCCACCGTAATTAATATAATCTCAAGCAGCTTATTATTACTATCGGCAACACACAGATGAATCAGCTTCTTCAAACAACTGAATTATTATTATTGTTGAATTCAGAAGCGGTGAAATGCTGAATCGGTGGCCAGATGAGATTTCAGGATCTGGCGGTGGGTGGCTTACGTTTCTAGAGAGAGAAACAAAAGGAGTTTGGTTAAATAGATGGAAAACAAATGTGGGTTGGTTTGGTTTGGTTTGGTTTGGTTTGGTTTAGTGTGGCTCTAGACTTGTTTTTTTATCCACTTCCTAAACGTAACGAATGTAACATTTCTTTTTCTAAAATTTAAAAAAGTAAGTAATAATATAATACTTTTATGAAAATGCGTGAGTGAAAGAAAATATATATATATATGTGATTATTATAATTGGAGATTGAGTACAGAAGAGATATTATTATACGTGATATAATTATATATCTATCTATATATTTTAATAAAATAAAATAATTTTAATACTAGTTGTTTGACATTCGTTTTTAGCATGTATTTGTTGCACAAACTATTTTTTATGAAAGCATATTCATGTCAGCGTAATCAAAATATATTAATACATTCTTTCATCAAATAAATAATTACTTAAATTATAAAGACTAAAAATATGTAGGTAATTATATCCATACAATCAAAATATTTAAATCTTTAATGAAATCATATCTACCTTTTTTATTAAATCAATTTATATAATGATACTAGTTTTATCCCCCGTATTACAGAGGTTGTTTATATTGTTTGTTTTAATATTTATTTTTTTTAATTTATATTTTTTTATGTATGAAAATTAATAATATACTTATGGTTTAACGATAAATTGTTTCACAAATAAATGAGATGTTATAACCCGGTTTAAAAGCTATATGGTTTTGATGAGACCCAAGACCCGTTTATTTTTTTACTATAAAATTGGTTTTTTAATTGTAAATAATATTTATGAAAGTTAATAATATACTTATGGTTTTATAAGACCCAAGACCCGTTTATTTTTTTTACTATCAAATTGGTTTTTAATTTAAATAATATATATATATATATATATATATCTTTTTAAAAATAAATAAGATATTAATTTTTATTATATCTTATTTTATAGGATTTTACATCAATAATTTGGTGAAAATAATTTTTAATTTAATGAGATGTTATAACCCGTTTAAGGAATATTTGGGTTTGGTAAGACCCATACCCATGAATTCGGGTTAAATGCATGAGAAACCTCCATTTAAAAATCAAGCAAATCTGGTGACTCCAAAAAAAGAGAGAGCGGTCATATCGCGACACATAGGATTTTTATGTTTTCGTTTATATATATTATAGATAGATTTATAAGTCTAAAATGATTAAGACGAATAAAAATATTGAATGAATAACCATTTTGTTCTCTGATATTAATTCCACATTTATGAATTTATGGAGTTTTTATTCATCTCTTTTGATATTGTAATATAAAAACGTGTTTTATTCATGTTAATTTTATATATGATGTTCTTTTTTATGTCATTTATAAATTAAATATCTTATCATCTTTTGTTGGAATTCAATATTCCATTAAAATATAATTACAATTTATAAAAGTCACTCGGTACAGGTACATCTATTTCGTGATTATAAGGAAATTGTGTAAAAATACACCACGATTTCATATGAATATTTAACTAGAAAATATAACATGAACTTATAAAATCATTTAATTTGATGAAATACATGTTTTTATTAAATTTAATCATTTAATTTATATAGCTTAATTATATTTCTTTTAAGCATCTCATGCATCATACGGGTTCTAAAGCTAGTATGTTAATACATACATATACAATACAGGAGTATCACTTCTTTGTAATGGTTTTATCGATCAGTTGAGTACTTCCTAGAAATGAAGAACAATTTCTTTAGCTTTTAGTTTAATTTAATGTAAACAGTCTATTGCCTACAGGTCTAAAATTAATTATAAACAACTAATTACTTTCTTTAGAATTTATAAGGTAATCAATAATATATTTGTTTTGTGGATAATGATATATATGCCCCCAAAATGTTATTAGGGTTGATAGTGATTCAAATGTTTCCTGGCTAGACTGAATTGAGTACCAAAGAGATATGCCATAGAATCTTATATGTATGTTAGTACATATGGGAACGTTACCTCTCTTTTGCTTATCCTTATCAGTCAACATAATTCTCCATGAAAATGGTGAAATATGTCTAATTGTCTATTTTTGTCAGTCCAATTTAATGAAAAAAACAATTGATGATTACGTTGGTAACTCGCATAAGCAAAGTTACCTCAATGGTTGGAAGCTCTATTGCGTGAGAAATAAGCTGCAGAAAAAACATGTTTTCCCATGATTGTGGCGTTAGTATTTTCTCTGACACTCATACATTTGAGCACGGTTCTCATTTTCACCTACATGTCTTGAATAAAATATAAACAACTAATTATTGCCTTTAAAGTGACTATTATGTTTGTTTTGTAGATAACACATATGCTCCAAAATGTTATTAGGGTTGATGGTGAGGCGTTGAGGATGAGAAATTTAAAGGAGTTAATGAATCACACTTTGTTTGCTTTTTAATTATATATAAAACTTATTATATGTATCTCCACTCCATCTCCTGCCATGAGTATGATGTTAGTCTTTCACCTTACTGGTAATAGAACCGTGAAGAAGAAAATAATTCCCTTGTCTTTCAAATTACAAGTAGGTAACGGAACCCTAATCCTGATTTCATCATTTCCTTTCTCCTGTATTTTCTCTCTTCGTTTCACTGCCTTTATTTAGTTATTACAGCGTGAGGGAATGAATGGAGGTACTGATTGTAACCCTTAAATTTAAGTTTCATTCTTTGATTTATTCCCCCTCGTCGACTGTTAATAACCCTTAAATTTAAGTGTCTAAAGTAGCTACTGAGATTATGAATTGATTGGTTCCAACAACGAATCGTTTATTTCTTCTGCTTCGGTTTGCTGTTTCGGGATTTAATACACCATTAAGAGAATTAAAACATGAATTACTTAAGTTCGTTAAAAAGATAAGCATATATGTATTTTATTTTTAAAGTTAAAGCCCTGTTAAGTTATAGATTAGGTACTTGACTATGGATTATTGTCTTACCTTATGATATTGTACTTGCAACTGACTATTTTGAATTTCAATTTTTTTATTTTGAATTTCATTTTTGTTACACACTAACTGTTTGATGAAGTCTTGAAATTTTATGTTTTTTTACGTTTTCTTATATAATGCAGGTTTTGTTGATGTGATTTGTGTTTGGACGCTATAGCTCCATCACTAAACTTATTTTTAGTGTATTCCTAATACAACTGTTTTTTCACTATTTGAGTTAATTTGTTTTGTACGTACATCTTTTTAATAGATACCAAAAAAAAGTATAGTTGCATTACTAATTATTCTTTTTTGAAATGGTTTTAGAAAAAAGGAAATGGAGGGAGATGAAGGTCTTAATGACATGTACAAGCACAAAAAAAGTTAGGTACTCGGATGCACTTCAATGTTTTTATTAGCTCATAGTCGTGTAGTGATGTTGTTTGTCTGATTTTTATTTATTTCCCATTTTCTCTTTTAGTTATATAGTCATTTTGTAGCACAAGAGCTTAAAATGGTTGAATAACCATGTACAGTAATAGAAGTATATACAAGAATTTGTATTTTGATGTTTAAAGTGAATTCTTGATGTGGGTGATTAAGGTTTAATTTTTATGTTTGAATAAATTCCATTTTCAAGTAAACCCTCTCAACACTCAACATGACGGATAAACAAATTGAGCCTCGATGTGACATTAGGGATGGGACACTACTTTAACTTCAAAAAACCGCTTTTATTGATCATATTAGTTCTAATCAATTATCATGGATGTAAAACTTACCGTCTTACTTATATAGGTTTCTTGAACTTCTTAGTTAAAATTTGTATTGATGTTTTGAAATTGCCATGGCATTGTAATACATGAAATGCAAACCGAATACAAATGTGCATTTACTTTGATTTAAATCCTTGAACGACTTTTCCAAATGTCTACCAAGTCGTGTTTCTGCCGCATCGTGCGGGTTAAAAACTAGTTTGATTTAAAATCAATGAATGGACTGCAACAACAAAATAATTGATCATGGGCCGGTAGCAGAATCAAATATTTTCTTGGGCCTAGTTATATATTAAATACAAGATCCCTTATAGAGACTAGTTCACTATTCAGTTTATCAAGGCAAGTTTTGTTTGTACTTTGTGGTTAAGCTTGTGTAACAATCTTTCCACATGTTTTTACTTCTTTACACGTATATGTCTGGAGCGTCTATTAAATCTTCATCTGGCGCGAGTCCTAAATTGTTTTCTATTACATTTGTTTACCATTCATTATTCATCTGTAGTATAGCTGCATGTGTTATCGAAAGTTGCTGGTTGCCAGTATCTATACGTACGTTTATTTTATATCTTTTATGTTTTGAATTGCATTTCGCGCCTTATTGTTATGTTCTTCATTTTGTAGTATTTGGTGGGTTACCTTTTAAGGTATCGATCATGATTTTTTTTCTTTCATACTTTGATTAAACTACTTATATGTTTCTTTTTTCACATGTACAGATATGTTCAATTAGTTCATCCTCTACTTATTAGAAGCCTTACATCACAAACCATGAAGACGCTGTGTATTTGAAATGACATCAACCAACATAATCAAGCAATTCAAGCAATAGCTCTAGTATGCATTAATATCGAGATGATTAACCAGATTAAAAAGGGTCAAATACATCCGTCATACACCGATTCGGGTCTGATGAGAGCTGCGAAACTTGTGACAAAACAACCTTTTAAGGAAATGTGGATGGGCAATTAGTCCCATGATTAACGTTAGCACTCAAGATAAGAATAATTTACAAATGTTTCCCATTAACATAAATTTAGTTTATCAACGCTCTCGAGCCAAACAGAAACAACATTTCTTTCTCACGACAATGGTAACGATGTTTTTATCTTTCAATTATTAGCTTAAATGGTTGTAATTCAGCAATACGTAGATTCGTCTTTCCAATTCAGCCCGAAATAGATTTTTGTATTTTCTAGTACATAATATTCTTTACTTTTATAAAGTCCAAATCTTTTATCAATCATTCACCTTTTAATTTTATGTATAAATTAAATTAAATACACTACCCTTTATAAACTAGTTTATTCTTTCTTAAAAATACTATAATTTTGTTATTTACAAATTTCAATTACAGTTATATTTTTAAAATTTTGTATAAGAAAACTGAAAAAAAAATGAAAGAATATGATTTTCATCGATCTTAGAGATTTTGTTTGTTGTCTTTAAGTCAAAGGAATGTTCCTTTTTCGTTAATTCTTCTACCGAGACCTATTTAAGTTAATATTTGTTTTCCTAGTTTGTTCTTATCTTACTAATCTATTAAAGCAAAACAATTCTTTCACATGGCATTATCCTAGCTTGTCCACCTAGGCCTCCAACTCACCATATTTCCATTCTAAGAGTCTCTCTAATGATACCACGTGTCATATTAACCACAAACCAAAAAAACATAACCTACTCTATTTTCCATAACCCACAACCAATGCAACCAGTCATTTTTCTCTCTAACCTCTTCACGAACATACCAACCCTAATTCCGCCGCTCATATTCATCTCTAATTCCGGCGGTCATATTCCGACTTCTACATTATTCACCATCATTTTTTCAATCTACCATGTTATTCTTCACTTCCATAGGTGGACATGTCTCCAATCGTTTGGATGTCGTTCAATTCATCGTTTGTAAGAGGAGATGTTATAAGGTTTTTTTTCCTCAATTGATGATTATTATAACAGATCTATTCTCCGGTGAATATATTAAAGGTAATTAACAATCCATTCTTGCGCATATTGATTTAATAGTATAGTAAGATCCGATGAATATATTCCGGCCACTTTGTTTTGTTATAATATCCGATGATTACATTCCGGCCACTTTGTTACAAGCATATTTTTGTATTTAATAAGATTTTCCGGTGAATTTGTTATTTTTTTGTTTAGTGAATATCATAATTGAATTTCCGTTCAAATTCTTAATTGTTTTCCGGCCAATTTTTTATTGTTTTGTTTATCAAATTCTAAAATTTTCCGACCAGTTTTTTTATTGTTTTGTTTGTCCAATTCTAAAATTCTGTCTACTTTATGTTTTTTTTTTGTCCATTTTTTTATTTTTTTTCTTTATTAAATATTAAGAAACATAATTTCCGTCCATTTTTTATTTTTCCTGAAATATTAATTATAAAATTACTAATTTTTTATTAACAGTTACTAATTATAAATATACTAAATTTACTAAACCAAATATAATATTGATCTTTAAAATTAAAATACATATTAAATTATAATATTCATCTTCCATATATAATTTATTATAGAATATTTTAAAAATATTAATGTACATAACTGATTCCATAATAAGTTGACATTTTGACTATGATTTGAAATTCAAATTCAAATTATTACTGACTATATTTAAATGTTTGACTAAATTAACTATAATTAAGGAAATAACTTATGTTTTTACATAATAGTAAATAAAATTATATAACCGTATATAATGATAAAGTTTCTAAATTCTAAATTTTTATTAATATTTACTGAATTCTAAATTTAATAAGTTTACTAAATCATAATTGTGATTTTTAAAATTCAAAAAAAAAGTATAATATTGATTATAGGTAATTTAACATGTTGACTATACTTTTTAACCTGTTGATTATAATATTGATTATAATAATAGTCAACAGCTTAAATAATTTTTAACCTGTTAATTTAACAAAAATATAAATTTATATTTTTAACCTTTTTACCTCTTCTATAATTGGTAGTCAAATCTAATTTAATATTTAACCTGTTGACTATAATTTGAAATTCAAATTTTATTTAAACTTTTGACTATAAAAACGATAATTAAGGAAATAATTTACGTTTTTTATTATTGTTATTATTTGATTCCTAAATTAATCAATGTATTATTATTAAATATAAACTGATTTCGGAAAAACCTTAAACATGGAAATATTAAAACTTATTATATATATAAAATCTGTTAATAACTAATCTTTGTTGTATATATAATCTGTTAATAAGTAATCTGCCATGCATTTTGAAGTTGTCACAAGCATAATTTATATTCCCAATTAATTTTAACTTACAATAACCTTATATTTGTATAATTTGAAAATGGTGTTTGCTTTATATCTTTAAATATATTAAATTTGTATAAATTTTTTATAAATGATGTTTGTACAAATAAATTTATATTTGTATAAATTTTAGTTAACATAATAAAATATTCGCTGTCAAAAATGTAATTACCTTCTTTCAAATATTAAAATTTAAGACAAATATAATTTATAAACAATAGATATGCTATTTAGGTATTATTTGAAATATATATCAATAATTAAATGTGATGGTTATATTCTCAAGAAACCCGTTTACCATATAATGACCCGTTTCAAAACCCGACTTTTTTTAACAATTATAACCAATTTTAAATTGTTTTTAATCTATTTCTACCATCCGATCAAAATCAACAAGACTCTTTGATTCTTCTTCCATGTTTTGAAGGTAAGTTTGCCCTTTCAACCCTAATTAAAAAATGAATATGTATCATAAATGTTATAGTATTTTATGTTTATTATTTATTAAATTTAATTATTTAGTATATGTTTTATATTTTCATAGTTTACTTATTCCGAATTTTATTTTAAGTAATAAATAAATGTTTTTAATTTCCTAATTAAAATGATTCTTCTAGAATAATATTTACTTCAATACCCACCCTTTTGATTTCATTTTATGTTAATTTGTATCCTACTAAAATTATCGCCTATTACCTAAGTTAGAGTATTATTTTTAAAAGTTTTATAAATCCCTAAACATCTTTTAGGTTTTTCATTTTCCTTCTGCCTGCCGTCGTTCATGTATTCCTCCGTCCCTTGATTTCTACTTTAATATTTCTAATGCATAATTAACTTCTGCCGATTCTTGTAGTTATTATATTTTTTAGATTAATACGTCAATAACTAATATATTATATTTAAATTATGGTGTTTCATGTAAAAAGAATATGTTGATAATGACAACTTTTTTTGTCATGCTTATCGAAGATCCGAAATTTCCGATTCAAGTTATTTTTGAACTCTATAATAACATTTTTCAATAAGCATGCAGTATCTAATTTTTGTAAGTTTTAATTTTGTTATTAGGAAATTCCAAAAGAATTTGTCCAGCAAAATTCTGTGATGTTTAAAGAGTTTCCGAAAACCATTGAAATCCATCATTACAAAGGATCATTGACAGTGGAGTTAAAAAAAATGAAAAATCAATTTCTTTTGGTGATGGATTCACTGATCTAATGTTTTTTTTGAAGATTCGTCCTTATCAACGGATTGTTTTTATTTTATTTGAAGGTGAAAGTAAATTGTTACTTAGAACTCCTTCATAGAAGGCCATATCTACTGGGCATCGACAGACATTTGTTTTATACGACCATAATAGAATCAATGATAAATTGGTAAAATTTAGATTCTTTGTTTTCACTTAATAGTCACTGTTATAAATTTATATTAAAAGGGTTTTAACATTCATTAATATTTTCGTATTTTCCTAACAGGTTGTTTCAAAGAAAAATATTGAATCTCAGTTTCAAGACTCGCTTCAAATTGGAGTAATTAACTTCATTTTTTATCATAACCATTCATGGGATATCAGTTATAAATTTTATAAAAAACACTATTTGTTTGGTAACGGCTGGAAACAATTGGTTAAAGATTTGTGTTTCATAAATGATGATGTTCTATGGTTGAATTATGTGAACAAGTCTACCATTGATTTAAGAGTGTATGACAAGAACGGTATTCCGTTATTGATTCCACATCTTCCACCAGTTATTTGTCATAAATTATCAAACTTCAATCCACATGATGAACATACCGTGGAGTCTCCATATTGTCAATCAGTAGTTGCTTATTCTCACAATCACGTTTTCAATCATAGTGATAAAAATAAGGCTGAAAACTCTAATTCTTATTTAGAGTTCCATAAGAAGATTGAATATCGTATGGTAATAAATTTAATACTCTTTTATGCTTTCGTTATGTTTTTGTTATTTAAATTTTAAAATAATTATATAAACCTTCTTTTTTTTTGTTAGCGCTTACCTGCTGAAGTTGGGAGACTTGCAAATCTGAAAAAAGAATGATTAATTAAGTTCAGGAATTTAGCTAGGATTGAAACAATCTTCAAGGTTAAAAACGGAGGTGAAAACAAGAAGGGTCGCTTTACGTTAATTGGATGGAAGGATTACGTGATCAACAATAAATTACCTTTTGGCCGGAGTTTAGTTATTCGTTTTTATACGAACGATGTTGTTTTGGTTATGATTAAAATCCATTAGTGATGGTTTTCAGTTTTTTTTTTGTTTTTATTACTTTCGTCTCTATTAAAACTTTATTGTATGAATGATGATATTAGAATTTAATTTTGTCTGCTTTTGGAATAATATGTTTTTGTATTGTTATTTTTTTTTCATTAATTTCTGTTTATACATAACTATTTCCTTACATAATCACAATAACCAAAAGCAAAACAGTGTAACCCTAACCTATGACAATTTAACAATTTTTGTTTTTCCTATCTTATAATAATTAAATTTAAACTTACTCAAAATATCTTTATTTTAAACCTTTGACTTACATTAATATTTAGAATATATACCTCATACTGATTTCCTAAATATATTCATAAATTTAATAAAATAAATCGTATTCCATTATTTAAGATAGTTTCTATTTGATTATAATAATCACATATCAAAATATATTTAATATTATCAAATGGTTAATTATTCCATTATTTAAGATAGCTTCCCAAGATATTGATTACCGGTATTGCTTTTTTGGTTTAAACGTGATTTTCTATATTTGGTTTAGGTAATCTTTCAAGAAATCCATTGTCTGATGTTTCAAACACATCACGGCCAAATAGCATTCAAAGTGTTTATGTTAATCCTCGTAACACATGTTTCTTGAACTTATACTCATCTCCAATGTATCATTACAATCCATACATTAATTTTAAGAAATAAGAGTCAACATTTGAATCATAATTTTAATCAAATTGAATGTGTTTGTTTTGTAATATTAAATTTTTATTTTACATTTTCTTAATTTATTATATATTGTTTAAATAAAGGTCAACCTCATGTGTCTTTGTCAAGAGTGAAGAGTCGAGATGGTATTAAGTTATCGATACTCGACAGAGAATCAAAGCTTACAAATAAAACAACAAATGTTGTGTACAAGGAGATTTTTGAAAACGAATGATAAATATTATATTTGTCATTTATTTGAAAATGTTCTATTAAACTCTAAGTGTTATCATTTAACTTACTTTGTTATTATATACTTTTGTTATATAGTTGTAAAACGTTTTTTATATTTGTTTGTTATACTAACTTAAAATTTGTTATTAAGTTATTAATGAATATTACAAATTTCGTATATAAATATTTTATAAGATACCATTTTTTCTATTTCAATTTGAAGTAAAAATATTTAAAATAGTTATAATAATATCTAATAAAATATTACAAATATAGGGTAACTATACATGATAATTAGATAGATATAATCATGTACATCATTGGAAAAATAAACCGTCACTTATTTTCTATATTTTATAATTATTTATTTAATTAATCATCATCATCTTCTTCTTCTTCTTTTCTAATCTACAGTTCATAACAAACTAGGAGTATATTGCTAAAAAATGTCAACCATTGTCAATTGGAAGTTTTCTACGGTTTTACGTAAGTATGAATTCCTCTTTAGTGATTTCCTCATGACACACAAAGATAATATCGAATCTGTGATGACACACAAAGTTTCTCCATGTATACAAGAAACCAATCTTATAAATCTGTTACGTGATTACCTAGATGATCTACACCAAGATTTTTTACCGTTTGAGCATGTTAGGGATTGGTTTTTTTATCCAAATCAAAACAAAGTTGTTATCAACTTTGAGAATGGGCAACATCAAAATTTGAATCCTAAACAAGTATTGTCATGTGATGATTTGTTCATTTTGAGAGAGTTAGATATATTGAAGTTATCTAATCATAGAAAACAAATTTCTCCTTTTGAGTTGGAACGGGAGGTGAGTTTGAAGGTGAAATGGTTAGAGGAATGTGAAAACATTGAAAGGGGTTATGATGGTTATCCCGAAAGTTTGTTCTCCGATGATGAATTAGAAGGTAATATATTAATGCTTTAGATATTGTTTATATATTTAATGAAAGAACTTTATTTCAAACATCTTACTTACTAATAACTAAATTTATGAACTTTAGATTTGTAGGTTGCAGATAACAACTTTGTAATTTTCAGATTTCAGTATTTATTAAAAATGTTGTTATTTTAAGTTTAGTTTAATTGTGTTGCTATTAACTTTTTGAAGACTTTGATGATGTTTTAATATCTAACAACATGGTTAGTGTTTTTGTTAATTTCTTTTGGTGGTTTGGTTTAATTTAAGTTATTATTGTAATTTTTAAGTTTGAATCTATTTACAATGTAATTTTATAATAGTTTGGTAACAAACTATGAGCATATATTATGTTAACTTAACCGTATGTTTAAATTGATTATTTGTAGTGACATGAAATTCCACTCGCGTGTAACACAGGTCTATACCCTAGTTTAACAATATTGTTTTATCTTTAAAGATTATAAAACATCATGTTAAAATTGTTGCAATTTCCTTTAAATGGAAGGAAATTGTTGAGTAATATATGATTAGCCGAATATTATTTTGTAATGATAGATTTTAAATTGTTAATTGAATAATCATGTGTACTTTAGGGGTGCAAGAAACCGAAAACCGATCTGAAACCAAAACATTTGAACTGAAACAAAAATCGATAGTTTAGTTATGTTTTAGTCAAAGCTGAACTTATGGTTCAGTTTCGGTTTTGGTTTTGCTTGTATAAAACCAAAAAAAAAAAACGAATCAGACTTCTATATTTAAGTTTTTATTTTTTATTTTATTATTTTCTATTTTCTATTTAAGTTATCTATATGAATTTAATAAGATAGTGTTTGGTATGAAAGAATTAAAGGTGGAATGGAATGGAATGAAATAAACCATTTTTGGTTATTTTGAAGTAATGGAATTGATCATTCCGAAATTGAATGAAATTCCTTCCATTTTTAGAATTTTCATTATTTCAGGATCTGGTGTTTTTAACATTCTTTTAAGGAATGGAATGAAACACACTAAACGGTTGGAGTGGATGGTGTGCTGTATTCTCTATTGAAATTTAGTGGTTGTAGGTTTTTGTGTTCAATTAGGAACAAATTTGATCCTGATAGTGTATTTTTTGTATGGATAGGTCTTGATATGTATTGTGGTACAAAGGTACTATGTGTTTTAATGTTGAATGTTTTGATAATATTTTATCAAAATGTTTGAAGTTGAATATGATGTAAGTTGTATAAAGGGTTAGAGTTAAAATTTTTCAATATGTTTGGTATGTTTTAGTTCATGAAAACGAAGTGTTATGTAACTGTTAATGATGTGCTATTTAATGTTGGAGGTTTTATGTCTTAAAAAATAATGTGTTATATGTAATCGTTGATAGTGTATTGCATGATATAGTAATGTAGACAAGGGGAGGACGAGCATTTATAATAAATTTATGGCCTTGGAAATGAAGTTTATTTTACAACCGGTTGATGGGTCTGCGTGTAAGCATGTTGAAGAAAGTTTATTGTTGTGTTTTATTTGGTTTATTCATCTTATTGTGTTTTAGTTCAATCATTAATTTCGGTATGTAATGTTGAAGAATATATTGTTGCATGTTATAGAACGATCTCAAATTAATATGATCATCGTGCGATCTTCTAGAATTTATGATTATATGAAGCATAAAAATAGGAATGAAGATAATTAAAAGATTTCATTGTTTATCATCTTGCCCTTATGTGTTATATTGCATCAAGAGTTCCAGATCCCTTCTTACACATTTAGGAAAAAAAATCTTTTTATTCTAACATTGCTATATATCTATAATATATATAAACGAAATCATAAAAATTCTACGTGTCGCGATGTGGTTGCTCCCCATTTTTTTGGAGTCACCAGATTTGCTTGATTTTTAAATGGAGGCTTCTCATGCATTCGACCTGAATTCACGGGTATGAGTTTCATCAAACCAACATATTTCTTAAACGGGTTATAACATCTCATTAAATTAAAAACTAATCTCACCAAATATTTGATATATATTTGATATAAAAATCCTATAAAGTAGGGATATACTAAAAATTAATATATGATTTATTTAAAAAAAGATATATCTTATTTATAATTAAAAACCAATTTTATAGTAAAAAAAATAAAGGGGTCTTGGGTGTCATCAAACCCATATAGCTTTTAAACTGGGTTATAGCATCTCATTTATTTGTGAAACAATTTATCATCAAATCATAATTATATCATTAACTTTCATACAATAAAAATATATAAATATTCAAAAAATAAATAAATATAAAAAACAGATAATATAAAACAACCCCCGTGATACGGGAGATAAAAACTAGTGTATGTGTGTATATATATATATTACGTTATCACATTGTTGTTTTAGTTAAAAGAATCCGACATACAATATGTTGTAAACTATGAAACGTAAACATGTAGATGTTGTAATACAAGTTATGTGTTATAAAAACTATTTTTATTGAAATTATAAAATATATAAGTACACAACATAAAGAATGCTATAAATATGAATATAACAATGAGATATAACAATTATATTTTTATTAAAACGTGTAATAAAACAACAATAAAATCAAAACCTCGTGACTTAAACCACAATTTCAATCCAAACAACCATACATACAGTCCAGACGTTCATAAATAATTTCTCAAAATCCAAAAAAATAAAATAATAAAGTCTCAAAATTTTAAAAAACTAACAATAAAGAGAATTAATTGCCTTTATTACTTAATAAATGTAACATCACGAAAATAACGGGTCAAAAATACCAAGTTCAAAAAGATAAAGGACAAAAAAAAAATGTCAAAGTTTTGAACTAAAAAATTTAATAATGAAAAATCTGTCTCTGGGCCTAATCGCGATACGCGACGGCATTAGACCAAACGTCATCGCGTATCGCGATGACGAGGTCTGAGACGGTGACATGTGTCCTGCCATGAGTCACAATGTGGCATAAAGCTCGCCACGTGTCACCACGTGGCACCGCGTCTGCCACGTGGCAAACCTACCTATGACTCACGATAGCTACGTCGCGATACGCGACGGCTATGTCGGGGCCCATCGCGTATCGCGAGGGGTCTCCAGAAAAGTCTATAAATAGCCATTGTTAGCCTTTCATTTCACACACCCATTTCACACACTACCTTCTCTCTCTAAAATACTTTCTCTCTCTAGTAATTGCCTCGTAAAACCTGCCACCGACCTCCTCATTTTCCGTGACCATAAAACTCCGACATTTTACCTCGTAATCCGTGCCATTAAACAACTCGGACTTTCCAGGATTTTTTATTTATATTAAAATCCGACCCATTTCGAGGTTGGGGAAATTCTTTCACGTTTATCGAGCGTAATTCATTATTGTAATATTTTTGTTAATTATTTTTATATAATATATATATTATACCTTTCTTGTTTTGGCAAAACCAACCCAAACTAAACCTTTTATCCCTTCTGTATCCCTTTTTAAACCTCAAGGATTAAAATGAAAATATTGTTATAACCCATATGATAATCTGGATATCCTAATACCCAAACCCGACCCATATTAGTTTCCTTGGACCCGAATTCAATTTTCAATAACTTGGACCTATATTATCGTTTGTTTGTTGGAATTGATCTTGGAAATCACTTAATTATGTCATCTTCGGCTTCACCGACGATCTAAACAAGTCAATTGTATCAATCGCGATCTGATTTCCATTTTTTACTAAACCGACTGAGCCCTAATCTCAATTCTAGATAAGCAAGGTGTTTTAATACAATTAAATTCACACATACAATCTCTTAGCCGTCGCCAATCATAAACCTAAGCTTAATTGCGTTATAGTGTTCAACTGATTGCTGTTCATTCATCCTAACTGTCGGCCATGGTTCTATCTCGTAAACCCATCACTGATCATCGCAAGAGGTAATAAAATATATGTTTAGATTCGCGTTTGCATGTA
Source organism: Bidens hawaiensis (assembly GCF_021521415.1). Taxonomy (NCBI): domain Eukaryota; kingdom Viridiplantae; phylum Streptophyta; class Magnoliopsida; order Asterales; family Asteraceae; genus Bidens; species Bidens hawaiensis. Next base: position 78,631 of record NW_027492268.1, on the reverse strand, counting down.
GATCAAAAGCCCCATAATTAATTTGATTATCGTGGTCGGGATCAATCGATCAAGTAATCTAGGGTTTATGTTCTTATTGGTTTTTGGGTCTCCAAGATATAAACAATCTGTTTTGGTGTTTAAACAAGTTAACACTCTAGCCCTGTTGGCTAGGGTGGTTGTCAAAAGATCTGCATTAGTTGGGGGCGCGGGTTCGAGACACCCCCAGCACTGATTTTGGTATTTTTTTGGTTATTTCATTTAAAACATATATACAACTATATTAACTTATTTAATTATTAAAATTATATCATTAATACTATAATACTTATAATTTATTTATATTTTATGAAAACCGATTATATAGTACTCGTTAACTCACGTTTTCATTCATGTACATACGTATATAAGCGTATATTAAATTAAAATCTAATATTTATATATAAAATCAAGTAAAATATATATATATATATACTTATATTTATAAAAGTTAAAAGTAATATTTTTCTAAATATGTCTTATTAATGTAACTAAATATTTTATATAATAAATTCTCATATATATTATTATATTAATATTGTTTATCTAGTTGTCGTAATAAAACTTGTACTTACTTAGTATATCCGTATTTCTCTCGTTTCTCTTAGGCTTTAACGTTCGCGTTTGACTTTCCTCGTGTAAGGCCCCGTTACCGGTGCCTCACATTTGGACGTTGGATTTACTCATTTACATAGTTCTAATAATCAGAGTTAATAAAAACAGTCGCGGAAAATAAAACTTTCATAAAACATTTCATAACAATCCAAAACTTGTCTTAAACAAACAACTTGTCTTTCAAAAACTACGTACTTAAAACATAACACGTCTTGAGTCTTCCGATGCCAGCCTCTTATTCAACGCCACGTGTCCACTCAAGCGAGCTTCCTCATTCTACTCACCTGCGTGCATACTAAAAGTCAGCTACGCTGAGTGAGTTCTAGTTAATCACATAACATACAATACATTCATAACTATATACTTTCATACTCTCGTTTTGTAATAAACTTACTTACCTTCGCACTTTCTTTCTTTCTTATACTTACCTTACGTTTTAAAGAGCATTACGCCCTATAATCTTCGCATATATTATTAGGGTATGCAACCCTTCAACCTTCGCATATATTATTATGGTATGCAACCCTTTAACCTTTGCATATATTATTAGGGTATGCAACCCTTTAACCTTCGCATATATTATTAGGGTATGCAACCCTTTAACCTTACCTTACCTTACATTATCATATCCATACGTTTAATACTATACACAACATAATTGTACATACATCCGTATTCACATACACATATCATACATACTACACTATACTTGCCTTAACAGTACATGCAATACCCGAAGGTCGTTCACGTACTGTTAAGCATGCATACATAAATATCAAGACATACACTTACCATTTAAGGTAAGTGTATTAACATCCACATCGAGTATGCACACAGCCCCGAAAACATAACAAGGAAATGGGGCTAGAAACTCACCTGAATGCAGTTACATTCGCCGTTAATGGTAATCCCTTTCTTCAGTTGTGCACGGCTGACTGTATAGTAATTACACGTATCAATTAACTATCACTACTCATATCATCATTCTAGTCTTAGTTATTACCCACAACGAACTGGGGTCCGGGGGCAGCGCCCCTGGCAGCGGGGTATTGGGGCGGCAGCCCCTAGCATGGTCCAAGGGGCAGAGCCCCTTGCTGGGGTCGAGCTGCCAGGTCAGCTTGGAAAAATTTTATTTACATTAACTGTCTTAACACATTTTTCACTAGGATTTTAATTTATTTCTCAGCGAACTTAACTTTTGGCGAACTTAATATTAAGAGAATTTATCCTTAAGCGAACTTAATCTTGGCGAAGTTAAGAATTCAGCGAACTTATCGTTAGCGAACTTATACTTTAACGAACTTATCCAGCTACGAACTTGATCAACAGCGAAGGTGATCAACTGGCGAACTTGCTTGCTAGAGATCTTAAGCTTGCAGGCGAAGTTGTTCAGTTGCAGCTACTGTTCATCCCGAACCCTCTATACTCATCTCAGTTTTATCGTTTAATTCTTGGTTATGATTTCAACCAACCCGCGATCATTCCTTTGGTCATTTTTAATAAGATTCGGCCCGAAAACGCATAAAGGTTGGACCTTTAAGCTAAAACGTTCCAAACTAAATCTTAGGGTTCTCTTTTAATCGAGCCACACAGGTTTATGGGTTCATTAGGTTCGTTTTATCACCAAGTTTACAACTTTACGATCCATTTACACCCGATCTAATCCCGTTCTAAGTTTCAAGGCTAAACGTTTATAAAAACGGAAACTTTAAAGTAAAACGACTTACCTTTCGGTCTCGGTTAGCTTGCTTATGGACTCTAGATCTTGTGTATGGCTCGTATAGCAAAGATCTACCAAAAACGAATGTTCGCTCGATCTCGTTTTCCCTCTTTCTCTCTCGGCCGTAAGGTGGTTATGTGTGTGTTTGGAGTGTGTAGGCAAATATGGAAAGATGGAATGAGGATTAGGGTTTTAGGTTGGTTTAAGGGATATTTATATCCTTTAAAGCCCACGGACCTAAGGCCCATTACTCTTTAACCCATCTTAATCAGTTCATGTCCATAATCTTTTCCTTATTACATGCTCGTTAATATTATTTAACACACGACAATTTAGCGCAACTTTCTTTATTCATTATTAGAATATTTAGGATGTTACACCTCGTCTTCTCATTATCGTAATCCTCTTTTGTTCGTCTTTGAGGTGAGTACCACATTCCCCTATTTTACTTGTTTTTCACGTTTTGGGGACATATGCGTAAATTATATTTCTTATATATAGTTATACTCAAAAACTGCAACTTTGTCTTATGTGTTAACAACTTATACTTTACTTGTTTATGTGCTTATTTGCTTTGTATGCTTTCGCATTCGGAGAGGTCCAACATAATCTCTGTCTAGTATGATCATACGCCAGTCGATATAGCCTTGTGCTTCTCGACATCTCAGTTATACTTGCTCATTTGGTTATTTTGTTATTCTCATATGACTTGTTGCAGCTACGTATTTTGTTATATATACTATATGTATAACTAAACTAGTGTGTTGCTCACTCAACATGTGTTGTTGAAAAAATTCTATTTTAAACGCATATGCAGGTTATCGTAGAAATTTAATGCAGGTTGATGAATACTTAGTGAAGAATTTTAAGTTAGAACTGATACGATCAATAATTTTATCTGTAATTGATGTTTGTTAAATAAGTTGTATTTCGTACTTGAATTATTTGAAATTATTAAATAGATATTGAAACTTATATTGTGCATGATAGTAACCTTGAGAGATGTGACAATTAGTTCGCGCCCCGACATTTCCGCCGTAGGTTGGGGTGTGACAGTGTATACGTATAGGCACTCAACTAGTCGAACGTTGCGGTGTTTGCTGGGGGAACCGAGTATAGAGACTTGAGCTTATGAATTGTGTTGTTTTAACTTGGTTATTCCTAAGCCACGTTGGGCCAAGACCTACGTAGTCTCAAGGGGTGATCAAGTAAAGAAAATATTTTTAGCATCAGCGTATTCACCAGCATATTGCTGACGTATTTTTTTAACATTTCAGGAAATGTAAAGTATCAAGAATTGGAGCCATTCATGAAGTGTATATTTCAAGGTAGAGATGGCTCATTGTTTTAATTATTAAAAAGATTACAAACAATATGATTTGTAAAATCAAACGAGGTTTATAATTAAAACACTTGGATATTTATTATCTGAAAAGCTTTTATTAATAAAATGTTTCAAAAAGATATATTTATACCTTATTATAAATAAAGCTTTATAGATAAATTAATATTTTAAAATATATTTTTAAAGACTTCCGCTAAACTCTGATACATTTACAAAACAGGTACCAATTGTTGGTCACACGCCTAGGCCGTAAGTCAGGGTGTGACAGGTTGGTATCAGAGCCATCGATCTTAGCGAATTAGGTATTCAGTTATGTCACACCCCGTTAAGCGAATTGCGGAAGCGTAAAACGGAAATGCAACAGATACAACTGGTATCAAATACATTGTTCATAAAGAAACATTACTAACTAATTTACAATATATTATATCGTTCTAACATCTTTTACAAACTAGGTGATACAATCAAACCGGTTCTTCAATTACTTTACTTCTAACTCAAATGCCCATGACATCAATCACCAATCAGACACGTAACGCACAGGAAATTACTTCTCATATCTGATTACCTGAAAAGCATGTTAAAATAGGTCAACTACGAATAGTTGGTGAGTTTCATAAGTTTAACGAAATCAGTTCTGTGTACCACACAGTCATAGTTTGTATGTACGCGCGTATGTAAAAATATGTGTTTACGTTTGTATAAATATGTACAGCCATATCCTTGTGTGTGCATATGCACACATGTAAGTTTATAATATAAATTTGAAATTTCAGTAAAATCGTGATTGTTTGTTCGTACTACCTGTTTCCAATTTCCGTGTTTAACCAACCACTATGGACCCCCTTCCTCCCACAACGGTTCCACATAAACTCAACCACTGTGGCCCCCCTTCCGCCCACAACGGTTCCGCGTTAACATCAACCACTGTGGTCCCCCTTCCACCCACAATGATTCCACGTAAACTCAAACATTATATAGTGTACATGCAAATAATTAGTATATTCTACACATAGTATTTCCTACGGCTAATCACATAGCATGTATATAGACACATATACAGATATAGTATTTATCACGTATCACCAAACACTATGGCTCCCCATCCGCCAACAATACGCATAATCACATTATTTACTTAACATTCATGTCATAATCAAGTTAGTTCGTTTAATAAGTTGCAGCAGAACTTGGCTCATAGGCCATACTCAACTTTAGTTTATAAGTTGCAGCAGAACTTGGCTCATAGGCCATACTCAACTTTAGTTTATAAGTTGCAGCAGAACTTGGCTCATAGGCCATACTCAACTTTAGTTTATAAGTTGCAGCAGAACTTGGCTCATAGGCCATACTCAACTTTAGTTTAGTACTATTGTGGCCCCCCTTCCGCCAACAATAGCACCATAATCATCACAGACCACGTTATCCCCATGGCCATTACAGACCACGTTGTCTCCCAAATTAGTTATGTTTAACATTACATAACGTGTCTGTATAAACATGCTATCACGTGTAATTTCATTATGTTTTGCAATTCGTATTATCTCCACTCAATATATCAGTCAACGATAATAATCATCTTTCATCAGCACGTAGTCAATCATTATGTTTGTAGGGACTTTTCATATATAAATGTTCAGATATTTTATATCCTGAATCGTTTTCAGATAGATAACGTGTGTAAACATGCTTTCCACCCCAAAAGTTCGTAAAATAGTTTAAAGAGTGGGGTCATGAAACTCACCTTATCGTAGTTCGCACAGAAATTACGTATCAGTATGTCAGATGCCTCGTTTATAGCCTGATTCCTATAAACGGTATCGTATCGTTAATACTAGTACAGTGTTCAAGCTAAGTCGGGCCGTATAGATAATCTGGGTATAGCTGTTAGGCCCAGAACATGACCATAGTCTTAGATTGTGACGTTGTATACTATGAAATGTTTAAAACTGGATTTGGCTCAGTTTCACCGTTTCCTGAGCCTAGCTCAGTTGATCGTTTATACGTTTCGGGATTAGGTAAGATCACATAAAACTTAAGTAAATATATTGATTGATAAAATAATTTGATTTATGAAAGAATTTTAAGGTTTCGGTGTCTGGTTTGATCGCAAGGTTTGTTTCCGTTTTCATACGGGTTTGATTATACAAAACGCGTACAATCCATCCGAATTGTCCGGAATTTCCGTAAAAAGTGTGTTTTTATTAATATCATTCAAAAATATGATATTTGGCCACTTTTGACATTTTGACATACCAGTCAGTCCGTTAAACACAAAACTGCCAGTTTCGTTAAAACAATTATAATTTAAATCTTTGATTAATCATAACTAAATATATACTTATGTATAAATTATGTAAATTTTTGTAAAAATACATTAAGACATGGAGAATTTTATAAAAATATTTTCAGAAATTTTATGATTAATTATTTATTTATAAAAATTCATTTAATAGGTTATAATCGTGTAATAAATGGCCCGTTTATATCAAACGATATCCGAAAAATCCGATAATTTTTACAAATGGCCTCAATGTTATTACATAGCCCCTGCAAAATTTCCAGAACCTAACTCTTTTGAAAAAATGCCTTTTTGTGCGTTTTTCGGCTGTTAAAATTCGGTTAAGCCATGATTGCACAAACCATACTTAGACATTTCCAATGATTCCCAAACTTTACCAGTGATCTTACCATCACATATTAAACTCCAAAACCAAGTTTCATAATTTTTCAATATGTTTAGCTATTTTTCCCAAATAAACGCTCATAAACGGAAATTAATTCACCAAATATTCTCCGTTTATCGAAAAATTACCAAATTTGAACAGGGACTCATTTATATGATCCCTAATGTCCCTGCAAGTTTTCACAAGCTAACAACAAGCACGTCACAACCTAATACTAAACAGCCCCTAAACGAGTGTTACGGGTTTACCTTGTCGGTTTTCGATGAATTTTGCTAGCTTAAACGACTTTCCGGGTCTCGGGTTGCAAACTCAGTATATCTACATATCATATAACATCAAACCAAGCATAAATCATCCATGTAACAGCCTTGATAATTAGGGTTTCGGTTTTGGGTTCAAACCGAACTTTCTAACCGTAAAAACGTTGTATTCATGTTCTAATCCGCGTTTTTGACCAAAAAAGTATATGTTCCTGGTTTGTAAACATGTTTAACATCAAAACATGATTTTACTAGATTTTTAGGGTTTTTGGATGGTTAAACATGTTTAAAACTAATCAAAACACTTTTATAAGATTATAACTTAGTTAAAAGATGGTTAAAAGTTCATGGAAATGAAACTTACTTGTGGGTTTAGGGCAAGGGTTTGGAAGAACAGCTGAAGGGAAGTCTGGTCTTTGAGTTTATGGCATAAAATTAGGTAGCTTATTTAATAAGCTAGTAAATAAATATCTTGGGTGGAATAGAGTATATGGCGGCCGCAAGTTTCTAGGGGCCCATTGGGCCTCTTTTTGGCCCAATGGTGCCTCGGTTTCCGTGCCACACGTAAAAGTCGGTCCAAAATTTAGTTCGGGTTCGGTTTTTCGCAAGAAAATTAATTCGGGTGTGAGAAATAGCGCAAAAACGAGTGTTTTTCAGCTTATTTTTGTAAAATAAGAAAAACGTACTGACTCGTTGTAAAATTCCAAAATATTTTCACGGATTGCTTAGAACATGTCATATAAGTGTTTTATTAATCTTTTTCGGCTTAACGGATGCTACAATGCTTGTTTTGATATTAACGATTGCGTTTAAGCTTATAGCGTATCGATAAACGAAACCTTTTTCGTTTAAAGAGTTTTAAACGTACTGGGGCCTAAATATCAATATGTTAGCCTCTATAACATATATATAACTCGTATATGACCCATCAGTATGTATACGGGTCATAATTAGTATCGGTCGGTTACTCGTTTAAGCACTACGAATTAACCGATTTATCGTTTACTTGTTACGTAATGAATATAGTGTACCTCGTTTTGTTTGTTATCGAACTAAGGCCATATTACTAATATTTTAGCTTGCATAGATCATATATCACTTATGGATGGCACCCTGGGATATCCGGACCATAACCAGACCCGTTTGGTTATTTGTTTGTTCGTTACGCAATAAGCGGTTAAACGCTTATTCGAGTTTGTAAGTACTAAGGTGTACTTGGTTTTGCCACGGATGTCACATTCTCCCCCTGTTAAGAAATTTCGTCCCCGAAATTCAATATGCCATATATACTCTTTTTGGGGAAAATTTATAATCATTTGTTTTGGAATTCGTTTTTTTTTGTTTCCGAACACGTTTGATTCCCCGTTGTGGATTCCACTGGATTTTTTATTCAATGAGATTTTATTGTGTCACAACTGTTTGATTTTCCCCACTCAGCATTTTCATGAGTCTCTTTATAGAGTTTAGCTGTATAAGAGTTTTCAAATAGTACTATTTCCGCCATGTCAGCAAGGCACTCGTTTTGATTCGATATATGAAATATAGGGAGTGAAATAATTTTGTTTAATACGTTATGGGGTTAACTTTCAAGGCAATTTTGTATAGTGCTATATATTTTAGAATTAACTCACTGTTCCTCAACTCAACTAACAACTTTCAAAATTGATAACTTCTCGTATTTCTCAGTATAGCCCTCTTGTTAGCCTTAGGCGGCCTTCGGTTTGTTATTAATATTACGAGTTTTATTTATGGTTATCGAAATCAAATCGTATTTTGTATTTTGGGGGTCACCAATTTTTTTTTCAATTTTAATAAGATGGCGAGTTACATTCTTGCTCGTATAATATAGTATATTACCACTTGTATAATATTATGATGACTGTTAATGTACGAGGATTGAAATTACTGGTCTTACTTTCCTCTATTGTTTGAATAGTTTATTTGATTTGATTGTTTTATAGAGGATTATAGACCGTGCTTAGGCCAATTAGGGATCTAAAATTTCATACACAATTCACCAAGAGTAAGATTTTGTTAGGGCGAGTTTTTCAGCTGGATAGTTGTTACAAATCAGAAAAAGGTATTTGGAGTGGATTAGTCAAGAAACTATCATTCAGCTTGAATTGCTTTCTCGGGATGTTTAAGGAACACATGTTAAGGGTTCCATTTTAGTTTGTTTCCCACTTCCAATGGGGTATCTCGAATTGTTGTAGCATCTCCGAGGATTTTTAGTATTCCCCCAGAACTTATAATAGTGCACACTTTACAAAACATGAGCCTATGATTCCTTCATAGATTTCGCTTGCATCTTTATACTAGTACTCAGTTTATCCGAACATCTGGCCTGACTTTTCCTTGTTCATCACTCAGTTATTAAGGCTATAAAAATTTAAAGTTCAAGTTTCGGTTACGGATAGTATAGTTTTCCTCATCCGTGTTTCATCATTGGGGTACTAGGATTTGTTCCGTGTACGGGATCACTTCTTTATCTAGAAGAGGCAGTGATACCATTTCTATATATAACCTTCATTTGAACACAATTAACTAGTCCATACTGACTATTACACAATGACTCCTCACTTCCACCGGGAGTGCATCGATAAGGAATAACTAGTTATTTAGGTTAAGAGGGTAGTTTTTCGAGTAATATGGTTAGTATTTATAGTCTTACTTTTGGTGGTTTCTATAGTATACAGAATTGTTATTTTACTAGACGGTATATTTTCCAAAGTAATAACTTGTAGAAACGAAACGTCTATCAGTGTCCGTAATAAATAGACTAAAGTATGTTAGGCATTACTAGGAACGTACCTGTCCCTACATTTGTTCTATCCGGTTTATTCACAATACGTGACCCCTAGTCGAGTTGGACGTCGATGTCGGTCCTTGCCTTTGTCTTTCCATCGCAATTGGGTTCAATCTAGGGCAGTCTTTCTTGATGTGCTCCATACTACCACACTCATAACAGGCATTACGGTTTATTATGGGTTGGTTTTGGTAGACTGGTTGTTGTCGTGTTGGTTGCGGTTGGGGTAGTTGTGAGTCCTGGAGTTGGGTTGGTGGATTTATAGTATTCATAACGGTTCTACAATTTCGGGCATAGTGTCCCACCTTCCCACATTTGTGACACACATTGGTCCGACATTCACCAACATGATGATAACCACATTTTCCACATCTAGGCAAAAGCCCGTTATACTTATCTTGCTTCACATCGGAACTGATCATAGCATAATTTTGTATTGCAAGGCGCGCGCATTTATTCCGTTGTCTTTCTTGTATTCCCGCTCCATAATTGGTTCGTTTTGTACCAGATGATTCCCCGGGCATTCTTAATGAACCACTTCTAATCAAATCAGAAGTTACAATGCCTGCTTGTAACACGGCATTTTCGAAAGTTACAGGGCCAGTTGAATTAACCAAACTCCTGACTTCGGGGGCTAAACCCCAAATGTAGCGTTCAGTACGTTTAGATTCTGGAGTAACTAACCATGGGACTAGACGAGCCAGTTCGTTAAAGCGATGGGTATACTCCAAGTGATCTGCACCCTTCATTTCTAGATTCCAAAGTTCTTGCTCTAATTTCTGAATTTCGTTTATCGGACAAAAGTGTTTTATCATAAGATTTTTAAGTTCTGTCCAAGACATACGATTGGTTGCCTATTGTCCTTGAATTTGCACAACAGTATTCCACCACATTAGCGCGTGGTCTACAAATGTAGAAGTAGCAAATTTGACAATACAATCTGGTGGACAGTTAGTGATATTAATGATGGATTCAGTCTTTTCGATCCACTTTACCAGTCCATTTGGTCCTTCAGTACCGCTAAATTCCATAGGTTTACATAGCATGAAGTTCTTAAGTTGATATCCGTGTTGCGGGGGATTTTGATTGTTACAATTATTGTTCAAGTTCGGTGCATTATTTAAAGTAATATTGGTATTCAACGGGGGAGTATTAGTTGTGATAGTATCAGTATTTATCGGGGGGGCATTTGTGGTTGTATTAGTATTTGTCAAGGGATTAGTATTTACAACCGCGTTAGCGTTCGGCACTTGATTTGTATTCATAGTTGTATGGATACCAGCAGCGAATTGTGCTGCTATTGTCGGAAGTACTGTTTGTAGTTGTCGAGCGATCATTTCGGCTATATCTGCCTCAGACAACATGTTTACTTTCTTCGGGGCCATTCTATAACAATAACCAGTTATCCAACAATTAACAAATTAACATACACTAACGATCACAAAAGGAATTACAATAACAAGTAATCAGGTATTTCAATTAACCCGTATATATCACACGGGTTTGTTCTCGAGTTTGAATACTAAGGATAATATGTAAAGTTAGCCTAACAAAGGCCAATGTTTATATATATATATATATATATATATATCAAAAGTTGTCACCTAGTGACAAGTAATTGTAATCCAGTAAGGGTAAGTGTTTGAAATGAAATATCCAATGTGTCACCCATATCAACATAGCATCCTACCAGATGCTTGCATGGGGTATCGAAGGCTATATACAACAATATCGTACTACCCTTATCTATCTAAGTACACATTATACAATTATATACGGTTTACAACTTGCCCGAAAATTATTCCGGTACGATCCCATCATTAGGCAATTGTTTTTCTTTAGCCTCTTCCATAAGTAGACAATTGCTCGTTATGAGTTTAGTTAGTGTATTTATCATATGAATGCACTCATATATTCAACTAGACCCTTAGAGGTTGTTAAATATAACTATAGAATATATTCCTTCGCCAGGTCATTCGGTGCACGCAAGTATGTTGGGCCTACTAAAAGTGGTAGTTTACTGGTTGGATTAAGTATGTTCCGTTCCAGTCAGCATGTCATCAATTCGTGAGCATGAGGTTTCTCTCCTACAGTAACCAATTGGAATAGGAAAAATATAGGAGAGGTTGGATGTTCTTGTTCATAGATGGTTCGAAGAGTTTTCTAGTTAAGGAGGTTCATCAGAATTAGTTGTACTGGTAATATGTAAAAGAAATTATTATTATTAATATTTCTTTTTGAAATATAATCAATACATTATATGTATTGGTAGTCACGGTCTACTTATAGATTTAGGGATTCAATAAAGTAGTTTTTATATTTATAATTCAATAAGTTGGATTCATCACTAAGTATTTCCCCCATGGATGGTGTTTGTTTTTCAACCAACAAAAATCGAATGATGACCAGAAAATAGTTTAGTTTAGTGTCAAAGAAACGAGTACATAAAATAAAGGTTAGACCCATGCTGAGAGGTATTATATGTATATATATATCTATATATATATTTGTATATTCTTGAAATCATTGTCTGTAGGACACGCCTCCCATGGTTCTTTCCCGGGCCTTGCATATTAAGCCCCTTTGTGGTGCTGTCACATCACCAGACTTAGTTAAACTTGTTGAAGCATTCTCATATTCTCTCTCACAGGAAACACCGGTTCTTTATCTGTCGTAAAGCTACCCGATCTCGACATCTTTCAGTGCAATCGTTAATAAGAAGAAAACGTTTTTCGGTAGCTTAAATCATCGTAAAGGATATTATTAATTAATACCGAAATTAAATATTTTATTTGTTACAATAAGATTCGTTATCATCGGTAGTACCGTACGTGTGGCAACTGCCCAAATCCGACCCGACCCAGGTACCCATTTTCGGATCCGATTTTAAGATTTAAAATTTGATTATAATCTTTATAAATTTATCAAATAAATATATATATATATATTACTAATAATAAAAATTCCTTTTCGCCGTCCCGCCCCTTTTTCTCTCTTGTCGCCGTCCCGCCCCTTTTTCTCTCTTGTCGCCGTCCCGCCCCTCTGCTTAACCCTTAAGCCTTGAACCCCTTTTTCTCTTAACTCTTTGCTTGTCCTTTGGTTCTTCCCGCCTAAGGATGTCTGCGCTGCTCCACGTGCCAGACTCCTTACAAGGAAGCCTGCGTGAAGACCAGCTGTTCCTGCGATACGCGAGACGAACTGTTCCCGCGGCGCGCAAAGGATTGTTGTTCTTCCCGCGGCGCGCTAAGGATTGTAGTTCTTCCCGCGGCGCGCTAAGGATTTTAGTTCTTCCCGCGGCGCGCTAAGGATTTGTAGTTCTTCCCGCGGCGCGCTAAGGATTGTTCTGTCTGCCTTCGCCCTCGCGCACTCAAGCCTTCTCGCGCTAGACACTTAAGTCTTTTCTCCAGTTTAAGCCAGCCTGTATGCTTTTGAAATATCTTATCTTCTGTGCTATACCTGCCAAGGTATGGGCACAGTAGGCCAGATCTGACATCTGTCCGAAAAGTCACTTTCGGCGTAGCTTGCTTACCAACCCTCTTGGTTGTTAGAAAAAGTAACTGGCATAATCTTTTAAAATCTTCTTTTCCATGTCTTGAACAGTACTTTGACTGACCCCTCCCATGCTATGAACAGTAACCTGTCAGCCTTCCCCATCCCCTGCAGCTGCCACCATATCTCTTGCTTTTGATATCTTTTGCTTTGATTTGATAAGATCTTTTCCCCAATTCAAGGGATGTGTTCCCTAGGGTTTTCCTAAAAATAAAACTAATTTCTTGGATAATTAAACACTTAAACACTCCCCAAAATCTTTCTCCCTTACTCTCAGCCGAAGATCCTCAGCGACGCCTCCAACTCCCCTCTTTGCAATCCGTCTTCTCTTCTTTTCTGCCCAGAAATCTCGGTAAATATATATTATATAATTTTTTGTTTAAGTGACTTGCATATATTCAAGACATAAAAACCAATCGTTAAACCAATAACCTCTTATTTATAGGTTAACTTTCGTTTGTTTAAAAGTTGGTGCTTGCATTATCTTTCAACGCACCTTTTACAGGTGAGTAATCTCGTACCTAATCCCCTTTTATTTTTAACATTTTGGGATGTTCATGTGTTCGTACAACTTGAGTCTTAAACTTGTTCAGGTTTGCTGTAGCTGCTTTTGGAAACTCGAGGACACGTAGGATGTTTTCTTTTACTTTGGACCTAGTTTAAAATATAACAAGACAAATTTATGTATTTGAATATTATGAGTTATGATCTGTGATTTATGTTACTTTATGGTGTGTTATGCGCATGCGCAATGAAATGTATTTATTAAATATTGACACCCAAATAGTGTCACGAGTAATGAAACAATTCGTAGCGCCCCGATGTATAATCCGCCATCGGTCGGGGTGTTACAGTACGTACACATATCCCTATACCTCATCTCAGATAAGCACGTATGCACACTTCATATATACTTCACATCACCTTTATGCACGTATGTTGCCATTTTTACCTATCAAAATGTTCCACGACTTCACCCCGAATTCCCTCGTACAAGCAAGTCTGTTATTACGTTCCGGACCATAATAACTCACTTGCCCTACGAGTTCATCCCGGCATCCATCAGTATCTATCGTTACTCATTAATAAGTTTCCCAGTGATAATCGAGCCTACGGTTATATTATAGGTATCATAAGGGATAACCTAATCCTTTATAACCAATGGCTCTGATACCAACTTCTGTCACACCCCGTTAAGCGAATTGCGGAAGCGTAAAACGGAAATGCAACAGATACAACTGGTATCAAATACATTGTTCATAAAGAAACATTACTAACTAATTTACAATATATTATATCGTTCTAACATCTTTTACAAACTAGGTGATACAATCAAACCGGTTCTTCAATTACTTTACTTCTAACTCAAATGCCCATGACATCAATCACCAATCAGACACGTAACGCACAGGAAATTACTTCTCATATCTGATTACCTGAAAAGCATGTTAAAATAGGTCAACTACGAATAGTTGGTGAGTTTCATAAGTTTAACGAAATCAGTTCTGCGTACCACACAGTCATAGTTTGTATGTACGCGCGTATGTAAAAATATGTGTTTACGTTTGTATAAATATGTACAGCCATATCCTTGTGTGTGCATATGCACACATGTAAGTTTATAATATAAATTTGAAATTTCAGTAAAATCGTGATTGTTTGTTCGTACTACCTGTTTCCAATTTCCGTGTTTAACCAACCACTATGGACCCCCTTCCTCCCACAACGGTTCCACATAAACTCAACCACTGTGGCCCCCCTTCCGCCCACAACGGTTCCGCGTTAACATCAACCACTGTGGTCCCCCTTCCACCCACAATGATTCCACGTAAACTCAAACATTATATAGTGTACATGCAAATAATTAGTATATTCTACACATAGTATTTCCTACGGCTAATCACATAGCATGTATATAGACACATATACAGATATAGTATTTATCACGTATCACCAAACACTATGGCTCCCCATCCGCCAACAATACGCATAATCACATTATTTACTTAACATTCATGTCATAATCAAGTTAGTTCGTTTAATAAGTTGCAGCAGAACTTGGCTCATAGGCCATACTCAACTTTAGTTTATAAGTTGCAGCAGAACTTGGCTCATAGGCCATACTCAACTTTAGTTTATAAGTTGCAGCAGAACTTGGCTCATAGGCCATACTCAACTTTAGTTTATAAGTTGCAGCAGAACTTGGCTCATAGGCCATACTCAACTTTAGTTTAGTACTATTGTGGCCCCCTTCCGCCAACAATAGCACCATAATCATCACAGACCACGTTATCCCCATGGCCATTACAGACCACGTTGTCTCCCAAATTAGTTATGTTTAACATTACATAACGTGTCTGTATAAACATGCTATCTCGTGTAATTTCATTATGTTTTGCAATTCGTATTATCTCCACTCAATATATCAGTCAACGATAATAATCATCTTTCATCAGCACGTAGTCAATCATTATGTTTGTAGGGACTTTTCATATATAAATGTTCAGATATTTTATATCCTGAATCGTTTTCAGATAGATAACGTGTGTAAACATGCTTTCCACCCCAAAAGTTCGTAAAATAGTTTAAAGAGTGGGGTCATGAAACTCACCTTATCGTAGTTCGCACAGAAATTACGTATCAGTATGTCAGATGCCTCGTTTATAGCCTGATTCCTATAAACGGTATCGTATCGTTAATACTAGTACAGTGTTCAAGCTAAGTCGGGCCGTATAGATAATCTGGGTATAGCTGTTAGGCCCAGAACATGACCATAGTCTTAGATTGTGACGTTGTATACTATGAAATGTTTAAAACTGGATTTGGCTCAGTTTCACCGTTTCCTGAGCCTAGCTCAGTTGATCGTTTATACGTTTCGGGATTAGGTAAGATCACATAAAACTTAAGTAAATATATTGATTGATAAAATAATTTGATTTATGAAAGAATTTTAAGGTTTCGGTGTCTGGTTTGATCGCAAGGTTTGTTTCCGTTTTCATACGGGTTTGATTATACAAAACGCGTACAATCCATCCGAATTGTCCGTAATTTCCGTAAAAAGTGTGTTTTTATTAATATCATTCAAAAATATGATATTTGGCCACTTTTGACATTTTGACATACCAGTCAGTCCGTTAAACACAAAACTGCCGGTTTCGTTAAAACAATTATAATTTAAATCTTTGATTAATCATAACTAAATATGTACTTATGTATAAATTATGTAAATTTTTGTAAAAATACATTAAGACATGGAGAATTTTATAAAAATATTTTCAGAAATTTTATGATTAATTATTTATTTATAAAAATTCATTTAATAGGTTATAATCGTGTAATAAATGGCCCGTTTATATCAAACGACCTCCGAAAAATCTGATAATTTTTACAAATGGCCTCAATGTTATTACATAGCCCCTGCAAAATTTCCAGAACCTAACTCTTTTGAAAAAATGCCATTTTGTGCGTTTTTCGGCTGTTAAAATTCGGTTAAGCCATGATTGCACAAACCATACTTAGACATTTCCAATGATTCCCAAACTTTACCAGTGATCTTACCATAACATATTAAACTCCAAAACCAAGTTTCATAATTTTTCAATATGTTTAGCTATTTTTCCCAAATAAACGCTCATAAACGGAAATAAATTCACCAAATATTCTCCGTTTATCAAAAAATTACCAAATTTGAACAGGGACTCATTTATATGATCCCTAATGTCCCTGCAAGTTTTCACAAGCTAACAACAAGCACGTCACAACCTAATACTAAACAGCCCCTAAACGAGTGTTACGGGTTTACCTTGTCGGTTTTCGATGAATTTTGCTAGCTTAAACGACTTTCCGGGTCTCGGGTTGCAAACTCAGTATATCTACATATCATATAACATCAAACCAAGCATAAATCATCCATGTAACAGCCTTGATAATTAGGGTTTCGGTTTTGGGTTCAAACCGAACTTTCTAACCGTAAAAACGTTGTATTCATGTTCTAATCCGCGTTTTTGACCAAAAAAGTATATGTTCCTGGTTTGTAAACATGTTTAACATCAAAACATGATTTTACTTGATTTTTAGGGTTTTTGGATGGTTAAACATGTTTAAAACTAATCAAAACACTTTTATAAGATTATAACTTAGTTAAAAGATGGTTAAAAGTTCATGGAAATGAAACTTACTTGTGGGTTTAGGGCAAGGGTTTGGAAGAACAGCTGAAGGGAAGTCTGGTCTTTGAGTTTATGGCATAAAATTAGGTAGCTTATTCAAGAAGCTAGTAAATAAATATCTTGGGTGGAATAGAGTATATGGCGGCCGCAAGTTTCTAGGGGCCCATTGGGCCTCCTTTTGGCCCAATGGTGCCTCGGTTTCCGTGCCACACGTAAAATTCGGTCCAAAATTTAGTTCGGGTTCGGTTTTTCGCAAGAAAATTAATTCGGGTGTGAGAAATAGCGCAAAAACGAGTGTTTTTCAGCTTATTTTTGTAAAATAAGAAAAACGTACTGACTCGTTGTAAAATTCCAAAATATTTTCACGGATTGCTTAGAACATGTCATATAAGTGTTTTATAAATCTTTTTCGGCTTAACGGATGCTACAATGCTTGTTTTGATATTAACGATTGATTTTTAGGGTTTTTGGATGGTTAAACATGTTTAAAACTAATCAAAACACTTTTATAAGATTATAACTTAGTTAAAAGATGGTTAAAAGTTCATGGAAATGAAACTTACTTGTGGGTTTAGGGCAAGGGTTTGGAAGAACAGCTGAAGGGAAGTCTGGTCTTTGAGTTTATGGCATAAAATTAGGTAGCTTATTCAAGAAGCTAGTAAATAAATATCTTGGGTGGAATAGAGTATATGGCGGCCGCAAGTTTCTAGGGGCCCATTGGGCCTCCTTTTGGCCCAATGGTGCCTCGGTTTCCGTGCCACACGTAAAAGTCGGTCCAAAATTTAGTTCGGGTTCGGTTTTTCGCAAGAAAATTAATTCGGGTGTGAGAAATAGCGCAAAAACGAGTGTTTTTCAGCTTATTTTTGTAAAATAAGAAAAACGTACTGACTCGTTGTAAAATTCCAAAATATTTTCACGGATTGCTTAGAACATGTCATATAAGTGTTTTATAAATCTTTTTCGGCTTAACGGATGCTACAATGCTTGTTTTGATATTAACGATTGCGTTTAAGCTTATAGCGTATCGATAAACGAAACCTTTTTCGTTTAAAGAGTTTTAAACGTACTGGGGCCTAAATATCAATATGTTAGCCTCTATAACATATATATAACTCGTATATGACCCCTCAGTATGTATACGGGTCATAATTAGTATCGGTCGGTTACTCGTTTAAGCACTACGAATTAACCGATTTATCGTTTACTTGTTACGTAATGAATATAGTGTACCTCGTTTTGTTTGCTATCGAACTAAGGCCATATTACTAATATTTTAGCTTGCATAGATCATATATCACTTATGGATGGCACCCTGGGATATCCGGACCATAACCAGACCCGTTTGGTTATTTGTTTGTTCGTTACGCAATAAGCGGTTAAACGCTTATTCGAGTTTGTAAGTACTAAGGTGTACTTGGTTTTGCCACGGATGTCACAAGTTATACCTAGGCCTTGATCAAGTGATAAATAGAAATTTTTATTACAAAATTTTATAAGTTAAATAAAGGTTAAATAATATCAAAATTTAAAAGATAAATATATAAAAAGAATTAGGGATAAGAAAACAAGTACGTATAAGATAGGAATAATTTTACATCTAAATTATAATGTGTAAATAGTCGACTATTATTCGACTAAAAGAAAAAGGCAACTTCCGACAGAAAAAGGAAGAAGAAAATACGGAATTAGCTTTATCCCAAAATTTACTACATGAATAGTAAAGGGGTTACAGCAAACAAAAAACAAAGGAAATGTTTGAAAACATTAAAGGAAAAATACTTGAAACATGATCAAGTAAACCAATTAGTAGAAAATTTATTAGGGAAAAATACCCTAAAAAGATATAAATTAAGATCCTCATACGTGATGAATAAGTGAAGATGAATTATAAATAAGACGATACATTCGTCCAAATTGGTAGCATCAAACCATTTCATAATAAAAAATCTTGCGTAGTACAAGATATGCTTTATTCTTCATAATTAATTAAACATATATATATGGATTATTATAGTATGTCAAAAGAAGAACATATAAACTCTTCCAAAAGAAGTTGGAAGTGAGAGAAACATAAAAAAAAATAGAAATGAATGACCAATTTAGAAACGAGGTCCGTGAAATGATTAATGAAGTTGTAAGCTCCAATAATAAAGATGCTCAATAACCCAAAGAAATTTAAATCAAGAAAAAGGACTCAAAGCGAGCCTAATTCTTCACAAGAAAGTTGTAACCAATTTAGTCATGAGAACGAATTAAGGAATAAGAGTAACAAGAAACCTAAACTTCAATCAGAAAATGATATTAAGAATTACAAAACCTTTGAGCCTAAGAAATTCCGTGGAAATGAAAATATCATATCCACCTTGAATTAGCTTAAGGAGCAAGAATCAATCTTGAATAATATTACCTCCACAAGTGAACAAACCATTTGGTGTTCTTCGAAAATGTTAAAAGATAAAGCTCTTGAGTGGTGGAGTATATTAATTCAAGTTAAAGGAAATAAAGTGATTTACAATTTAAGTTAGAAAGAATTTAAAGATCTTATTCTACAAAAATTTTGCCCAATTAATAAAATCAAATAAGATCAAATCCTGCCATGGGATCAGAAGGTCGTTAATAATAATCTCAAGGAATGCAATGCTAAATTGTCAAGTAAACTCTGCGATTAGATGATTTAGAGTTTGACAAAATGATGAAATGCATATCTGGGCTATCAAAAGGGACAAAAAGAATAGTAAAATTTCATGTACTACAAACAAACTCCGAAATTATGATGGTAGCTAAATATGTTTATAAAAAAACCGAACGAAAAAGAGATCAATAAAACAAAAGAAATAATGAAAAGCAAGAAAAAGGATTGCCTAAATTCACAAGACCATATGTGAAAACTATGGAAAATGGCATCTAGGAAAATGTAAAAAGCTAATCAACGTAGTCATGTGTACCTTTTTCAAGAGAAAGGGGGGCATTTCAAGAATGAATACGGAAAATAAAACAAGTAAGAGAAAATATGAAGAGATCGATGTTGGAAACACTTATGACAAATATATGAAGAAATGTCAAAGATAATCAAACAAAAACAAGAATAGATCAAAGGAATGTTAACTTTTGTAAATAACTATTAGTCTATAAGTTAACTCTTGTAACCCGTTTTGCAAACTCGTTAAAAACAAGAGATTTTGTAACAATGAATGGATAATTAACTCCCTAATATGTATAAAGAAAATATTAGCATATAAATCGTGTATATACACAAGAATGCTTATATGCAAAGGAAAAGAGAGAGTAAAATTTTCAAAATACAAGAAAGTATGTCATCATCTATAGAAAGATGAACTCAAATGAATGATGAATTAAACAAAGCATGTCTATTCAAAGAAAATCAATTATCTGAACTTTAAAAAGTTCAAGGGAAATAAACGGAAAGAATCCGTCAAAATCATGAAGCAAGGGATTACGTAAAACAAGTATAAAAATCTTGAAAGCGAGAAGAATGAGTTAAAAAGGATAGAATATCACGAAGATTTATGCAAAAAAGATTCGATAGATTGAATCCGAGAAATATCTAGTTAATATCTAGAATACTGAAGGTAAGGTAAATAATTAAACACAATTGACCAATGTGTTTAGCGATTTACATTTACTTACGACATTCTAAATTATAAACTTACTATATCATCCAAAGGCATAAAATTAACAAAAGAGGTATACTACAACATTCGGAAGTATTAGAAAAAGTCAAACAAGATAACTATAAGAGGCTATCTGCTCTTTGTCAAATCAGGGAAATTTATTTACAAGAAGATTGCATAAAGAATGTAAAACAAGATGGTATAGCATTAGAACATCTACTTAAGATAGTAGATCCAAATAGTTGCTAAAGATAAAACCATTAAGTCTAAAGATATTATTAACCAAAAACGGAAAAAAATAAGAAGATCTGGAAAATTAGAATATTGAAGATTTAAAAGTTTAATACTTCAAGTAGACATAGACAAAGCAAAACTAAGGAAACCTAAAGAGTAAGTAATCACAAAAATCAAATCTCTGTAGAGAAATATTATAATCGATGTGTTAAAATTAAGAGAGATGACGAAATCCTTATACTCGAAAACCAAACTTTGATATCGATAATGGAAGGCTCTACGAGACAAAAATAAACAACGCTCATAAGTACAAAATGCACTCAAAAAGTAATAAAACATACCACAAACCTTAGACCGAATTATTAATAGAAGAACATGAACAAAATATCACTTCGTATGTAATGAAAGATCAAATTCATTTACAAGTCAAAATCGAGCACAAGAAACCTTTGGATTACTTTAAACAACTCAAACTCCCCATGTAGAAATGAGTAAAGATAATTATGAACTGTATTACGAAACTTTCCAAGAATCAATGACAAGAAAGGTTATTGTTGATAGACTAACAAAGTTTACCCATCTTTCTCCCAATTAACGAGTAATATTCAATGGGTAGATTAGCATGAAATTATGTGAACAATATCGTGTTCCTACACGGTGTGCCACTATTCATAATCTCCAATCAAGACAATCTAATTACGTCCCATTTATGAGATACTTCCCAACAAAGGTTAATAACTCAATTGAACTTTAGAATTATCTATCATCCCCAAATAAATGGACAAAATGAAAAGAATAATCCAAAAGTACGAAGTTATGCTCCGCGCAAGTATAAAAGATTTAAGTGAAAGTTAGATAAACATTTTCCCCAAATAAGAATTCTCGAATTATAATTACCATAAAAACATTCGAGCCACACTTTATGATACATAATAACCAAACGCCCGTGTATTGGTTTAAACGAAAGATAACCAAATATCTAGACCCGAAGTAGTTCATGAAACGATGAATAAAGTATTACAAATATATGAACGATTCAAGTGGCGTAAGATCTCCAAAAGAGCTATACGTCCATCATAAACCATTAAAATATAATATATGTGATAAGATGTTAATTAAAATTTTGCCTTAGAAAGACATTATTTGCTTCAGTAAGAAAAGAAAACTTAGCTCACTTGAGATACTCGAGCGAATCGGTACTATTGCATACCGTCTGCAATTAATCGAAGAAACGAAAAGGATACACAATGTATTCCACGTCTCTAATCTGTATAAATGTCTAGCCAATGAATCTTTACCGATACATTTTAAATGATATAAAAATAAATAAAAATTTAATATTTAGAACTACCAATTCGAAATCAAAGATTTGAAAACAAAGAAAGTAAAAAGACTAACATTGAAGATTGTGAAAGTAAAGGGGGACTCACGAAGAGGCCCCGAGTATACTTGGAAACTCGAATCCGAAGTGACAAAGAAATACCCCCACTCGTTCTAGAAAGAAGCAATCTCGAGGACGAGATTTATTTCAAGGTGGGGAGGATGTAACATCACGAAAATAACGGGTCAAAAATACCAAGTTCAAAAAGATAAAGGACAAAAAAAAAAATGTCAAAGTTTTGAACTAAAAAAATTAAAAATGAAAAATCTGTCTCCGGGCCTTATCACGATACGCGACGGCCTTAGACCAAACGTCATCGCGTATCGCGATGACGAGGTCTGAGACGGTGACACATGTCCTTCCACGTGGCATAAAGCCATGACAATGTGGCACGTGTCATGCCACGTGTCACAATGTGGCACAAAGCTCGCCACGTGTCACCACGTCTGCCATGTGGCAAACCTACATGTGACTCACGATAGCTACGTCGCGATACGTGACGGCTATGTCGAGGCCCATCGCGCATCGCGACGGGTCTCCAGAAAATTCTGTAAATAGCCATTGTTAGCCATTCATTTCACACACTTTCTCTCTCTAGAAATTGCCTCGTAAAACGTGCCACCGACCTCCTCGTTTTCCGTGACCATAAAACTCCGACATTTTACCTCGTAATCCGTGCCATTAAACCGACGATACTTAGAAATACCGATGACCCGACATTTCTCCTCGAAGTACGTGCCGACCCGAACCCGCCTCGAAATACGTGCCGACCCGAGACGAACTGACGACCTGCCTCGAAGTACGTGACCGACCCAAGACGAACCGACGACCCGCCTCGAATTGCGTACCGACGAGGTTTGAAGACAGGCGTGCCTCGATTTGCGTGCCAAGGAAGTGTTGATCAAGATTCTCGATATACGTGCCAGCATCGAAGTGCTGTCCGTGAGTGTAGAAAATAATAAGCCGAACAAGGTAGGCATAATGCCCAAATAAAATATTAATAAAATAATAAAGGCCTAAACCTTAGTTAAGGGTATAGTCAATACCTCGAAAATAAACAAAAGAAAATAAAACAAATAAAGATAAAGATAAAAATATAAATTCTTTATTATAAAGAAAGAATGATTATTATTTAAATACATTTTAAATAATAATAAATGAAAAATAATAAAGAAAATAAATAAAGAAATATTTATTAATAAATAAAGATAAAAGTATTGTTTAAAGGTATATTAAATAATAATAAGTAAATGAAAATATATACATTGTTAATATAAACTAAACGATGTATATATAAGTATACGTTTTGGAAAACGTAGATTTTAAAAAAAGAAAACATGACGGACTAAAGGTCCGAATAGGAGAATAAGTGATATATGATTTGGACTATGTGTTCAAACATATTATAAAAGAAAAGGAAAAGATAAAGTAGAAAATAGTTATAGTTGATAATATTATTTAAGTTATTATTCTTATGTAATAAGAGAAGACAAGTATACGTTTCTTAAGAAGCGTAGAATTTAAGAAAAAGAAAGACAAGATAAACTAGAGGTTTATCTTATAAAGGAAAATAAAAGTAAATAAGTTAAAAGAAAGAGTTTTAACTTGAAAAAGAAAAGAAATAAATAATATTTTAAACTAAAGGTTTAAAATAAAGAAAAGATGTTTTGAACTAAAGGTTCATAAATTAAAATTGAGGTAAATATTTTACAAAAGAGACTAGAGGTCTTAAGCCGGATTGTATATCCGACTAACAAAAAGTTATACTCGCACTATAGGTGCGAGATAACAAAGAAGAGGGAAAGACTCTCGGACTGTGTATTGAAGCTGATCCAAAAGAAAAGGTTATACTCGTACTATAGGTGCGAGATAGCAACAGGAAAGACCCTCGGACCGTGTATTGAAGCCGATCCAAATCGAAAAGGTGAATACACCCCAACTTTTACAAACTTGTTTTCAAATGAGTCAAACGTGTTACATGAAAAACTTTACATGAGACTAAGTGTCTCTAAAACATTTATAAACAAGAGTATAAATACTGACCTCAGGCTATTGTGTACGTTTGTTTGGATCCTTACATATGTGGTGGGCACATCACACCTAGTCACAATTACGCTCGCCTGCGGGGAGTATGACCTTATAAGCACTCAACTAGTCGAACGCTGCGGTGTTTGCTGGGGGAACCGAGTATAGAGACTTGAGTTTATGAATTGTGTTGTTTTAACTTGGTTATTCCTAAGCCACGTTGGGCCGAGACCTACGTAGTCTCGAGGGGTGATCAAGTAAAGAAAATATTTTTAGCGTCAGCGTTTTCACCAACATATCGCTGACGTATTTTTCTAACATTTCAGGAAAAGTAAAGTATTAAGAATTGGAGACATTCATGATGTGGATGTTTGCAAGGTAGAGATTACTCATTGTTTTAATTATTAAAAAGATTATAAACAATATGATTTGTAAAATCAAACGAGGTTTATAAATAAAACACTTGGATATTTATTATCCGAAAAGCTTTTATTAAATAAAATGTTTCAAAAAGATATATTAATACCTTATTATAAATAAAGCTTTATAGATAAATTAATATTTTAAAATATATTTTTAAAGACTTCCGCTAAACTCTGATACATTTACAAAACAGGTACCAACTGTTGGTCACACGCCTAGGCCGTAAGTCGGGGTGTGACAATAAATCTTCCTATACCATTGAATCAATTGAGTTTGTGTCCACATGCCTTCTTTCTATTGGTCAAATGCTAATATTTTCATTTATATCAACTACTTCTCTATTTTTCTTGACAATAAACTAATTATAAAACAAAATAAATTATTAAACAACCCATTTATATTATTGGATTACCCGCAACCCGACTACCATACCCGTTTTTAAATCCCTGATTTGATAATGGTGCCTTCAATAAACTAAAACTGTTTTACCCTAACATCCCAAATCAACTATCCCATCTTTCATGCCGCCATACTCCTCCACGGTTCTATTCCCTTATTTCATCGATTCGTGTTGCCTCTGTTCACCATCGATGAACTTGTTCACCATCCGGGCATTTTATCTAGATCATGCCGCCCTAGTGTTGACTCTGTTCACCATCGATGAACCTTACTTCGGGTCACTTAAAGCATCAGGTTTTAGATTCCATCTACTATTGTTATTTTGTTTATCAAGTTTTGGTATTTTGATTCAAATGAAACGATTTTGAGCACATCAATTTCGGTTTACGTGTGGTAGTATCCGATTGTCTATGCATGTGTTTAGTCTTATGATATTACGATTTTAGTGTTGGTGTGTGTGCACTGCTGATTCACTTTTCTCTATTCTTTTGCTTAGTGGTTTTCTTAATTGGTCTTTCAGGTTGTATTTTTGGGATTTCATACTTTCACATCCTCACCTTAGGCCTAGGAGTGAGACCAACAGTTGGTACCACAATTGTAAATAAATCAGAGTTGCGTTAGTTTGCAGAAGTCTTATAAAACTTTAAGGATCAAAACATAATATACATATATTCAAAAGACGGGATTATAAAATACCCGTTTATGTTGTTACAAAAGTATTACTTGTTTTGTAATTACAAACCACCATTTAATATATTAAATTTACAAAATGAATCCGAGCCATCGGATAATCAAAGCACTTCGTCACTCCAAGTGCTAACTTTGTTCACCTGCAAAATGTAAATAAAATACGTCAGCAACGAATGCTGGTGAACACGCTGACACAAAATATTTTCTTTTACTTTATTACCCCTCGAGACTACGCCTGCCTCGGCCCAACGTGGCTTAGGAATAACAAAGTTAAACAACACATTATAAACTTGAGCCTCTACTCTAGGTCACCTCAGCAAACACCGCAGCGTTCGACTTAGTTAAGTACCCGTAAATATACACAACGGTCGTACTCCCTGCAGGAGAGCGTCCTACGACCAAGGGTGGTGCGGCATGCCCACCGCGTATTACCACCTATGTAAGGATCCAAACACACGTATATCACATCCTGAGGGATAGGTTTATACCCTTATTTATAATGGTTTTAGGAACACATAGTTCCTTGTAAATAATTTCACATAACATGTTTGACTCATTTGAAAACAAGTTTATAAAAGTTTGGTGGCGTATTCACCTTATCGCTTTGTGATCGGCTTCACTCACCGTCCGAGGGTCTTTCCCTTATTTATCTCGCACCTATAGTACGAGTATAAACATTAGTTAGTCGGATATACAATCTGGCTTAAGACCTTTAGTCTTATTTTATATCTCAACCTCGATGAACCTTTAGTTCATTTTCTTTTACTTGAAAACCTTTAGTTTAAAAGTAATTATAAACATTTAGTTTATATAGAAACCCGACGTTTCGTCTTCTATAAGAAACGTATTCTTTTCTTTTATTATTTAAGAATACTCATTATTACTTAAATAATAATTTTCATAACAAAGAATATACATATATACTTACACACATATATGCGCATTCACAGTATTTAATATTCATTCTTTCATTCATTTCTTTGTTATGTTTTCTTTTTCTTTTATCGAGGTATCGAGTATAACCTCGACTTAAGGCTTAAGCCCTTAATATAATATTAAATTATATTCATTTGTCGTTACGCCTAACGTTATTGGCGTATTGGAAACCTTAGGAACTCGAGCAGCACTCCGACGCCGCTTCACTTTTCTTGACACGCAAATCAATAAACGCAATCTTTAATACTTGTTGGCACGTTTCTCGAGACTCATCGCCATGATAACAACGCCTTCTTAATTAAGTGTGGGTGGAGGGTGGTAAAAACTTCGAGGAAACGTCGGTACACAAACGAGGGATCGTGGCACGCTTATCGAGGTAAAACGAAGGTATTGTTTATATTATCTAGAGAGAGAGTAGAGAGAAGTGAGAGCTGATTTTGGTGTGTAGAATTGAGATGCCCTTTGTTGGTACATGATGTCAGTAGTTCAGTAACGAGTGTCTGTAATCGTGTTAGTTGGTTTTGTTTTGTTTTAGTTAAGTTGTCTCACAAGTTCGCCTGTTGTAAGCGAACTTGTGGAACAAGCGAAGTTATTGACAACTTCGCCTAGCATGTTAGGCGAAGTTTTCGAAAGGTATATATGTTTGGCTACGGCTTGTTTTGTATGGAGTGGTTCAGTACGTGTAATTGTGATTTGGCTATCACGTGTTAAAGGAGTTGCAATACAACGTGTCTTTTGAGTACTATAACGTGTCATTGTACTTGGGTTTAACGTATATCGCGTCTAACACTCGTATCGTCTTACGTAGGGATTCCGCACCTACGTAATACGAGATATTTCCGTGTAGATCCGGCTGGGAACCTACAATTGGTATCAGAGCGTTTGCTCGTGATTGTGTGGTTCGGGATTATCACACGAGTGTAGAAATCGTTCCGTTCGACTATTCGCGGGACGAGTTTACGTTGAAATATCCAGTTTTTGTGTCCTACCCATCTCCCACCATCAAGAATAACCCATTACACCTTCGCATACCTCGCAATACGTCAAAATCTAACCTGCAAAAACCTTGTGTTCATCAGGCGAAGTTGCCGCCATTGTTTGTAGGGTTTAGGCGAAGATATAAGTTTAAGCGAAGTTATCATTAACTTCGCCTGTCTCACAAGTTCGCTTGAATTAAGCGAAGTTGTCATTAAGCGAAGTAAACATCAGGCGAAGTTAAGAAGCAAGCGAAGTTAAGTTTTAGCGAAGTTAAGCTTAAGCGAAGTTATACTTAACTTCGCCTACTGGGCACTGTTCAAAATAATAAAAAATTATTTTATACTTTGCTCGTGTTTTGAGTTGTGTTTCTTTCAACGATGACTTCGATAAACATCACGGAACTAGTGAAAATGGAAGTTGAAGCCGGTTCAGCAACTAAGGCTCCGAAAATGCTTAAGGGTACCGATTTCGTTGCTTGGAAAGATCGGTTTCAACAGTACGTTAAATATCAAGATGCTAAGATGTGGGTGTGCATACAAGATGGATACATTCCACCAACAGCCTTGTTTGAGGGTCGTGATCAAATAAAGAAGTACAGTAAGATGGATGAGGAGGAAAGGAAAATGTATGAGGCAGAGAGTAAAGCTCATGCGGCGATCACTATGGCTCTTCCACAAGAGATTTTTCACACCTTCAGGAAATACAAAACCGCTAGAGAGCTATGGGAAGCGCTAGAAAATCGATATGAAGGTAATGTGGGGATACGTGCATCCAAAATTAAGCTACTAAAAACCCAATTCTCGGTGTTCAAATATTTGAAAAATGAATCACTTGATGATATCATCACAAGATATTATCACCTGATGACCGAACTCAGCAATTACTCCATTGTATACAAAGAAGAGGAGATAGTAGAGAAACTTCTTGATGCTCTTCCACTGAAATGGGAAATGCACACGGTTTTGATGAGAGAAGATAAAGAGTTTGCCGATTTTGATTTGGAAACAACAGTCAATAAATTACAAACTTTTGAACTTAACATGGTTCGGAAAGAGACACCAACTGATTAGGTTCAGGATCCGGGTATGTACGGTGCAAAAGTTAGTTCAAGTTCAAGCTCAAGATCAGAATCATCTGCTTACTACTCAAAGGGAGACTCAAGCTCAAACTCAACTCATGATGGTCATGTGACTCTCAACATGGATGGTGATGTATGTTTTGTAGCTGGAGGAAGTAATTCTTCAAAACCTCAAACCACAACTGGTAACTTTTCATCAAATGCTCAAACCAACAAATACTCACAGATGCCCATGAGTGTTAAATCAGCTGAACAACAGTTTGCCCTCTATGCATCTTTCATTGCATCTTATGAAAATTACATTAAAGGTAAAATAGTCAATCCCGCAACTTTGGATGAAGACTATGATCAGATTGATGCTGATGATCTGGAAGAGATGGATCTGCAGTGGCAGATGGCGATGATAGTAAGAAGAGTTAAAAGGTTCATGAAGAAAACGGGTAGAAAGTTCGTTGGTGAAAGACCAGGGTTTGACAAGTCAAAGGTTCGATGCTATAACTGTCAACAAAATGGTCACTTTGCCAAGGAATGTACAAATGAGAGAGTCGAACGCAGCCAAACCAGGCCTGCACAATAGAATGGGGGAGATAGTGAGAATAAGGCTATGGTATCTAGACACAATAGTGGGTATAACTGGAATCTACAGGTTGAGGAAGTCTTCGAACAGGCAAATTTAGTTAACATTGAAACTGGAGGAAGTGAGAGGGAGAAGGGGGAAAATCAATCTTACATGGCAGAAGTGAGCGATCAGCTTTCAGAGGTAAGTTTTGAACTCCCTTGTATGCAATGTGAAAATCTGTCTGAACAATTGAAAACAATAACTGATCAGTTTGGACGCTCAATTTAAAACGTTAAAAGAAGATCATCATTACACTAAAACTAGAGAAAACAGTTACTCGGTAAAAATAAAAGCTAGTGAAAAAGATATCAGAATTCTTAAAGCAAGTCTAGCTGAAAAAATACAAGTAATTGATCTTAGTTATGAAGTGTTAGAAGAAAAAACCAAACTAATTGCTGACAGGGATAAACAGATAGCTGATTACCAGGTAAAAGTGGTGGAATTAAACAGAAAAATTGAACAATTTAGAAACTCCTCAGCAATGCTTGATCACATCGTAAGTGTTCAACGTTCCTCAGTTAAAAAAGGGGGAATTGGATATTCTGAAGTTCAACCACCATATAATCATAACTATACGTATAATCCTAGTAATCAGAAATCTTTTGATGATGAGATTAGTCAGACAGTTCCTGTCAAAGTTTCGATTAAAGAACCTGAAGTTAGTCAAAGCGAAACAAGTAAGCCTGTTTCGAATGTTAAGATTTCTGTTCCTAGTTCCGTCTCATCAAATTCGGACAAGACATCCGAATCTAGTGAGATAAAAGAAGAGGTAGTATTACTAAAACGTGGGGAGGAATATAAGCCAACTGAAAAGATTTCTCCCTAAACCCGTTTGTCCCACCATATGTTAGACAAACGAATAGTAATGCAACCTCAACATCTGAAACAACTGTTGAGACGAAAGTTGAACACAGGAGTTGTTTCAGATGCAATCAAATCGGACACCTAATTGCTAATTGCCCTCTGAATCAGAGATTCAGAGGTATGAGGCCTCCGAAAACTGAGAGTAAAACTAATAGTAATTACAATAATGGTAAGAATGCTAACTCTCCAAAATTCAGACATTGGACTAATCCAAGATTTCAAAGAAATCGATCTCAGTTTTTCCCAGTAAACAACCGAACCAACAATTATAATTAAGTTAATTCACTAAGGTTTGGATGGCCTCATAGTCAATTCTCAAGAAGGTATCCTTATAGAACTTACAGAAATTATTCTCAAACTAACTTTGAACAGCCAAAGTACGGGATGCCGTTTAACAGATTTAATCGACCGAAGACCAATAGGTCTTGGGTCCCCAGATTTTAATCCTTTGCTTTAATCGTGCAGGAACAGTTGAACAGGACTGTAAACAATCGGTGGGTTGTGGATAGTGGCTG
Source organism: Bidens hawaiensis (assembly GCF_021521415.1). Taxonomy (NCBI): domain Eukaryota; kingdom Viridiplantae; phylum Streptophyta; class Magnoliopsida; order Asterales; family Asteraceae; genus Bidens; species Bidens hawaiensis. The sequence goes on along the minus strand of NW_027492268.1, from coordinate 47,691 downwards.
TTCCCGGCACATGACTGGTAACAAGAATTTGTTACATGAATGGAAACATGTTCAAGGAGGAAGAGTTAGTTTCGCTGGAGAGAGCGGAGGTAGAATCACCGGTATTGGAACCGTAACAAATGAAAAAATGAAATTGAAGAAGGTGAATTTTGTAGAAGAGTTGAAGCATAATTTGTTGAGCGTATCTCAGATTTGTGACAAAGAGTACACAGTGCACTTTACTAAAGATGAAGCAATTGTTCTATATCCTGGTTTCAAGATACCAGAGGCATGGGTGGTGATGAAAGCTCCAAGAGAAAAGAACACATACGTCATGGATATGAGGTCAACTGAGATGGCAACAGAAGAATCATGTCTTCTGTCAAAGGCAACTGAATCGGACTCCGAATTATGGCATCGAAGAATGGGACATATGCATCTTCGAAAAATGAACTACATTGTCAAGAATGGGCTGGTGCTTGGTGTCCCCTTGAAGAACTTCAACTTTGAAGACAAATGCTTATCGTGCAAGAATGGAAAGCAACACAAGAAACCTCATCACACCAAGAAGGTTAATTCAATTGTCAGTACCCTAGACCTACTTCACATGGATCTCTTCGGTCCCGTGAATGTAAAGAGTCTACGGGGAACATCGTACTGCTTGGTAATAACTGATGATTACTCTCGATATTCTTGGGTATATTTTCTGAAGACAAAAGATGAGACGGTACAGTTGGTAATTAACTTGATTACTAAGATTGAGAATATTGTGGGGAGAAAGGTTAAGTATATAAGGAGTGATAATGGGACAGAGTTCAAAAACTACCAGATGGAGCTGTTCTGCTTATAGAAAGGGATAGACCACTAGTACAGCGCCCCGTATACTTCGCAACAAAATGGGGTGGCTGAGAGGAAGAACAGGACGCTAATTGAAGGAACCAGAACCATGCTGGCTGATGCTAAACTTCCCGTGGTGTTCTGGGCTGAAGCAGTTGCCACAGCCTATTTTATCCTTAATCGTGTTTTAACTGTTAAAAGGCTAAATAAAACTTGTTATGAACTTATGCATGGTCGAAAGCCAAACTTAAATGGTCTCGAACCATTCGGGTCCCCATGTACGATATTAAAGACAAACTCTAAATTTGGTGAGAAAGCCGACGAAGGTATTTTAGTCGGATATGTTGTTGGGACACCCAACAGAAGAGTCTTTAATTTATCGAACAGCAAGGTTGAAGTGGTATGTAACACCGACATCACGAGTTACAAACCACCAATGCCCAGAACGGGACCCGCTGAAGCTTTTGACTATGATAAATTGTTCAAATCTTTTAATATGCCTTACTTGGATTTTGCAGAAGCTGATGAGAAAATTGCTACACAGATTCTGTATGATGAGGAAGAAAATTTTGTGCAACGTCCACAGTACGATGAATGTCAACCTTCCTCGTCAACTGCTGCTGATACCCCTGCTGCCCCTACTGAAGACGAATTTTTCAATCCTTTTCACTCTCAACAACAATCGCCCATTGATGAACTCTCTTCGAACCTGGAAGACAATCTGCAAGTCAGTTCGGTTCCTACTACTGGAATTCACAAAAATCACCCTTTGGAGAATGTAACAGGTGATCCGTCTGACGGTGTACAAACAAGACGAAGCTTGAATGAACACACTTGTGTTTACGCAAGCATTAAAGAAACGGGTATCTTAAATGAATGCTTGTACACCTGCTTCATCAGCCAGATTGAACCAAAGAACTATCAAATGGCTCTAAAGGACAGCTCGTGGGTCGAAGCCATGCAAGAAGATTTAGCTCTGTTCGAGAAGATGGAAGTATGAAAATTGGTTGCAAAACCGAAAAATGTGCATGCAATAGGCACCAAATGGGTTTTCAAATGTAAGAGAGATGAGAAAGGGATAATCATAAGGAACAAGGCAAGGCTGGTCGTTAAAGGGTTTAATCAGCAGGAAGGAATCTACTACAATGAAGTGTTTGCTCCTGTAGCAAGATTGGAAGCGATTCGTTTATTTTTGGCATTTGCTGCACACAATGAGTTGAAGGTGTTCCAGTTAGATGTGAAAAGTGCGTTTCTTAATAGTAAAGTCGATGAGGTTGTGTACGTTGAGCAGCCTCCAGGTTTTCCTGACCCAGACTTTCCTGATCACGTGTACAAGTTAAGTAAAGCGCTATATGGACTACATCAGGCCCCTCGTGCCTGGTACGCAACCTTGTCTGATTACTTACTTGAGAATGGGTTCGAAAGAGGAAAGATCGACAGCACGCTGTTTGTCAAGAAAAAGGGGGGAGACTTTCTCCTAGTTCAAGTCTACGTGGACGACATCATCTTTGCTGCTTCAAAAGTCGCCATGTGTCAGGAATTTGAGGAAGTCATGAAAAGGAGGTTTGAAATGAGTGCAATGGGTGAATTAACTTTCTTTTTAGGATTGCAGGTTGATCAGAAGAAGGAGGGGTTGTTCATCCATCAAACTAAATATGTCCAAGACGTTCTCAAACGCTTCAAGATGGAGGACAACACTCCATTTGATACTCCGGTCTGCGTCAACCACAAGATGGGCGCTGATTCAGACAGTGATGCAGATGTGGACCCCACTCAATATCGAGCAATCATAGGTTCTTTAATGTATTTAACTGAATCTAGACCTGACATTATGTTTGCAGTTTGTCTCTGTGCTCGATTTCAGGCAAGCCCAAAGGAATCTCACATGAAGAGAGTGAAGAGAATACCGCGGTATCTCAAAGGCAAGCCTAAGCTGGGATTGTGGTACACGAAACGAGGAGACTTGGATTTGGTCGCTTATACAGATTCTGACTATGGAGGTTGCAATCATAACAGGAAGTCGACGACCGGTGGATGTCAGTTTCTGGGAGGAAGATTGGTTTCGTGGCAGTGCAAGAAGCAGACCTCTGTAGCCATTTCTACCTGTGAAGCAGAATACATGGCAGCATCAAACTGCTGCTCCCAGGTTCTTTGGATACAACAGCAATTGCGCGATTACGGTGTGGATTTCACTCAAAATCCTATTCGTATTGATAACACTGCTGCAATCTCAGTAACTAACAATCCCGTAAAACATAGCAAAACTAAACACATTGACATTCGTCATCATTTTATACGGGATTGTGCTGAGAAGAAATTAATAGTGCTCGAAAAGGTTGATTCGTTGGATAATTTCGCTGATCTTTTTACTAAAGCGTTTGACAGAACCCGCTTTCAAAACCTTGTTGAGCTTAATGGGATGATCAATCCCGAGTAACCGTATTTTTCGTTTTTACTTGATTAAAAAAAAAACAAAAACAAAAAACGTCATTATCGCTTAGAATTATGTCGGTTGCTTCAGTTTGAAGGACATATCTTCGGATGTGTTTGGTCCTCACTTCTACCAATAGATTATGAGGATAGCCATTAGCCAGATGGCAGAAAGCGACTGGGGCGGTTTATGATGTGTTTTTATTATGTCGCTGAAAAATAGTCGTTCATACTTAGTTAAAAGGACGCATATTCGTATGTGGTCGGTCCAGCTGATCCATTGGATCTTCAGGATAGCCGTTTACCTGATGACTTTGACTTGATCGGGGCAATAGAATTTAAAATTTTTTTGGGAGATGATATAATTTTTCAAGTCTACTACTTTGTAAGAAGTTCCTATATAATGTTTCTAAGAAAATTGATCCAACCTTGGAAAGAGATAGACAAGCTAATTCTGTGTGCTTAACTAGTGAAGTTATTAGGCCTAAAAGACTCTAGAACAGTCATTGTATGTTATGGTAGCTTTTTATGGTGCGTAAAAGTTGAAGTGATACTAACTAAATCTTCTCGATTTAAAGGGACAACTCATTAAGAGTTGTGTATACCTCCTTATATATCTTTCCGAATGATAGGCAGAAAAGTGATTACCCAGTCATACACGAGCCCGTGAGTGTTCTGATTCCCGAGAAGATAGTGTGTCAAGAAACTGCAGTGATCCAGATTCGGGACTTGCAGTAGTCTACTGTTTGAAGCTATGTAAATCGTTATTAAAAAAAAAATTATTAAGCCTCCTGAAGTCTATTATGTAATACTTATCAATCAAGAGGCAAGAACGAGAACAGGACGAAGACTATAAAAGATCAAGATGTATTTACAGTTTAATCAGACACTACGGGTTGAGGTTAACTTGGGGTGACTTGGGGAAAGCCTAATACGCTTTGAGAATAGATAGGAGACATCACTTCTCTGATGTGTTGTACGTTTATATTTTGAGCTTAATTGAACCGAATCCGTATCACAGAAGCGATGAAAACCATACTAAGCTGTTTACCTGCTTACAACCTGTTCTTTATGTCATAATACAGCTGAACATGGATCTATGTGACAGATATTAAATTAGTATGATTCCTGTTCGGATCTTTTCTAAAACATGCTGGTTCTCGACAAGACCGAAATTTGATCCTGTTTACTTTATTTCTAAAATTATCATTGCTTATGTCGTTTTATGGTTTAAAACTTGGTTACTTGGTCTTTGATCATAACATTTAAATCTTTATAGGTAGTTTTAAAATACTATTGCATAATGTTCAAATTTATAAGGGTCTACTGTGTAAATTTTTAACACTAAGCGAAGTTGTTTAAAAGGCAAACTTGTTAACAGGCGAAGTTAAGGGGTAAGCGAAGTTAACCCTAACTTCGCCTGTATAATTCTGCCCTATATAAGGGTCAACTTGGTCAAACTTTTTATTATTTTCCATAACCCAGCGAAGTTATAACGGCGAAGTTATCATCTCATAACCCTCGGCGAAGTTATATCTCGAATCAATTCGTGTTGTTAATCTCAGTTACAACCCTTGTTAAAGGTGTGTAGAGTCGGGATAACGTATAATTCGTGTCGATCATGTTAATCAGATGCCGTTTTGTCCTATTTGAGACCGCGTTCATGCAAACCTTAAACACCCGCTTTTCAAATTCGTTTTAACGTGGTCGTAACCAACTTGATCGTCTAGATATCCATAAAAACATGTCTTTAGAGTTCACAATCATCAAATTCTCCAAATTACATCTCGTCTGGCCTTCTGAACTGTCGCCGTTTCAGTTCAGGCGAAGTTATAGTTTAGGCGAAGTTGTGAACAACTTCGCCTTTGGCTTATCTTCGCCTGCTCCTTTATTTTTTAAATAATCAGGGGCGAAGTTGTTCAGGGGCGAAGTTAGGGTTAGGCGAAGTTATCCTCAACTTCTCCTAATATTTAACTTCGCCTGATGATTTATTTTATTTAAAGTTTTGATGTGTTATTAGACGAAGTTATTGTATAGGCGAAGTTGTGCTCAACTTCGCCTGTACACTAAAGTTTATCTTAACTTCGCTCATGGTAATAGGCGAAGTTATGATCTGCTTTGATGATTTTCTAACTTAGACCGTTTGTGATGCAGATATGGCAGCTGTAGCAGGAGCCGGTGGTGCTGGTGGTGACGAAGGTGGTGACAACAACCGCCAATTCTTTTCGGGGCACAATATGTACATAACACTGGACCCGGATGCTAGTGGTGTTGATGATTATCGCGAGATCATCACTTTTCTGATTCGCTCGCGTATCTTCCATGCTATTACTACAACTCTGCCCATTTCTCTGCCAAACATAGAAGACTTCTGGCAGACGGTTGAGTATGATTGCAGAGTCAAGCCCCCAGTAATGCGCGCCACCGTTAACAATCAGGTGGTGCAGTTCTCTTCTGAGCAGATAAGGGTTGCCTTGCAGTTCGGGAACGAAACGAGAGATGATCCTACAGACTTTGTTGCTCCATTCAGAGACGGTGCTTTTTTAAGAATGGGTTATTCTGGTCCATTGGGTGATACTCAGAGACGTAAAGGATTCTTGTTGGATCAATGGCGTTTTCTCATGCACGTGATGATCGTGTGCATGTCGGGTAGAAAGGCTGGTACGGACGGGATGGGTGCGACGATGCAGTCGGCAATGACAGCACTGACTTACAACAAGCGTTACAGCTTCAGTCAGATGGTGTTCTATGAAATAGACCGTCAGAGACGTGCAGTAGCTCGTGAAAGATTCTTGATGTATCCAAGATTTTTACAAATGATCTTGAATCATGTAGCTCCTACGCTACCTCAGCGCCGTCCGATTCGTTATGTGGAGAGTGTCAGCAAGATAATTTTTACACAGTGCAGAGCGTCGAGTGCTAGAAGTAAACCAGAGCTTCTTCCACGACATACTCCGCTATTTGGGTATTTGATAAACCCGGCGTATGTTGCTCCTCGGGGAGACGAGTTTCGGGATCCGGCACCGCAACAGGCTGTTGTCAATCAACCACCACTTGTGGTACAGCAAGCATTGCCTGCTGCTCCTGTTGTGGGGCCGGAGGATCAAGTAGACCTTGAAGCTGCTTTTGGTGGCCAAGGATTTTTCGATATGGAACGTGTTGATCCTGAGGAAGAGGTTCAGGTTTCAGTTGCACAGGTTTCTAGTATGGATGTGCTGTTGGTAGCTACGTCGGTAGCTGATTCTGAAAGAACCGATTCTGACTCCTCAGCTGATGAGGTTGCTGAAGCAAGATAGATACTGGTCGCTCAACAGAGGATTCATGGAAAAAGAAAGAAAGATACTGATGACAGTGAATCTGATTTTGAGGAGGAGTTAGGTCGATTGATTCGTCGATCTAAAAGGGCAAGAACGGGTGAAGGATCGGGAGCTGGTGAAAGCTCGAGGGTGGTTCGTTTCTCTCCACCTGCTCTATCTGGTATGACTATGGTCCCTGCATCGTTGCCTGTGATAGGACCGATCACCTCAGGTGCCCCAGTTTTGACAACATCATCTTCTTTTGGCATTCCAACTACCACATTTCAGCTTTCGACTCCAGAAATTGTTTCCTTGCCACCTCCTACACTTACTCCATCGGAGGTTGTTGCAAGATTCGTTGAGTCGACGCTGGTTGCCACCGCAGGGTTATCTGTTACCATACCACCTGCGGTTACGTTTCAACCTGTTTCTGATGTCCCGGCTACTTTGGGGATCCCTTCACCGTATGCTCAAGACACTTCTCATATGAGTTTTGATTTTGATGCAACCTTATCTGACTCGGACAGAATAGCAGCTCTTGAAAGGGTCGTGGCGGAACAGTCGAGAATAAATCTGATTCAGACTCACGCTATTCAGCGCCTTGTTGCAGAGAATCAGATTCAGTCGTCCCTCCTGTTTGAGCACGGTAAAATTTTTGATGCCTTGAAACAGTTCTTGGCATCTCAGGGGGAGACAAGCTGCAAAGGCGACGAGTTGAGGACGAAGAAGAGGAATGATCGAGACGATGATCCCAATGCATCGAAAGGTGCAGGTGGTGAGTTGCCAAGAACTGAACAAGCTCTTGGGACTTCCACATCTCAGGGGGAGTCTACTGGTGCAACTGGTGAATCGGGGGGTGATGACGTGGTGGTAGTGGATGATGAGGAGATGGTGGATGTTGATATTGAAGGTGACGACGATGTGTTACCGATTGAAGAGATTGAGAAGATAGGGGCTGAGATTGTGATTGACAGTGAGGTTGAAGAGGGAGAGATTGTGAAGGATAACATTGAGCATGAAATTCCAGAAGTTGATAAGTCAAATTTGGGTCAAGATACGAGAAGCGAGGAAACTGAATGGGAAGAGCAGCCAAGATGGAAAGAAGGCTATGCTAAATGGTTTGTAAAGACAAAGAAACTAGCGGTCCCAACTATGTTTAAGAAGAGTTACAACATCAAAGGGTATGCTGAATCGAAGAAGGGGATTATATGCTGGTTATACGATGAGCAATTGAGGCTGTTTGTGATTAAACGTTTTGATGGAGTTCAATATTTCAAGAGATTGTTGAGATCGTTTAATACCTTGCCAGAGTGTGAGGTGAAGGACTTAGCCAAGTTGGGGTTGATAAACAGGAGTGATGATAATATGGCTAGGATTATTGGGAAGATCGTTTGGAAAGAAAGTATAAAAGATAAAAAGTTCGAGTTATTAAAGCCGCAGAAAGGAAAGCTCGTTGAAGATAAAGACAGAGGTATGAGCTGATGGCAAACCTTGGATGATAATGAAGTATAAGCCGATCCGGTGTTTAAAAGAAGTGCCGATGAAACAAATGCCCAAGGATGTCTTAAAGAATCTGAAATGGTGGTATGTTGATAGTGAAACAGCTGAAGCGGTGATGGAGGATGAAGATGAACAAGAGTTGCTGAGAGTGTATGATCCAATGCACTTGATGAATTTGTCTCAAGCTGACTTGCAGGTGCTGAACGAGAAAAAGATATTCTATATTCCGGCATGGAAAGAAGAAGGCAAGAAATATCAGAGAGTAGTTTCTGTTTGTGTCAGAGAAGGAGTTCATGCTTGAAGACGGGTGACTCGAGTTTTGGGATTACAAGACACGTGATTGAAGTTAGAGACGTGAAGCTACTGCCAAGGGGGAGTCTGTTGGTACATGATGTCAGTAGTTCAGTAACGAGTGTCTGTAATCGTGTTAGTTGGTTTTGTTTTGTTTTAGTTAAGTTGTCTCACAAGTTCGCCTGTTATAAGCGAACTTGTGGAACAAGCGAAGTTATTGACAACTTCGCCTAGCATGTTAGGCGAAGTTGTCGAAAGGTATATATGTTTGGCTACGGCTTGTTTTGTATGGAGTGGTTCAGTACGTGTAATTGTGATTTGGCTATCACGTGTTAAAGGAGTTGCAATACAACGTGTCTTTTGAGTACTGTAACGTGTCATTGTACTTGGGTTTAACATATATCGCGTCTAACACTCGTATCGTCTTACGTAGGGATTCCGCACCTACGTAATACGAGATATTTCTGTGTAGATCCGGCTGGGAACCTACACCCTTGGCTGCTATTTATAGAAGAAATTTTGGATCCCATTGCGGTACGCGATGGGTCCCTGGGCTGACCTATCGCGTATCGCGATAAAGGTCTGATGAGTCACTACGTAGGTCTTCCACGTGGCGACACGTGGCAGCTGTTGTGCCACGTGGCGACACGTGGCAGCAGTGTTTCCACGTGGTGACACGTGGCAGCAGGTGATGCCACCGTGTGCCACGTGGCACACGTGTCACACTCTGTCAGAAAGCTCCATCGCGGTACGCGATGGGCTTATCCTTTTGTCCATCGCGTATCGCGATAGGACAAGAAATTAGAATTTTCATTTTAAAACCTAAGGTTTGAAACTTGGCAGAATTGATCTCTAGACTTTGGAAAGTTGACATTTTTGGCTCGAAATTTCCACGATGTTACATTCTGCCCACCATGAAATAAATCTCGTACTCGAGATTGCTTTACAAGAACAAGTGGGAATATTTCTTTCTCATTTCTGATTCGAGTTCCCATGTATATTCGGGCCCTCTACGCGAGGCCCATTTTACTTTCACAATTTTCAAAGTTCGTCTTTTTAGTTTCTTTGTTTTCGTTACTTCAATTTGAATTGGACGTTCTACAGATTTTAAGTTTTCATTTATTTCAACGTCTTTTAATGGCATAGCTAAAGATTCATCGGTTAAACACTTACGTAGATTCGAAACATAGAATACATCGTGTATCCCTTGCATTTCCTCAGGCAGTCGCAATCGATACCAACAGTGCCGATTCGTTCGAGCACCTCGAAGGGTCCAACGAATCGGGGACTCAATTTTCCTTTATTACCGAAGCGAACAATGCCTTTCCAAGGCGAGACTTTTAACAAAACCTTGTCACCAACTTTGAACTCCAACGGCTTACGACGGACATCGGCGTAACTCTTTTGGCGATCACGTGTCGTCTTAAGTCGTTCCCGAATTTGGAGAACCTTGTCGGTGGTTTCTTGGACTATCTCGGGTCCAGATAATTGATTTTCTCCAGTTTCAGACCAACATACGGGCGTTCTACACTTACGACCATATAATGCCTCAAATGGTGTGGCTTGAATACTTGTGTGATAGCTATTATTGTACGGGAATTCCATTAGGGGTAAGTGGTCATCCCAACTTCCACCTAAGTCGATCACACAAGCTCGAAGCATATCTTCCAACGTTTTAATAGTCTTTTCGCTTTGCCCATCAGTTTGCGGATGATAGGCGGTGCTAAGGTTTAGCTTTGTACCAAGAGCTTGTTGGAAGCTTTTCCAAAAATGAGACGTAAAACGACTGTTATCAGAGATTATAGATAGCGGTACACCATGCAAAGCAACGATGTTGTTCACATAAATACGCGCTAGTCTATCCATTGAATATGACTCATTGATCGATATGAAGTGTGCGGACTTTGTTAAACGATCCACAATCACCCATATTGCATTATGTTGTCGAGTCGTCTTTGGGAGTTTGGTAATGAAATCCATAGTTATTAACTCCCACTTCCATACGGGAAGTTCGGGTTGTTGAAGCAATCCCGAAGGCCTTTGATGTTCAGCCTTGACTTTCAAACACGTCAAACATTTCGCAACATGCGAAGCGACATCCCTTTTCATTCCATTCCACCAGTAGTTCACTTTCATATTATGGTACATTTTGTCGCTCCCGGGATGCATCATGTACTTGGATTTGCGAGCTTCGTTCAAGATTTTCTCACGCAAGTCTCCAATGATTGGTACCCAAATCCTATTACTGAGTCTAAGGATACCATCGTCACCTTTGACTAGTGAGTCAATGGTGCCGTTACGTTTTTCATCGGAGATTTTGTTTTCGTTGATCGCTTGAGTTTGAGTGGATTTGATTTGTTCGATGAGATTTGGAGTTTAAGGCGCGACGCTCAGACTCTTTTCGGCTTTTCATGCTCTTTACGACTCAAGGCATTAGCCACAACGTTGGCTTTACCCTCGTGATAAACGATTTCGCAATCATAGTCGTTTGGAGTTTCCATCCAGCGTCGTTGGCGCATATTAAGCTCTTTTTGGTTAAAGATGTGTTTTAAGCTTTTATGATCAGTGTACACGGTAAATCTTATTCCATAGAGATAGTGCCTCCATATCTTAAGTGCAAAGATTATGGCGCCTAACTCTAGATCGTGAGTCGTGTAGTTCTTTTCATGTACTTTGAGTTGACGATAGGCGTAAGCGACTACTTTCTTGCATTGCATTAGTACGCATCTCAAGCCGGAGTGAGATGCGTCACTAAATACAACAAAATCCTCAGTACCTTCTGGCAAGGCCAGTATAGGTGCTTGGGTGAGCTTTTGTTTAAGTATATCGAATGCCTCTTGTTGCTTCGTTCCCCATTCATATTTAATGTTCTTACGAGTTAATGAAGTTAAGGGAACGGCGATACGAGAAAATTTTTCAATGAATCAACGGTAGTAGCCGGCCAAACCTAAGAAACTTCGGATTTCGGTTGGCGACTTTGGGACCTCCCACTTAAATATAGCTTCAATCTTAGCGGGGTCCACTTGAATACCGTTGACGTTGATGATGTGACCAAGAAATTGCACCTCGTGCAACCAGAACTCACATTTCGAGAACTTGGCGTACATCCTTTCGGTTCTAAGAATTTCAAGCAAAGTTCGAAGATGGACTTCATGATCAGCCTTTGACTTAGAATAAATAAGTATGTCGTCGATGAATACGATAACAAATTTATCCAAGAAAGGCTTGCTAATACGATTCATCAAGTCCATGAACGCAGCTGGGGCATTAGTAAGTTCAAATGGCATAACCGTGAACTCAATATGTCCATACCTTGTTCGAAACGCGGTTTTTGGAATATCTTCGGATTGAACTTTTAGTTGATGATAGCCAGAACGAAGATCGATTTTGGAAAAGAAGCTAGTACCTTGAAGTTGGTCGAAAACATCATCGATTCGAGGGAGTGGATAATGATTTTTGATTGTGACTTTGTTCAATGCACGATAATCGATACACATACGAATTGATCCGTCCTTCTTCTTCACGAATAGAATTGGCTCTCCCCAAGGTGATGAACTTGGTCGAATGAAGCCTTTCTCCAAAAGCTCATCAAGTTGTTTCTTTAACTCCTTCATCTCAGTTGGCGCTAAGCGATACGGGGCTTTGGTGATCGGAGCAGTACTGGGAATGAGATCGATCCTAAACTCTACTTCGCGATCGGGAGGAATTCTGGGGAGTTCATCAGGAAAGACATCAGAAAATCGAAAACGATATGAACGTCTTTGATTTCTTTTGACTTTGACTCTTCAGTGACATAGGCCATGAATGCGAGGCATCCTTGATTTAAACATTTGTTAGTCCTATTCATAGAAATTATGCTAACTTGGCCAACGTCTTTGTCCCCTTCAATTCAAATCGCTCGTTTATCGGGGGCTTGAAGTTCAACAGTTTTGCTATTGCAGATGATATGGGCATGATTATTGGATAACCAATCCATACCAAGTAGAATATCAAAACCAGCCAGACTCATGGGCAACAAACAAATAAGTAGAATATAACCAGCTAGAAGTATTTTTACGTTTTCAAGGGCTTCAAAGATCATAATGATTTCGCCACTAGCAGTCTCGACGCTTAGAGTTTTATCTAATTTTGTTAATGGTTCGTTTAATAGACTACAAAATTTATAATCTATGAAACTCAAATTGGCACCCGAATCAAATAAAACTCTAGCATAGGTGTCGTTGACTAGAAACGTACCGGTGATGGTTTCCGGCATGTCAGCGGCTTTCTTTGTGTCGAGTATGAAAACTCGTGCGTTTCCTTTCTTGTCCTTGCCACTTCCACCCGCACCACCAGTCGCGGGTTTGTTCTTTGGGCATTCGAAACTTAGATGGCCCATCTCCTTGCAGTTATAGCACGTCATTTTCTTCTTCCAGCAATCAGCAGCATCGTGACCCGTGCGATTGCATGATTCACAAACTTTAGGAGGCAGAGCGAAATTACATCGTCCCTTGTGATACCTCCTACAAGTCTTACATAACGTGGCGTTCGAATTGAATCAGTTTTGGTTTACGCCCTTACATTTGAATCGATTGTTTCCTCCACTCGTTCTTCCTTGAGTTGTTGTTGTGACCTTCTTATCTTCCTCTTTGTTGCGGGCCATGCCTCCCATTAAATAACCAGCTAACTCCGCGGAGACGGCGGTTTGAGGTAACGAGACCTCACCATGTCCCGGATTTCCCGTGGTAATCCCCAAATGTATCGTGTGACTTTGCTGGACTCAGGGTTAACCAGCTGGGGAACAAGGCGATAGTACTCATGGAACTTGGTATTGTATTCTCGGAGATTTGTCCCTACGACCTTAATTTTGAGAAACTTAGTTTGGATTTGGTCAGTTTCATGCATGGGACAAAATTTTGCCATTAACAACGCTTTAAACTCTTTCTAACATAAGCCATACATCATTTCTCTCCCTTTGCTCATCAACAGAGCATTCCACCACTCAAGTGCTTCTCCCTTGAACATAAGGGGAGAATACTGAATCTTCTCTTCATCGGAGCACTTGCTTGTTATCACAATTGTTTCCATCTCCTCAAGCCACCTCACAGTTGTGATGGCTCCTTTATCACCATGGAATTCTTTCGGTCCATAGTATTTAATATCCTTAAACGAACACCCACTAATTTTAAGTTTCTTGAATTCTCACCTAACTCCACCATCGGCGTTAGACTCATGAACACTCTCCTCGACACGAGACGGGTTCGAACGAGATTTTTCAGATTTTTGAGAGGGATGAATGGATTGAGAATTTCTAGATTGTCTAGAGTGAGTTATATTCATTGACTCTTCCCTAACCGCATCTTTTATCATCTTTTGAATTTTATTCATATATCTTTTGGAATTTCTTCCTCTCGATCGTTCTCTGGGCCTTTCCCCTTGTCTTTTATTTCTCTTTCTTTTCGATTCTCGTTATTACTTTGTTCAGACATTTTCTCTCAATATGTCTTTTAACTGAAATTTAGCAAATTTCTTATATTAAACACACATCTTTATTTCATATTAATATATATATCACAAATGATATATATATTTTATTTTACAACACACACACACACACACACACATATATATATATATATATCGTTTTGACGGATATATATATATATATATATATATATATATTATTGATCCTATCATTACATGAGAACGTTTCAAACGTTCTTTATTACATTTATTTATAGCACATATCATACAAGACTATTTTACACATAACTCCACATGATATTCATCATCTTCAATCCTTCAAAAACTTCTTCACAACCTTCGTTATTTTGTTGCACTTACGAAGGAGTGCTTCTCCCACCTTCTTCTTTCTCTTCCCTTCCCCATCCACCTTCTTCCTCCAATCGTCGATTTCGTGTAGAGCACGATCCAAATGTTCTTTATATGAATGCGGAAATACGTTGGGGTATCCGTATTGTGGAGGTGGGTCGCGGTAACCCAGTGTCACCATTTCATAGTGATTCCTCGGTTCTGGATATGAAACGTAGGTCATATCAGACGCCAGGTAGAGGTAAGTCTTGGCAGCTTGGTTTTGCTCTCGAATTTCATCAGCTTGTTCTTCAATTGATGGAATCCTTCTTTGGAATGGTGGGAAGCTTGACGAAGCTTGATTCTTGAGTTTCTCGAGGTATTGGACATACGGATCAACAGAACCGTAGCTTGGGTTTTGGGAAGTGAGTGATCCTTCCATTGAGCTTGACATCTCGTTGGGATTTTCAGGATTCTCTTCTTCCGGTTCTTCCTCAGATTTTTCCTCAGGGTCCTCCTCTTCTTCAGGATCTTCCTCTTCTTCGGGTTCTTCTTCTTCCGGTTCATCTTCTTCCATGGGTTGTGTAGTCTCAATGTTTATTGGGGGCATCTGGAAACTCTCAAAAGGCATCATTATCCTCATTTTTGGTTTTCGATATGGCCTTTCATTATTGTTTGGTTGAGAGCTAACTTCGTTTATGGTGGAGCTTCTGGTATACCATCGTCGTTGATCGGAGTGGCATTGCATCCATTCAGAGGATGGGGATCTTGGTTCTTCCTTGATGGGTATGTTGGAAAGGAAGGCATAGGATAGGTGAGGATTTGGTAACTATCCAGTTGGATAGTATTGCGGTAACTCCGAGGGTTGGTAAGTAGGGATTTCCGTTGGATGATACGTCGGTATTTCAGATGGATGGTACATCGGTATGGTTGGTGGATGATAGCTTGAGTGTCTTAGTGGCTCAATTCTTTGTTTTGGTGGACTATCGAGAATGTCAATTGGGTAGTGTTTGCTTCCAGGTTAATATACGGGTTTGGTTAGGTCATGTTCTACATCTTGGTCAAAGTACACTTCATAGTATCCATCACTCATGTTATCCTCGGGGTAAGGTTCGGTAATTCCGGCCTCTTTTGCCTTGCGCACAAAGTCTTCTATATGAGCTTTGAATGACATCTAATATTATGGGTGGTTTAGAATGTAGAGAGGGAAAGAAAGTTTACCATCCTATCTTATCCCTAAAACACATAAACAATTATTTCCTATACTTGGATCGAAGCTTGGGTATTGTTTTATGATACCCAATTCGCTAAGATCGATGGCTCTGATACAACCTGTCACATCCACATCTTAGGCCTAGGAGTGCGACCAACAGTTGGTACCACAGTTGTAAATAAATCAGAGTTGCGTTAGTTTGCGGAAGACTTATAAAACTTTAAGGATCAAAACATAATATGCATATATTCAAAAGACGGGATTATAAAATACCCGTTTAAGTTGTTACAAAAGTATTACTTGTTTTGTAATTACAAACCACCATTTAATATATTAAATTTACAAAATGAATCCGATCCATCGGATAATCAAAGCACTTCATCACTCCAAGTGCTAAATTTGTTCACCTGCAAAATCTAAATAAAATACGTCAGCAACGAATGCTGGTGAACACGCTGACGCAAAATATTTCTTTTACTTTATTACCCCTCAAGACTACGCCTGCCTCGGCCCAACGTGGCTTAGGAATAACAAAGTTAAACAACACATTATAAACTTGAGCCTCTACTTTAGGTCACCTCAGCAAACACCGTAGCGTTCGACTTAGTTAAGTACCCGTAAATATACACAACGGTCGTACTCTCTGCATGAGAGCGTCCTACGACCAAGGGTGGTGCGGCATGCCCACCGCGTAGTACCACCTATGTAAGGATCCAAACACACGTATACCACATCCTGAGGGCTAGGTTTATACCCTTATTTATAATGGTTTTAGGAACACATAGTTCCTTGTAAACAATTTCACATAACATGTTTGACTCATTTGAAAAAAAGTTTATAAAAGTTTGGGGGCGTATTCACCTTATCGCTTTGTGATCGGCTTCACTCACCGTCCGAGGGTCTTTCCCTTATTTATCTCGCACCTATAGTACGAATATAAACATTAGTTAGTCGGATATACAATCCGGCTTAAGACCTTTAGTCTTATTTTATATCTCAACCTCGATGAACCTTTAGTTCATTTTCTTTTACTTGAAAACCTTTAGTTTAAAAGTAATTATAAAGCTTTAGTTTATATAGAAACCCGACGTTTCTTCTTCTCTAAGAAACATATTCTTTTATTTTATTATTTAAGAATACTCATTATTACTTAAATAATAATTTTCATTACAAAGAATATACATATATACTTACACACATATATATTCACAATATTCAGTATTCATTCTTTCATTCATTTCTTTGTTATGTTTTCTTTTACTTTTATCGAGGTATCGAGTATAATCTCGACTTAAGGCATAAGCCTTTAATATAATATTAAATTATATTCATTTGTCATTACGCCTAACCTTATTGGCGTGTTGGAAACCCTAGGAACTCGAGCAGCATTCCGACGCCGCTTCACTTTTCTTGACACGCAAATCAATAAATGCCAATCTTTAATACTTGTTGGCACGTTTCTTGAGACTCATCTCCATGATAACAACGCCTTCTTGATTAAGTGTGGTTGGAGGGTGGCAAAAACTTCGAGGAAACGTCGGTACACAAACGAGGGATCGTGGCACGCTATCGAGGTAAAACGAAGGTATGGTTTATATTATCTAGAGAGAGAGTAGAGAGAAGTGAGAGCTGATTTTGGTGTGTAGAAGTGAGATGCCCTTGGCTGTTATTTATAGAACAAATTTTGGATCCCATCGCGGTACGCGATGGGTCCCTGGGCTGACCTATCGCGTATCGCGATATAGGTATTGTGAGTCACCGCGTAGGTCTGCCACGTGGCGACACATGGCTGCTGTTACGCCACGTGGTGACACGTGGCAGCAGTGTTGCCACGTGGTGACACGTGGCAGCAGGTGATGCCACCGTGTGCCACGTGTCACACGTGTCACACTCTGTTAGAAGCTCTATCGCGGTACGTGATGGGCTTATCCTTTTGTCCATCGCGTATCGCGATAGGACAAGAAATCAGAATTTAAATTTTGAACTTTAAGGTTTGAAACTTGGCAGAATTGATCCCTAGACTTTGAAAAGTTGTCATTTTTGGCTCGAAATTTCCACGATGTTACACATACTCTTTTTTAGGCCACACACCAGGTGTTCAACAAAATGTCAGTTGTTTTCTTTTAAAATGTTACATTTAATTGATATAATTTAAATATGGTAAGGTCAAACTAGTTACCAATGTATTCTGGTAATTAAGGTAAACTACAATTCATGATTTATTTCAAAAATTTTGTCAATTACAAGTTTAAATTCAAAATTTAAATTACTTTAAATTTTATTCTACTTAATAATTCAGTTACAGAATTATTTAATATCATTCCTTTTTTACGTGTTTACCAAAATTAAAAAGAAGATATTAACTTGAATGATACCAACTATATAACTTGAAAATACCAAGTTATAATATTTTGTAATTTTCATGAAAATACAAAGTTATAATATCATGTATTACTTAAACCTGTCAATTTAAATATAATTATATAAGCATTCAATTTCGGCTAATTTTGAGGGATAGTTGTTTATCACTTTTGTTAATTTAATTATTTGATATTTGTTCTATGTTAAACATGGTTAATTGATAAGATTAATTTTATTCATGGTAATAAATAAATTACTAATTTTATGCTGTAAATATAAATATATTTAATCTTATATTAAATTAAATCACATATAAATGAAATCAATTGTGAATTAATTGTGTTAAAAACGATTCATTATTGATCCTCATTTACTATCTTTCATAATTTTCTTCCATATTTCAAGGTATTTCAAATTTTATAAGTTGATACTGTAAATATATTTAATTTATACATTCCTTTTTTATTCAACTATCCAAAATTGCTAACGCCTATTACTTATCTATATAAATACTGTGACCATGACACACAATTCACACCATCACTTATTTCATCTTTTATTGACCATGCCCACACTCTATTATTTTATTTAACTTAACTAAATATCAACACACCTTTAAGTAAACGAAATTTCTTTTATATATTATTATCAAAAGTAGGAAGTCACATCTTAGGATTTAGAGTAACGTGAAGGGTATATAAGCATATTTGACTAGTCCCGACGCAACACGCCGGGTAATAAACTAGATACTAATAATATTAATAATAAAATGATGATCATTCCGTTTCTACATGTAACCAAACACGTCAATGGAATGGTAATGAACCATTCCATTCCTTTGTCAATTCCATTACCACGTCCATTCAATTCCCTTGTCCATTCTATTACCACATTCCAAACATACTCTGTAGCTCGAATATTTTTGGCAAAATATATAATAATTAATTAGTTAATGACTATCAAAATTATTTAGACCTAAATTTAATATTTTCAGCAACTTTTTTTTTACCTAAAATTTCCAAGCTCAAATGATAAAAACTAAAATCAAATTGAAAACAGAATAATCGAACGGTTTAAAAATCCAATAACTGAAGTTTCGGTTTTTAACCTTGCACACCTATAGACTATAGTTTATATATCAAATACTGTACATTGCACTTACACAAGCTGAATTTTAATATTAAAAATATCAATTTCTTACTTAAAAAGGAAACATTATGGTGATAGATGGACCACAACTTCATAAAAGTTGAAAAGAAAATCTAAGGCTTGCGAACTATTCATATTATATAAAGTGATGCGATCTTTTTTACCATTCAATAATTAAGTGTGTCGTTTACAAATTATTATAATCAGCTTAGCTTTAGTTTTATATTTTGTCATCATGCATTTGAGTAGAGAATTTTTTTTATTTTGTTATTAATTTTGCTAGCTAGAAAAATTGCCACGTCATAATGTCACATCAAGGCTTAAGGTACATCATTTTCAACACCAAATCATGATTTTAATCAAGTTTAGCTAGTTGCTTCCGTTTATTTATTCTGTATTTTTTTAAAAAAATCAACACTCCTGATAAGGTACCGACATAATTCACTACTTCAGGACTCGCTGACTTTTCTCTAGAGAAAAACGTGAAGAAAAACCTTTATGATCACCCTATCAATGTGGTGATGACTTTATACATGCCAAATACCCCTTTAGTTACAAAACCGTTCACGATGGAAAAATAAATGAGGATGATAAATGAAGATAATAGCAACTGACACAATTCGTTTACATTAATCAAGTAGCGTACAAGTTTGTTTACAAACAATGAAGAACAATCCAAATAACTAAATTAAACATATTACAGGTTCAATACAAAAGAACCGTCCACCTTAAGATGGGTATAGAAGCTTAGCCAATTATAATAATTATGAAAATAGATATTGTCACAATCAAATAGATATAATTTTTTAATGAATTTCCCCGGTGTCTTACTTTAGTTTTGGATTTACTTATAAACACATTTCTAAATATTAGAGTAAATTAAAACTTTTTTGCGGAATAATAAAAATCAACCATTTCTTACAAACCATACAATACTTTGTCTCAGTACATCACCAATTGTCTCGACATAAAATTAAACATCTTGTCCTCCTTCTTTAGATGCCAACAATTCAGCCCATACCATGTGTCATCATCATGCCAACTCCTTTAACCTATTTACCTGCGTGTATACTAAAAGTCAGCTATGCTGAGTTGGTTCTAATTAATCAGACGACATGCATTTCATATACATACTTACATATACGCATCCGATGATACATATTATGTACTTAACCAGTTTACCTTTCTTTCGTACATACATACATTCATACATTCCTTCTTACATACATACATTCTTTCATACTACATGCATAACTAAGTTTACCATCTCAGATATTAGTAGGGTATGGTCCCTTCTATCTTATATATTAGTAGGGTCTGATACTTTCTATCTCAGATATTATTAGGGTCTGGTCCCTTCTTTTCATATAACCACATATACATTTCATCATATATATAGATGTATATACTTTCAAAAATACTCTGGGTATGTTTGGTTTGAAGTAATTGAATGAAGAGGGAATGGATTGGAAGAAGGAAAGGAATGAACAAGGGAATGAAATGGATCATTCCTTTGTCTTGTATGGTTAACATATAGGAATGAAATGAATAATTACTTTATGTTGTTTGGTATCTAAAAAAAGTTGTATGAATGAAATAGAAATAATAAAAAATAGTCCTATCCCAAAACATATTTTTTTTACAAAAAATAAAAAAACTGAAATTGTGACGGTGGTGGTAGCCTCGTGGACGAAAATGGTGGTGGCGGCGGTTAGCGGGGTGGTTGTGGTGGTGGGTGTGGTAGCATGGTGGTGATGGTGATGGTATGGTGGCGGCGACGGTAGTGGTGGTCAGGCAGCGACAGTGGTGGTGGTGGTTATGGTCAGGTGGCGGTGGTAGCGCTGGTGGTGGTGGCAGAAATGGTGGTGGCGGAGGTGGTGGTTACGATGACGGTGACGGTCATGTGGTGGTGGCGGCGATGCTAGTGGTGGTGGTTGTTGGTAGGTGGTGGCGGTGTTGAGAAAGTAGGGTGAGAAAGGAATGGAATGAAAAAAAGAAGGGGGTAGGAAGGAATGGTTTTGATGGATGGGATTCCATGTGTAATGGATGATTCCATTCCATTGAGTAACCAAACATCACTTTCTTCATTCCCATGTAATGAATAATTTCATTCCCCTTGTCATTCCTGCATACCAAACGCTACCTTACCCTTCTCTATGTAATACATCAAACATTCACATATCATACACTTACCACTTAAGGTAAGTGTATTAACTAATCACATCGAGTATCCACACAGTTATGGGGAGAAAATGAGTTGGGTTGGGTCGAAACGTGTAATGGGTCAGAACGGCTTAGCGTCAGAATGGGTCAATTAAAAAGGGTTGTTTTGGTTCGGGTTGGAACGGGTTAGGGTCAACAGGTTCGGGTTAGAACGGGTCCTGGTCGGGATGAGTCAAGGTCGGAACATGTCAAAACGGGTTTCAAATCGTTTTTTTAATGAGGACAACAGAAGAAACATTTTAGTTTGTTTTTTACTTTTTTTGTTTTCGATTTATATTTTGAGTTATGCTTTTTTATTAAATTTTTTGAAATATTTTTAGGTGTTTATATTAAGATCGAAAACCCCTCAAAAAAATTAAAAAAAAATTATAATTCAAATACGAAAAAAGTAAAATAACTAAAACGTTTCATAAAAGTGACGAAAACAAAAGAAAATATAAAAAAGAAAACCCGTGAAATGAACCGAAAAGTGACGAAAACAAAACTAAAATGCAAATTGAACCGAATTGATCGAAACAGGAAAAATCGATCCAAACGAAACTAAAAAACTGAAACCGAACATAAAAGAAAATGATCAAATTGACCAAAATGAAACCAAAAACCGAAACTGACCAAAAAGAAACTAAAGAAACTGAAATCCAACCCGTCCAATGCGAAAACTCGTGTCGGCTCGAAACCTGGTCCGACCCAAAACCTAAATCGAATTCGTTTCAATCCAAAACCTAAACCCAACTCGTTCTAATCCAAAACCCGTTTAAACCTGAATTGCCACTTTTCCTTAAGAGATTTTCCCTAATTGATGTGCGTGTGCGCGTATAGTATTAAAATATGAAGGATTGAATGATTTGCTTTTGCACAAGATCGTGTTTTAAATTTATAAAAGTGATTTCTACAAAGACTAAACACACACAAAATAGGCAAGTGTACCTATCGTCTATGTAGAATAGTATTGGTAAGAACCAAGTATCGATCCGTGGACACAAAGGTTTCTAATAACAAATCGTTGTTTTACTTTAATCGGAGGTCTTAATCATTTTGGGGTTAATTTTTTTTTAATTTTTTATAAAATGTAGATACTTATATATAATACATATGTGACCAAGTTAAGAAATTCTAAACGAATTATTCAATTATGCGAAGGTTACCATCTAAAATCTAGAATCCACTCCATCGTTCCTTGATGATTAATAGTTAAACATGTGATAGACTTGTCCTAATAATATATGATAGAATTATGATCCTCATTTTGGAGTGAACACATTCTATGACATAATGAATAATAGCATGCATATTTTCAAGTCCATCCTATGCTTAAGAGCATGCTACCCCGAGAATGTCAATTTAAGTAGATAAGCAGTTGGTAAAGTAGAATGATTAGAATTGACTTTGATTTCTCAAATACCAATCTTAACAACTTTGATTGGTTGTAGTTAACTCACACAACCTCCCCTTGGTTGATTTATGTAGGTTATAATTACACATTCCGTTAACATATGATTTCTTTAACTAGCATGATATCCTAAGCAAAACCATTTTCGGATTACCAAGACTTAGAGAAATACATCATAACTTATATCTCTTCATTTCTAAGTACAATATAAGGATCCATGTTTCGATAATGTATCAAAGTATTTCTATCTTTCAAGAACATGAATCGATCATGAACGATTGCCAATATAATTGACAATCACCAACTTTGAATTAGTATTTTAAGATGGTGAAACATTTCTCATCAAAAGATAATTGTAAGATAACCATGTACTTTACCAAACTAAACCACATGTTTTATATAATCATCAAGTAAAACAAAGCTTCTTCATAGATTTTAGATGGTAAATGGAGTTTAGCTCATAATGAACATGATGATAAACATTAAGATGGATGATAATAACAAATACATGATTAAACTTGGAACAATCTAACCAAATGTAGATGAAGCTTTCTTCTTAATGATGATGAGGATGGATGATGATGATGGTTGATGGTGATGACCTCCAAGCCTTCAAACTCTTCACTAAATCTTCTATGTGAGTGTTAGTGTGTGTTTTTATAAGAGAAAACCGGATAGAATTCTTTTCAAGGCACACCTAATGAATGCAACATGAGCCACTATTTATAGGCAATCTGGATGGTGAGGCACGGCCCCGTGCATGATGAGCACGGCCCCGTGTATCTTTATGACATGTGCCAGATTTGTTTTGTCTTTTGTGTGAGGTGGAAATGGCCCCGTGGTTGGTAGGCACGACCCCGTGTTTTTTAGTGACATGTGCTCAATTCTTTTTGTCTTTTTTGTATTCTCGTCCACAGCCCCGTGCGTGATAAGCACGGCCCCGTGATTTTTTTAGTGACACGTGCTCAAATCTTTTTGTCTTTTGTATTCTCGTCCATGGCCCCGTGCGTGATAAGCACGGCCCCGTGCTTTTGCTTCAAGATTTTTGTCTTTTCTTATGTTAGAAGCATGGGGGGTGTTTCTTGAGGCATGGGGGCGTGTTTCTTCATTTTCTTTTGTTTTCTTCTGTTTTTCTTCGTCTTTTCGCTTGTTTCTTTGTTTGGGGCTTGGATTCACCTGAAAATACATTTTAACATGATAAGTAGTTATTTTAACTATATTATACGATAGAAGTTGCAGTTTTTAGAGATTATTTGATGCTAAAAAGATGTATATTTTTATATACATCAAACATCCCCACACTTGAACCTTGCTTGTCCTCAGGCAAGCTACTTATAAATATTATCTAAAATAGCAAGTTAGGACCATAGCTTAAACATCCCCAAAAGAGTTCCAAGAAAATGGGAACAAAATAACCAACCTTAAATCTTAGGAATATATGTAATGATATATAATAAAGTGATTTTGTTTTCATTAGTTTTCGTTTATGCAAAACGTCACGTTCTCACAATGTTCACTCACTCTCGGTTTTATATATGTATGTATGTGAACACTCTTAGTCAAGATGTAACATGTGAAAATAAGCTTGTAACAAGTTCAAATCTCCACATTTGTGAAGGGTTGCATAGATTAGAAGGTAATATAGGTTGGTTTCGGGTGTTTGGTGGTGGTTCAAGGGTTTTAGGTTAATGAGGATGGTAAATACAACT
This sequence comes from Bidens hawaiensis, assembly GCF_021521415.1. Lineage (NCBI taxonomy): Eukaryota > Viridiplantae > Streptophyta > Magnoliopsida > Asterales > Asteraceae > Bidens > Bidens hawaiensis. The sequence continues at coordinate 23,523 of NW_027492268.1, read as the reverse complement.
TCTGCTGATTGTCGGGAGTCTTAAGATGTCTTCAACGGTTAGCTACTTTCTCTCGATTGCTAATTTTTTAACTAGTGACTCTTTTAAGGTCAGATCGTCAAGACCAGTTTTGTCGAGGATGTGGATCAGTTCTTCCTCAATTCTGCTCTGAACATAACTCCCAACTTTAATGGATCGTTCGGCTTTGAGCCTAATAGATCCCACCCTCATTAGTTCGGTATATTCATGCTGAGACTGAGTTTGACTTTTTCTACATCTTCCTTCGTGGGACAAGTTTCCGCAACCTAAGCATTGTTCATATCTTTTTACTCTTCTCTTCATTGCGTTTTTGGAAATTCCACAGAATGGTGGCCTTTGTTCATTTTGGCGCCACTTTTTCCTTACCTTATTGCTAAAGAGAAAGATTCTCCCTATGTTCTGGAGGCAACCTAGGTTTTTGCGAAATGTATGCAACAAAGGAAATTGAAATCGAAAGAATGCATTTCCAGTTCTTTAGGGTCTGCCGGTAAATGACCAGTGTTGTATTTACCGGTGAGAGGGATAAAGTGGTATGGTAAGGTTTTTGGTTTTGTGATTTGAAGAATGGTTTGATGGGACTGTGACAATATTACCTTCTTCCTTATACAATGCTTCGTGCGGTCTTGAAATGAATAATTGCGACAAGTTATAAATCACACGAAACATGTGACTCACTCAAAGCTTCCGAAAAAATATTTATATGGCATGAGGTTTATCTCACGATAACGGAGGAATTGGGTATAAAACCATATTTTGCATAAATTTCTTCTCGGTATTACAAAACTTCTTTTTATTTTTTTCACTTTTCTTTGGTTATAGTATATTAGTAGTTGGTTATTTGCAAAAAAAATTTCTTGGATTTTTCTTTAGGTTTTGTTATAAAGCTAATCTTTGTTTGCTACAAAAATTTTGTTATTAGAGAATTTTATAATTAGTTGAGCAAGCAGTTGGTCAAGTAATTCCCCACCCCACACTTGAATCTCACATTATCCTCAATGTGAAAAGATTTATAAAAAGATTAATAATAAGATTCATATGAAGTATGGAGGGTAAAATGAAAAGGAACTTCCCTACGGGCTAACGAAATTTCGACAGAGCGTCCCCTGTGTTTCGTCCGTTTTCCTGTAGTGTACCTAAGTAGTAAAACTGCAAACAACTAACAAACATCCAAATCACAATTATTATATATTTATTATTATTATTATTATTATTATTATTATTATTATTATTATTTATTTATTTATTTATTTACGATGCCTAGTTTAATCAGGGTCATGGCCAGACCCTACTCCCAATATGTTTATCGGATTTGGTGGAGGATTAGTACCTCTGAGACGGTCTCGAATGGTCCATCGATGTATGGTTTTAATCGATGTCCATTAACTTTGAACTTGTGTCCGTCAGAAGTTGAAATCTCGACTGTCTCGTAGTCAAAAACTGATTCAACTATGTGTGGACCTGTCCAACGAGATTTCAACTTTCCTGGGAAAAGACGTAAACGTGTGTTGTATAACAATACACGATCGCCAACTTGAAATTTTTTGTTTCCTTTTAAATGAGCGTCGTGTAAACATTTAGTCTTTTCTTTGTAAGACCAGGATTTTTCATATGCCAGTGCTCTTAGTTCTTCTACTTCGTGAATTTGATCTTTCCGGTTTTTACCGGCGGACATTAGATCAAAGTTCACTGCTCTGAGAGCCCAGTAAGCTTTGTGCTTTAGTTCTACGGGTAGATGACATGCTTTCCCATAAACAAGTTTGAAGGGTGTTGTTCCTATGGGGGTTTTGTAGGTTGTCCTAAGGGCCCACAAAGCGTCATCTAACTTTTCTGCCCAATTTTTGCGATTCATTCCTATAGTTCTTTCTAAAATCCTCTTGATTCCTCGATTCAAGACTTCTACTTGCCCACTGGTCTGAGGGTGATATGGTGTTGCCAGTCGGTGGTGAACTCCATATCGTGCTAAGACTTTGTCCATTAGGGCATTGCAGAAGTGAGTACCTCTGTCGTTGATTAAGGCCTTTGGATTACCGAATCGTGAAAATAACTTTTTTCAGAAATCTTACTACAACCCGAGCATCATTAGTGGGAAGAACTTGAGCTTCTACCCATTTAGAGACGTAGTCGACTGCTACTAGGATGTACTTATTTCCAAATGAGTTAGGAAAAGGGCCCATGAAATCTATTCCACATACATCAAAGACCTCACAAAATTGAATGCCTTTTTGAGCCATCTCACTCTTGGCTGAGATGTTCCTGGCTCTTTGACAAGCATCGCATGCTTGGATCAAAGCATGTGTGTCTTTATATATGGTGGGCCAGAAAAATCCTGCATCAAACACTTTTCTGACCGTGGTGGCGGTACTGTGGTGTCCCCCAGTAGGTCCTTCATGGCAGTGTTTGAGAATATCTAAGGCTTCATTTTCCTGATACACACCTACGAACTACCTGATCAGCACCAATCCTAAACAAGTAAGGGTCTTCCCAGAAGTAGAACTTAAGGTCGGAGAAGAATTTCTTCCGTTGTTGATGAGTGAGTCCTTTCCTTAAGATTCTACATGCTAAATAGTTCGCGAAATCGGCAAACCAAGGACTTTCATCTTCCTCCTGCATGACTTCTTGGATATGCATGAGAACATCATGTGGAAAATTATCATTGATAATTTCCTCGTGGTGTCCTTTTGAAGCTGGCCATTCTAAGCGCGAAAGATGGTCTGCGGCTACATTTTCTGCTCCTTTTTTGTCCTTAACTTCAATGTCGAATTCTTGGAGTAGTAGAATCCATCAGATGAGTCTGGGTTTTGCATCTTGTTTGTTGAAGAGGTATCTTATGGCGGCATGGTCGGTGTATACTATGGTTATGGAAAGAACTAGGTAGGATCTAAATTTTTCCCAGTTGAGTACTAAGTTTACTTCTTCACACCTAGCCAACATTTTGTCTAGGTTTTTCAGACAGTGATCGAAGGAGTCTCCAAAGACTGAGAAGTCGTCCATGAAAACTTCCATAGAGCGTTCGATCATTTCATGAAAGATGGCCACCATGCAACGTTCGAAGGTGGCTGGAGCATTACATAATCCAAATGGCATTCTTCGGTAGGCGAAGGTTCCATACGGACATGTAAAGGTGGTTTTCTTTTGATCCTCAGGAGCGATGGGAATTTGAAAGTATCCGGAGAATCCATCAAGAAAACAGTAGAACATTTTCTCAGATAATCGCTCAAGCATTTGGTCGATGAAAGGAAGTGGGAAATGATCTTTTCTTGTGGCATCATTAAGCTTCCGGTAATCAATGCAAACTCGCCAGCCTGTGATGGTTCTCATTGGTATCAACTCGTCCTTCTCGTTCATTACGACCGTCATTCCTCCTTTCTTGGGTACTACTTGAACTGGACTTACCCAAGATGAATCCAAGATTGGGTAGATAAATCCGGCATCAAGCAGTTTGATTACTTCCTTCTTCACCACATCTTGCATGTTGGGATTGAGACGTCTTTGATGTTCGACCACGGGTTTGTATTCTTCTTTCATGAGGATTTTGTGAGTACAAAAGGAGGGACTGATGCCCTTGATATCCATGATCTTCCATGCGATAGCCTTCTTATGGTTTTTGAGAACCTTAAGAAGTTCGTCTTTCTCTTTTTGAGAAAGGTGAGATGAAATAATTACTGGAAGTTGAGAGTCTTTTTCTAGAAAGGCGTATTCGAGATGTTTTGGTAATTCTTATAACTCTAAGGCCGGTGGTTCTTCAATTGATGGTTTTGATTTTTCATTACATTCAGTGATCTCATATACTATTTCTGATGTATCCTGATAGTTATTGACATTATTGAGATTATCATTTTCTAAATTGGGTTTGGTAATAGTGTCAGTTAAGATTTGCGTTTCTAATGAGGTATTAATGGAAGATTTTCGCACATAGCAACTCACGATAGAATCGATTATGTCGACACAGTATAATGTGTCATCGTGATGTTGCGGATATTGCATAGATTTTCCTATGTCAAAAGTGATTGCCTCGTCATTGACCCTGAGAGTGAGTTTGCCGGTGCAAAAATCAATAATAGCCTTTGCGGTGGCTAAAAAGGGTCTTCCTAAAATCAGAGATACAATTTGGTCTTCCTCAATGTCTAGAATCACAAAATCTACTAGGAAAAAAACTTGTCAATTTTGACAAGCATGTTTTCAACAATGCCCCGAGGATATTTAATGGATCGATCAGCTAACTGAATGCTCATGCATGTGGGCTTTGGTTCTCATATCCCTAGTTTTGCAAAAACCGCATAAGGCATTAAATTAATACTAGCTCCTAGGTCAGCCAGGGCATTGCTAACAGACAAATTTCTTATGAGACAATGGATAGTAAAGCTCCCTATATCGGTCATTTTTGGCGGCAGCTTGCTTTGAAGGACAGCTGAACATTCTTTACTCAAGGTGACATGCGATAGTTCCTCCAGCTTCCTTTTGTTGGTCAGCACTTCTTTGAGAAACTTTGCATAGTTCGCATTTGAGCAATGGCTTCAACGAAAGGGATGTTGTGACAATCGTCAATTTCAGGTTAACTCCGTTAACTCAACTCCGTCAATTCAAACTTAAGATCATTGAATCTATAACGCACGCCTCACTACATTTAAACTAGGGTTTAATGACGCTTGACAATTACTACATGTGTAGTCTTTCTGGAATTTGCACCGAAACGCAAACGAGTTGACGCAAACAATTGGTGAATAAACGAAAAACGTCAAAACAATAATTATGTGATAATTATGTGTTAGACTTATGTGTTATGTGATAACATTGTATAAACGTTAACTCAATGTGCTAGAACTAGTTATTTAAGCTAGAAAAGTAACATTTGGAAGTTGAGGGACTAAAGTGTAACATGTCATTATAAATAATAACATAAACCTAAAACCCTAACACTCTTTCTCTCCTCCCAAAACCGATCGGCCCTCCCTCTCATCCCTTTGGCAGCCGTCGACCTACATACACACACATACAATCAAGATTGTTCAAGTTTGATTGAAGATTAAGGTGCTAGGAAGGTATAAACAACTATCCTATGCATCCTTTATGCTTAATTTCGATTTTTAATGGGTTAATAATAAACCCTAGGTCTGATTTTTATATGTGATTGTGTTAATGTGTCTTGCTTTGATTGAAAGATGTATTGATTGTTGAATTGATAGCTAGTATTGGTGTTATTGCATGTTAATTGTTTGTGTCTTTGATTTAAGTTCAAGCAAAACCCTAATCATGTATGTAATGTGTAATTGATGTGCATGGATAGTGATTATGGTGTCTAGAATGTCATATGAGTGGATTGTGGTCTATAGATGGTTAATATGTTGAGTTTGGATGCAAACAGTTTCTGGACAGATTGTGTTGTTGATGTTCAATTGACTGTATCGGGGTGTAAATGTGAAAATTGGTTGAGATTATTGATACTACAGTAAACTAGGTTGAGTCAGTTTCTAAAGAATATAAATTTGCAATTTTTGAACGTGTAAAAGTTAACCTTTATGATTTTACAAAAACGTTATGCAAAGCTGAGTTGTTAGACCTGCTGTTAGGTTGTTTTGTAAATATTATATCTCATGAACTACAAGGCCAAATGGGTTGGTTCCACTTTTGGAAGTTAACTTGTTGAGTTAAGAACCTAACCCAATTGGTCTTGCATTTGTTGGATTTTTCATTTAACGGGAATTTCAAATAATATTCTGTTGCGCATGAATTTGACTGTTATGAGTTTGCTGTAATGTTTTGATCATTGTGAGAAACCTATGTGGAATAAAATTAAAACAAAATATGTTCTGGAAACCTAATACATGCATTCTTTTGTGATAATTTTTGGTAAATTAATTGAGATGCTATGATCGGTGGAATAGTACAATCTTTCAAGTAGAATTTCTGTCTCGGTGAAACTAGCTGCTGAATTTTGTGAAAATGCATGAAACATGATAATTGCTAGTTAATTGTTATGTTTTGACCAAATTGCCCCTGCGGAGAATACTTGCTATATAATTGTGGTGTTTTGACCAAATTGCCCCTGCGGGGAATAGTTGCTAGTGATGTACATTATTAATACATGACACGTAAATAATGGTTCACACATGTATCGTATCACAATTGTACTTGTTAAGTCACACAAGATTCACAAACGAAACACGAAACATATTGTGTGCATAGGTATTATGTGCCGAGTCTAGAGACTCGATAATAGTTCCGACACTTAGAAAAATCTCTTTATTGTTTTAGAACGCTAGAGAGAGTTTTTCTGTGACGCGCATCCTTTGGTGATTTAATTTGGGAATTCTTCGCAAACAGTGAGTTTCACTTACCCCTTTAAACTGTTTTAAACGCTTTTCACTTGGGGGAGATAACATAATCCGAAAAACGCATTTAAGATTTTGTTAGTAAATTATATATCACTTGTAAAGGCTAAGTGACAAACGAAACAATTGAAGTCCTACACATCGAACCGGTTAATATTTGGATAATAGCGAGTCACTGTTGAGTAGTACTACTGGGTTTGACAAACCCCACCCAACGCTAAACTCGACTGGAGGTCGAGCGGGTGTAATTTTGGCTAACACATTACCATGGTCTGGATGACCTGGTGGCAAGGCACTTGATAAACAGTCCGCTTCGGTGTCGAACACTTAGTAATACTTGTTGTATAGGCTAGCTACCTATCGATATATAATTGATTTAACACTATCTGGTAACGCAAAACGCTGAACGCAAAACGCTGAACGCAAAACGCTAAACGCTTTATTTTATATAAACTTGTGAACTCACCAACCTCGTGTTGACACTTTTAGTATGTTATTCTCAGGTAGCCGAGGCGGGCGCGCGGTATAGGATCATGCTTTGCTTGAAACGCTTTTGTTATGCAAACTATTTTTAAAACTGTTATCATTTGGTTTAAGTCGTCCTGCGTGACGCAACATTTATTTCATGGTTTTTACTCTTCCGCATTTAATTACTCGTAAACATTTTCGTGGTTTGAAAACTTTGTTTTTATGGTTTGATTATAACTAATGATTCCGATCCTGTTAGTTCACACCCTCTGACGGTAAAACTCCGTTAGTGGATTTTGAGGGTGTGACAGATGTTGATGTGGAGTTGTTTGAAGAGTTCTAAAAACTTCCCGTACTGAGCTTCCAATCTCTCCTGTTTCAGCCGTCCAGGGTATGGAATAGGTGGAACATAAGTTCGGACTAGTTCCTTAGGTTGTACGGTGCCTGTCGGGATCAGTCTTTCCAGCGTTTTCTCCGGGGATTCCTTCTCCATAACTGGTTCTGAAGTTGGTGAGACAATAGTGGTTGTGCCACTTCGTAATGTAACAGCGTTGGCAGCTGCATTTGGGTTTGTTATTGTGTTGCTTGGAAGAGCGCCGGGTGGTCTTTCGGATAATTGTCGGGAAATTTGTCCGATTTGAGTTTCTAGATTCTGAAGTGATGCTTGTTGATTTTTGAGATCGGCTTCATGTTTTAATAAAACTCCGCTGATATCAACAGCTCTTGAGTCGCCCTTTTTCTCTGCTTTATTTGTTTTAGTCATGAGTTGGATCAACATTTCTTCAATCTTCGAGTAGCTCGGATTTTGATGGCTACTGGAACTTTGATCTTGAAATTGCGTTTTAGGCTGGAAGGATTGATTCATCGGCCTCTTTTCGAATCCGGGTAGGGATTGAGTATTACCTCCGTCTTTCCAACTGAAATTCGGGTGGTTTCTCCAACCTGGATTATTGTTGTTGCTGAAAGCGTTGTTTTGACGGTCGATGAAGTCAACTTCTTCCATGGCCATAATGACTTGTTTGCAGACACTCGACTTATGGGTTCCTCCACAGATGTTACAAGTGATCTTGGTTTTCAATAATTCGACTTGAAGCTGTTCGAATTATTTAGAAAGGGCTTCAAGTTGTGCTGTGACAAGAGTGTTTGAATCGACATGGTGTATTCCTTTATGGGTAGGTGTAGATCTTGGTGGGTTGTAAGCGAAACTCTTCTTTTGCGGCCTTCTCCAGGACTTCAAATGCTTCGTTAGGTGATTTGGATCCCAGGTCTCCACCAGCGATCTGGTCGATGGCCTGTTTGTTTTGATTGGATTGTGCGTCAAAGAAAGTTTGAACTTGTAACCATACGCTCAGTCCATGGTGTGGACATCTTCTTAGAAGACTTTTGTATCTTTCCCACGCTGCGTGTAACTATTCATCATCATCGGTCCGGTCCGGTAATGCCGGCTCGGTATTTGGCAGTTTTATCGGGCAGAATATATTTGAGGAGAAACTGTTCAACCATCTGGTCCTAAGTGGTAATGGAACCAGAGGAAAGAGATTCTATCCATTCTAGGGCTTGGCCCCTTAGAGAGAAAGGAAAGAGTTTAAGCTTGATTTGATCTTCTGAACAGTTTTGGATTTTAAAGGTGCCGCAGATTCGTAGGAATCGAGATATGTGAGAAAGAGGGTCTTCGTCGAGGAGACCATGAAATTGAACTGAATTTTCCACCATATGAATGGTGCTTGATTTGATTTCGAAATTTTCGGTAATTTCGGGTGGAGCCACTCCATCGCCGTAGCCTTCGAGAGATGGCTTGGCATACTGGCTCATGTTCGGCTCATTGTTCTGGGCCGACATCATTTCTTCGGTTTGATTTTCTCCTGATGTGGTGGCGTCTACTGATTCGTCTTTGATTGCTTCGGCGGTTTCTGTTGTCCGTTTACGAGTTCGTCAATGAAAGAGTCGTTCCGGTTCAGAAATTGGAGAAACAAGCTCAGGCTCAAAAGTAGAGGACATACATGGGACTAAATCAAAAGGAACACTAAAGTAAAAGTTAGCTAAAGTTAGTCTAAATTAAACTATGAGTTAGGGTAAGCTATTTTAAACTAAACTAAGGTCTAAATTAATTAAGCTAAAGTAAAGGTAAGGTAAATAAAGGTTAAAATTAGGCTAGCCGTAAAATTATATATTTTAGTATTTAGTAAAAAAAATAAGGATAAAATAAAATAGAAGTTAAAATTTGTACAATCATAGACAATGATTAAATTAAAACTTGGATTGTTCTTAGAAACGTACCGTGTCCCCGGCAACGGCGCCAAAAACTTGATGTGCGTGTGCGCGTGTAGTAGTAAAATATGAAGGATTGAATGATTTGCTTTTGCACAAGATCGTGTTTTAAATTTATAAAAGTGATTTCTACAAATACTAAACACACACAAAATAGGCAAGTGTATATATCGTATATGTAGAATAGTATTAGTAAGAACCAAGTATCGATCCGTGGACACAAAGGTTTCTAATAATAAATCGTTGTTTTACTTTAATCGGAGGTTTTAATCATTTTGAGGTTAATTTTTTTGAACTTTTTATAAAATGTAGATACTTATATATAATACATAGGTGACCAAGATAAGAAATTCTAAACGAATTATTCAATTATGCGAAGGTTACCATCTAATATCTAGAATCTACTCCATCGTTCCTTGATGATTAATAGTTAAACATGTGATAGACTTGTCCTAATAATATATGATAGAATTATGATCCTCATTTTGGAGTAAACACATTCTATGACATAATGAATAATAGCATGCATATTTTCAAGTCCATCCTATGCTTAATAGCATGCTACCCCGAGAATGTCAATTTAAGTAGATAAGCAGTTGGTAAAGTAGAATGATTAGAATTGACTTCGATTTCTCAAATACCAATCCTAACAACTTTGAGTGGTTGTAGTTAACTCACACAACCTCCCCTTGGTTGATTTATGTAGGTTATAATTACACATTCCGTTAACATATGATTTCTTTAACTAGCATGATATCCTAAGCAAAGCCATTTTCGGATTATCAAGACTTAGAGAAATACATCATAACTTATATCTCATCATTTCTAAGTACAATATAAGGATCCATGTTTCGATAATGTATCAAAGTATTTCTATCTTTCAAGAACATGAATCGATCATGAACGATTGCCAATATAATTGACAATCACCAACTTTGAATTAGTATTTTAAAATGGTGAAACATTTCTCATCAAAAGATAATTGTAAGATAACCATGTACTTTACCAAACTAAACCACATGTTTTATATAATCATCAAGTAAAAAAAAGCTTCTTCATAGATTTTAGATGGTAAATGGAGTTTAGCTCACAATGAGCATGATGATAAACATTAAGATGGATGATAATAACAAATACATGATTAAACTTGGAACAATCTAACCAAATGTAGATGAAGCTTCCTTCTTAATGATGATGAGGATGGATGATGATGATGGTTGATGGTGATAACCTCCAAGCCTTCAAACTCTTCATTAAATCTTCTATGTGAGTGTTAGTGTGTGTTTTTATAAGAGAAACCCGGATAGAATTCTTTTCAAGGCACACCTAATGAATGCAACATGAGCCACTATTTATAGGCAATCTGGATGGTGAGGCATGGCCCCGTGCATGATGAGCACGGCCCCGTGTATCTTTATGACATGTGCCAGATTTGTTTTGTCTTTTATGTGAGGTGGCAACGGCCCCGTGGTTGGTAGGCACGGCCCCGTGTTTTTTAGTGACATGTGCTCAATTCTTTTTGTCTTTTTTGTATTCTCGTCCACGGCCTCGTGCGTGATAAGTACGGCCCCATGCTTTTGCTTCCAGATTTTATCTTTTCTTATGTTAGAATCATCGGGGCGTGTTTCTTGAGGCATGGGTGCGTGTTTCTTCGTTTTCTTGTGTTTTCTTCTGTTTTTCTTCGTCTTTTCGCTTGTTTCTTTGTTTGGGGCTTGGATTCACCTGAAAATACATTTTAACATGATAAGTAGTTATTTTAACTATATTATACGATAGAAGTTGCAGTTTTTAGAGATTATTTGATGCTAAAAAGATGCATATTTTTATATACATCACTAATCCACATCGACCCATTTCTTTTAATTCCAAGTGACCCATTTTGACCTATCTTATTAAAATATTTGACCCAAACCAACCCAGATGATTTTTAAAACAACCCAAATTGACCAATTTGAAATGGTTTGGGTCAAGATTGCCACCTCTACACATAGTATTGAAACACGTTACAAGCCAATTTCGAGCCGCTAACACGATACATCAATCTGATAAACACGAGACGAATACTTTAAATGTTGTTAATTACGCTAATGGTGGAATACACTATGGTGTATAACTTATGTCTAGATAGAATTTGGCATGGTAACGACACATGATAAATTAAGCTTGGATCTCTCGTGTACAATGAACAAGATCAGCTCCCATTTGTTATGTTAACTTCATTCGTTATGTCTCTATAACGAATGAGTAATACCTTAATGAATAAGCCATCATTAGTTATATTACATATCGAATGGGCCTCCATTCGCTATACAATCCATATCGAATGGGCTTATAACTTAACGAATATCCTATTCTATAACGAATGGATCCATTCACTATACAATCCATAGAGAATGGTCATATTACAATAAATATATAGACTAAACTATCTCTAACATATTCGATCGGCTACGAACACCAAATCATGCACTTACAGACTCCCCATTTTCCATAGCTATCGAATGCTTTAACCTTGAAAACTTTTTACTGCTAATCATCAGTCAAAACTCCCCCTTGACGGATGATTCTCGGGCTTGTGCAAACAGACAAATCATTAAATCTTATCATCAAACCAATAACTTGTAGCCTTTGATATCATATCTCCCCCCCTCAAGGTAAGCAACTCTTGGAGATCATCCCGATCATCCACTGACATATGATACGGTTCAATATTTTAAGGTGTTTATATACCCCTAAGCCTACGGACCTAAGGCTCATCACCATCCCTTATTCCATCATTTATTATCCAAGCCCTAACTCTATTATTTTTATTTAACTTAACTAAATAATAACACACCATTAAGTAAACAAAATTCTTTTATTTATTATCATCAAAAGTAGGATGTTACAAGTCTACTATCCTTATAAGAGGTTTCGGCCTTGAAATCTAACTATTACTAAAATAAATTTGCGTAAAAATTGTGTATCTCTTCTTCAACTTCCAAAGAAACATCTGACCCTTTACGATGCTTCCATATAACTTTACCAAAGGGATAACTTTTTGACGCAGTTGCTTTTCTATGCGATCGACTATCTCTATTGGTTGCTCAACATAGTTTAACTGTTCGTCAACCTCAATGTCTACTAATGACACATGGGACGTGTCATCAGCTAGACACTTTCTCAAGTAAGAAACATGAAAAGTAGAGTGAGTTCCTTCGAACTCATCGGGTCAATCAGCTTGTAAGACACTTCTCCCACATGATCTATAATCTTAAATGGCCCAATGTACCTTGGACTCAACTCACCCTGCATCTGAAACTAATAATTCCCTTCTAAGGCGAGACCTTAAACATCACACCATCACCAACGTTAAACTCAATCGGTCGTCGCCGCTCATCGTCATATGACTTATGTTGGTCTTGAGCAGCTTACATTCTTTCCTTGATATGATCCCTTGAATAGGTTTCTGGCACAACTTCTAAATTTCCGACCTCTTTCTGACATATCTCTCCCTAGCATAGAGGAGTTGTACATTGTCTACCATACAACATCTCAAACTACGACATACCAATACTCGACTGGTAGATGTTGTTATAAAAGAATTCTGCCAGATGCAAATAATCATCGCAACTTCCTCTAAAGTCTAAACAACAAGCACATGACACATTCTCAAGGGTTTGGATAGTCCTTTCAAACTGCCCGTTTGTTTAAGGATGATACGTCCTACTGATGTTCAGTCTTGTTCCCATAGCTTCATGGAACTTCTTCCAAAGTCTTGAGGTAAAGTGAGTATTTCTATTAGACACGATCGATAAAAACACTCCATGTTTAGCGAGAACCTCCTTTATAAATATGTTTGCTAACGTTTCTGACCAGATAGCCTCTCGTATAGGCATAAAGTAAGCACTTTTCATTAATATTCCACAATCACCCAAATGGTATCATGTTGTTTAGCTGTACGCTGTATCTTAGTTATGAAAACCATGGTGATGTGTTCCCATTTCCATTCTGGTATCTCTAATGGCTACATTATTTCATAAGGTTTCTGGTGTTCTGCTTTGACTTGCAAGCAAGTTAAGAACTTCCTAACATAATCAACCACTTCATTCTTCATACCTGGCCACCAATAGTCTCTCTTCAAGTCTTGGTACATTTTAGTGGATCCTGGATGAATTGGGTACCTCGACTTGTGAGCTTCATCTAAGATTCGACCGCTAAGATCTCCATGACGTGGAATCCACATGCGGTCGAACCTGGTCTTTACTCCGTGAGCGTTATCTATCAGCTCACCTTGTCTGAGTTAATTATTAACTTATAAGACTTCACTGTTGCAATGACTTCTTCGTTCTACGGCTTAGCACATCAACGACCACATTAGCCTTTCTAGGATGGTATTTAATATCAAAATCATAGTCCTTTATTAATATTAACCATCTTCTTTGCCTCATATTAGTTCCTTCTGCTCGAAGAAATACTTTAAAATCTTATGATTTGTATAAACACTACACCTTGTACCATGCAGATAATGTGTTCAGATCTTAAGAACATGCGCTAATGCTAGCTCGAAGTCATGCGTTGGGTAGGTACTTTCATGAATTTTCATTTGTCTGGACACATAAGCTATTACCTTTCCTCGTTGCATTAACACAACCTAACACACGATGCGAGGCATCAATACGAACAACCGAATTCTTATCGCCATCGGGTTGGGCAAGGATTTGAGCTTATGTGAGTCTTTTCTTCAATTCCTCAAAAGCTTCTTCTTGATACTTACCCCAGCTAAATACTACAAACTTTCAGATCAAACCGGCCAATCGTGCAGCTATCTTGGAGAAGCCTTGAATGAATCTCCTATAATAGCCAGGCAATCCTAAAAAGCTGCGTATATCAGTCGGTTTTGCAGAATCTTCCAATTCATTATCGCCTCAATCTTGGCTGGGTCCCCAGTAATCACTTCAGGATTGATTACGTGACCTAGAAACTGTACTTCGCGCAACCAGAATGCGCACTTCGAAAACTTAGCATACAATTGCTCTCCCTTCAAAACCTCCAACACCTCTCTTAGATGCTCAGCATGATCAGACTCCCTCCTTAAATTGATTAATATATCGTCAATGAAAACGGTAACCGACTTGTCTAACATCAGCCGACATACCCTATTCATAATATCCATAAGTTCTAATGTACAAGGTGTATTGTTTATATGAATCATAAGAGTTTAAAGTATTTCTTCGAGCAGAAGGATCTAAATATTCGCGAGAACCAACTCGTACATTGTAGTTGATCAAACAAATCATCAATATGTGACAACGGATATCTGGTTTTCACCGTAAGCTTATTCAACTCACGATTGTCTATACACATTATCATACTTCCATCCCTCTTCTTAACAAATAACATCGGTGCGCCCCACGAGGAAACACTCGGCCTTATAAAACATTTATCGAGGAGTTCTTGCAGTTGGGACATCGGTTATTTCATCTCGGACGAGGCTAGGCGGTAAGGTGCTTTCGCAACGGGTTGTGCTCCTGTTATTAACTCTATCTGGAATTCTACCTCTCGTTATGCTGGTAGCCCTTAAAGGTCCTCTTGAAACACTTCTAGATAGTCACACGCTATAGGAACATCTTTCACTTCTTTCGTCTCGGCCGTGACTTTTACATCATACGCCAGGTAGGCATCGCACCCTCACATTAACAAACCTTCGGCCTTTTTCATCGAAATGACATTAAGCCCTAAACATTCTTTATCACCATAAACCTTATCTAACCCTTATCAACCTATTTTTACACTCTATCTGAGCCTCAAACTCATATAGCTAATCCATTCCCAAAACCACATCGAACCCTCCTAAGGCCATCATATTGGGTAATAGAGAACTCACAGCCTTCAAACTCTATCTTACAATCCTTAACCATTCTCATTATCCTAACCAAGGTTTCACTAGCGATTTCTACTGTAAAAGTTTCAGGCGCACGACAACATTTCAAAATCGCTAACTTTTAAAATCTTGTAGTTAAAAAATTTCTATTCGCACTTGAATTAAACAATACAAAAGCAGAAATACCGTTTACTAGAAACGTACCTGTTACAACATCTGGGACTTTCCTGGCTTGTTCCTGTGTCAGCATGAAGGCTCTGGTCTTGGCCTAGTATGCTTAGAATCTCTTTTTCCAATTCCTCCAGTTTCACCATTAGTGCACTACCTAGCCATATGACTCGTCTTACCGCATTTGTAACATGCCGGCTTTGCAGTGCAATGTGGAGCATAATGCCCCACTTTCCCACACTTGTAACAAACATTCAACCCAAGCCTACACTCTCCACCAAGATTCTTACCACACTTGTAGTAGACGTCAGTACCCTTACCCAACTTGTACTTAGCACCGTGCATCTTACCACACGTCTAGCGTGGTTTTTTCTCCCATACCTTTTTTTGCTTGCCCTTGGGGTTTCGTATCTGAGTACCGGGTTGTTTAGCATGAGTGACCCATTTCTTCTCTTTCTTCCCTTCTACTTCCACGCCATCCATAATCAAGTCATCAAAAACCATTTATTTGATTTCGATAGCAGAATCAAAAGTAGCAGGTTTGCTAGCCTTGACTAGGATGCGGACATTCTGCGGAAGTCCTCTAAGGTAGCATTTGATTCGCTTGGCCTCAGTATTCACCATATCATGCACCAGTCTGAATATGCGGTTGAATTCAGTTGTGTACTCACGGTGTGTCATCTTACCCACCTTCAAATTCAGAAATTCAACTCAGTCCTCTCTACCTCGGCATCAGCATAAAAATGCTTCATCACCATCTCCTTCAGATCATTCCACCTCATAGCCTTGATCTTTGCAGGGGTCTTTCTTTGCTCCACAGTTTCCCACCAGAACATGGCGAAATCTCCAAACGACTGGGTAGCATAACCCACCGCTTGATCGGGAAGACACTTGCTAATTCGTTTATCTTTGTCCATAGCGGTTATCCACTGGAGAGTAGTGATTGCATCCCTTAAACTAGTCAGATTTCGGGTCACAACCCTTGAATGACTTGTAGTTGCACCCACCTCGACCCCTCTTCCCTTCACCAACTTTCACAGACCGAAATTCACTAGATCTCAGTCATATTTCTTATCACCCTCATCTGTCTTCTTAGTTGTCCTTACATGGCTTTCAGCAAACTTATCAGGTTGAACATTTTTTACTGCACAACTACAGCTTGAGCAATGGCAACTTGAATAGCAGGGTCAAGTTGATACCCCTAATTGTTACTCTGATCTCGCACAGTTGCACTTCCCTCATCTCTTGTGTTAGTAATTGTTTCTTCAAAGGTCCCCGAAAAATACGTGGCCTACCATGATGTCTTGTATGACCTCCTTGACCAACAACCTTCGTTACTCCAATGATTCGTTTTTCTATAAGAAAACACAAACGTCATCACAAGAGGAACTATTTAGTACACGGATAGTAAGACTAACCGGTAATAACAGAGGCCAGTTGTGATTAGCTGATCACGTTACACTCCGTGTCCTATACACTTCCCTTTGTGAGTCCACTTGTGCTAGGTTCCACTTCTAAACGGTTAAACAATCAATCAAACAACTCACAAACAATCAAATACTCCTGTCTCTATCAATTCAGCTAACTTTCTTACACATTCTTAGATTACACATGAAATTAATCATGTACTTTACCTTTACTTAGCTTGCTTGAGTGACACATGGCCTTCTTGAACTGACATCTTCTTTCTTTCCTCACTTAAGTCCCATTCTCTGTTCGAGTCTAAGCATATAGGATGCTTATTTCTCTCGAACTTATTCTCTGATATCAACTTTTAAGGACCCGGTTCCGGGTACCCTACTTTAGCATTAGATTTACTCATAAGCATAGTTCTAACTATAAGAGTGAATTAAAACTTTTCGCAGAATAATAAAAGTCAACCATTTTTACAAACCTACAATACTTTGTCTTAAAACATCAGAAATTGTCTCAACATAAAACATAAAAATAAAGCATATTGTCTTCCTTCTTTAGATGCCATCCATTCAGTCCATATCATGTGTCATCATCATGCCAGCTCCTTTAACATATTTACCTGCGTGCATATTAAAAGTCAGCTACACTGAGTGTGTTCTAGTTAGTCACGCAACATACATTTCATACTCATACTTACATATACGCAACAAAGATACCTATTATGTAATTAACATGTTTACCTTTCTTTCCTGCATACATATATTCATAAATTCCTTCTTACATACATACCTTCTTTCATACTTTCATACTACACGCATAACTAACTTTACCATCTCAAGTATTAGTAGGCTATGGTCCCTTCTATCTCAGATATTAGTAGGGTCTGATCCCTTCCTTTTCTATCTCAGATATTAACAGGGTCTGGTCCTTTCTATCTAATATATTATTAGGGTATGGCCCTTTCTTTTTTTTCCATTCAACCACACGTACATTTCATCATATATATATAAATATATATACTTTCATAAATACCCTTATCTATGTCATTGATCATACATTCACATATCATACACTAACCACTTAAGGTAAGTGTATTAACTAATCACATAGAGTATGCACACAACCCTGAAACATAACAAGGAAACGGGGCTAAAAACTCACTTATGTCTTGTGCCTCTCAGAGTTAACTGTAATACCCCTTCTTAGCAGTGCACAGCTAACTTTGAAATAATTATAAGTATTAATTAACTGCCTCTAACTATATCATACTTCTAGGTTAGTGAAAACCTTAGCCTACAGGGGCCTGCGGGCAGCGCCTTTGGCAGCAGGGTCTAGGGGCGGCATCCCCTAGCGGGGTCCAAGGGATAGAGCCCCTAGCTGGGGTCGAGCTTCATTAATAAGCCTTTAATAAAATCTCATCAGAAAACTAAAGTTTAAACCAATTGAATTGAGTTTCAAACCAATTGAATCGATTTTCAAACCAATAGAATCAAGTTTCAATTTGATTCAATTAATTTCCAATTCAATACGTTCTTCCAATTCGATCCGATTTGTTTCCGGTTCAATTTGTTTTCCAAACGAATTGAGTTTCTCCAGAACTCAATTCGAACATGGTTTTTCGTGTATTTCCATTCTAATCACCTCCTTACGTCCCGTTATGCCCGTTGTAATATGTTAAGTCAAATAATTGACCTAAGGGGGAGATTGTTAAATCAAAGATTTGTTCTAAAAGACATACGGAAGATTGGAATCTTCTCAACCTCCTCAGAATTCGCTAAGTATGGATCCGGGCACACCTTAGACCTCCGAGCAAGCTTTTACTTAGCCGAGTATGATATTTTTGTTTATCGGGCAAGAAGTCTTCTTTAGTGGATATCCGAGCAGGGTTTGCAAATTAGTACATTGCCGGGCAAGGTTCACTAGTCTATGCAAATCCGGGCAAGGTTCACTTTATCAAGCAAGTATGTTCTTCAAAGCCAAGTAAAGTTCACTCCCGAGTAAGCTTTTGGCTAACCAAGCTCATGAACCCAAGTGATTGGAAGACCGGGCAAGGTATTCATTAATAATTGTGGTCCAAGTAGGCTTGATGTGTTAATGGAATACTTCTAAGTAACATCGGGAAAGGTTCAACTCAAGCAAGGAACAATGCTGCCGAGTACACTTTTCTAATAAGTTATTCTCCAGTAAAGAGTTGAATGGACCATCGAAGAACAAGGTTGCTCGTACGGGTTTGTCTGGAAAAGTCTGGCAAAGTCAAGAAGATTGAAGTTTACCCGGTGAGTATTTTACTTGGTAAAATAATCTTAAAGTAAAGTCTACCCGGAAACTGATCCCAGGCACACTTCTATGTTACCAAGTCCTGAAGGATGGCAGAGCACACAGCCTACTCGGAAAATGAAGATTGTTGCAAAGCCTACCCGGAAGACTTGTTTTACACTTATAATATTTCTGAATATTTAATTTAAAAATGTTTTTGCATTTAGGGTTTCTAGAAGGAATGACAGATGTAAAGGAGGTGTTAGGCCTATAAAAGGAATAATTTAGGGCACGCCTCCTAAGGCAGGCAGACTCATTAATTCAGAAAGAATATTATTGAATGTGACGGTTGTCTTAGAATAGTATGGATAAAACTTTCCTTCAAGAAACCCTAAATCGATTACCCTTTGTATGATGAACATTATATAAATGGAAATCTTTTGAGTGAATCTTGTGTATGTTAGTTACCTTTGATTACAGTTTAGCAACCACGTCATTTGTTATTGATTCCGCCTTTAACAAACGGTAATCTTTCTAAATACAGCAACCCATCATTAACTCTCTTGTCGACACATCTATTTGTGTGAGTTATGGCATGATTTGAGTAAGATCCAGCTGAAATCGGGGACCTGAAAAGTGGTATCATAGCTTGTTGCTGCTATTTTGGAAAGATTATTGCTGATTGAAGATTTGAAGAAAGATGACGTAAGCAGACCACTGTTCCATTGAAAAGTGACGTCAGAAGCTCTGTTCTTCAATCATTTGGTGTTTTCTCTTCCTTATTTTGTTTAAAGCTTTATTTTTTATATATAAATCTTGTTCTAATTGCATTAAACACCTCAGATCTGAACAACCGGTTTTCAGATATGATTATTTTTGAACTCTGTTTTTAAAAAGAAACTATTTTTGATTTCATAAAATGTCTGGTTACGAAGAACAAGAAGTGTCTAATAACAAGATTCCTAGACTGTATGGACCTGAAAATTTCACAAAATGGAAGGTCTTGTTTGAAGCAGCCGTTTGCTATAATGATGTTGATAAGTGAAACTCAATCAAGAATGGTCCACAAGGCACTGTTGAGGAAGGTGCAAATCAAGCTGCAATTGCTGCTGTGAGAGAAAGAATGAGAAAAGTAGATGACAAGGCTTTAGCAATGTTGAAATTAGCCTGTCTTGGGAGATACTTACCAAGGTTGCACATCATCCCACCGCAAAGGAAATGTATGATGTAATACTTGAAATGTTTGAGGGAAATGTTGAGCTCAAAATCATCAAGAAGCAGAGACTGAAACAACAGCTAGAAAGATTTAAGTATAAAGATGAAGAAAGGTTGAAGTCTATTCTTGAAAGGTTCTTAGCAATAGTGAATGATCTCAGAACCACAGACTATGTCATGACTGACCTTGACTTGAATAGCAAGCTGCTAAACTCTATGCCAAAGGAATGGTACACTGCTTGTAAATTCATCCTTCAGAAGCACAACTTCAATGACTTAAAATTGATGATGTAGTGTGCTTTCTTCAAGCTGCAGAGATTGAGATGATAGAGAATGAGATGATTAAGGAGGAAAGACCTTGCTTCAATGTATCAAATGCATTGATTGCACTTATGGGAAATTTGACTACCAAGAATCAACAACAAATTCCCATTATTGAAGAACCAGTTGAGCATAGTACTGATACTCCAAAATATTTTGTTGGAGGTAGTACAAGTAATCTTGGAAACCAACAAAGATTCACTGTGAAAACTGATTGATGACACTGATTCTGCCTCAATGGAAAGTGGGAATGTACCTCATACTAGTGGTGGACATGGTCAAGGAACTGAAGCACAAGCCTTGCTTTCAATGTTTACAGAATCATATAATGCATTTGTTGCAAAGAATTTAATTCACACAAGTGTGGTACAAGATGATCTTGAGCAGATAGATGCTGATGACTTGGAGGACATGGATTTGGAGTGGCAAGCAGCCATGTTGGCTCTTAGAAGCAAAAGGCTTTACAACAGGACTGGTAGGTCACTCCTATCAGGGCCTAATAAAAGAATTGGTTTATAAGTCAAAAGCCATTTGCTATAACTGTCAACAGCCTGGTCATTTTGCAAGAGAATGTAACATGCCAAGAAACTTTCAAATGAACCAGTTTCAAAACAACCAAGAAATCAGCAACCTCAAGATCAACAGAATCAGCAGAGAATCAACAACAACAGCAACTTCAACAACAACTTTAACAACAATCCCAACAACAACTATAATCCCAAATTCAACAACTTGCAACCTCAAATGAACAATCATAATCAAGGAATGCCTTAGAATCAAGGTTTTCAAAGAAACAACAACCAAAACCTTCAAACTGTTCCAGACAACACTATTCCAGCAAACCAAAATTAGATCAGAAATCAAGGAAATGTTGTTGTAACAACACAGCATGAGGGTAACTTTGATTGGAGCAATCATGAAGAAGACATTGCAGATGATATCAAGAAAGCATATGTGGCATTCATGGCCATAATTGAGAAAGAAATTGGATCATCATCTCAGGAAAAGTCCACTCCTTTGAATGATATATGGTATATGAGTGGTTTTCTAGGCACATGACTTGTGACAAGAGATCACTTGTCAATTATGAAGAAAATTTTGAAGGTCCTGTAGCATTTGGGAGTGATGAGAATGGTGGAAAGATTATTGGGAAGGAATCTTAACAAATGGAAAAGTTTCATTTGATAATGTATTTCATGTTAAGGGTCTTCATTATAATCTACTGAGTATTTCACAAATGTGTGATAAGGGTTACAAAGTCAGTTTTGATGATTCCCACTGTTTCATTCTAAAACCTGAGTTTGTAATTCCACCTGAAATGATTATGATGATGGCACCAAGAAATGGCAACTTATATGAATTGAATATGAAAGAAGTTGTTTCAAGGGGAGGTGCATGTTTTGTGTCCAAAGCCACTGAAAATGAGTCAAAATTGTGGCATAGGAAATTGTGTCATGTGAACTTAAAGAACATAAATAGACTTGTCAAAGGTGAGCATGTAATAGGCTTACCTACAAGAGAGTTCAAATTGGAAGATCATTGTAGTTCATGCCAAAAAGGAAAACAACACAAATCTACTCATAAGCCAAAGCTCATCAACTCAATTGATCAAGCACTTGAATTACTTCACATGGATCTCTTTGGTCCTATGAGTGTGCCAAGTATAGGAAAGAAAAGATATTGTCTTGCGTAACAATGATTGAGAACAAATTGAATAAGAAGGTTAAAATGATGAGAAGTGACAATGGTACTGAGTTTAAGAATGGAGTTATGCAGAATTTTATTTAAAAAAGGGAATACTACAACAATTCTCAGCTCCTAGAACTCCTGAACAAAATGGTGTTGCAGAAAGAAGAAATAGAACTTTGATTGAAGCTGAAAGAACCATGTTAGCAGATGCTAATTTACCTGTTACTTTTTAGGCTGAAGCCATAAATACAGCCTGATATGTCCAGAACAGGGTACTTGTCAACAAGAGACATAACAAGACTTCTTATGAAATTTTTCACAACAGAAAGACTTACATCAAGTTTTTCAAGCCCTTTGGATATAAATGTTATCTTCTGAACACTAGAGACTATTTGAACAAATTTCAAACAAAATCCCTAGATTGTTTCTTTGTTGGATATTCTACACACTCAAAAGCTTACAGAGTATATGTGAAAGACCATTTGAGTGTTATAGAATCATTCTTTAATGAGAATCAATTCAATACAGTTGATGGTGCAGCATGGCTGTTTGATCATGAAAAGTTGATAAGGTCTTTCAAGATTTATCCTGAAGACTTTGATGACTCATTCTACAAGACCAGTGTAATTGAAGAGAAAAAGAAGAAAACATTGGACTTAGAAGAGTTGTGGAAAAAGGTTGCTAGAAAGGAAAAGGAATATACTTTTGTAAAGAATTCCTCAAGAGATATTGTTGAGCAAGATCAAGGAAATAATCAAGAAAACAATCACAGTCCTGAACATGATCATACTGAAATTAATCAAGACATTCAAGAAGTACAGGATGATCAACTTCAAAATGAGGGAAACACAAGCAACCAAGCAAATGAAGAAGAAGAAGAAGCTGCATCTACTGCAGGATTTCAAGATTTGTTTCAAAGACTGAATATAGAAACAATGGTGCATCTACTTCATGACAAAATAATGAAGAAGCACTAGAATTTCATGATGTAGAAACTGATTTGAACATTAAAGAACCGGATCTCAATGAAACAAATCTTGACACAAATGTGTCTACATATATGATTGTACAAACTCCTTATGTGGAAAAAAATCATCTTTCTAAAAACATCATTGGAGATTTGCATGAAAGAGTCACAAGAAGTCATTCTGAGATTGCAAACATCTGTCTTTACTCATGATTTCTATCCCAAATAGAGCCAAAGAACATTGCTCAAGCACTAAAAGACAATAGTTCGGTGGAAGCAATGCAGGAGGAACTGGAACAGGTTAGAGATCTACATGTGTGGGATCTTGTTGATAGGCCAATAGACAGATATGCAATTGGAACTAAATGCGTTTTTAGAAATAAAAGGGATGAGAGGGGTTTGGTGATTAAGAATAAAGCTAGACTTGTGGCACTGGGATGTCTTCAAGAAGAAGGAATAGACTTTGAGGAAGTCTTTGCACCTGTTGCAACACTTGAAGCTATCAGGATCTTTCTTGCATATGCTGCCTCAAAGAACATTAAGGT